>NC_090395.1:11071235-11371444 GCF_036365525.1 Heterodontus francisci | reverse complement strand
GTGAGTTTCAGAGAGTGTCAGAGGGTTTCACAGTGTGTCACAGAGTGTCAGAGAGTGTCAGAGAGTTTCAGAGAGTGACTGAGAGTGTCATAGAGTGTCAGAGAGTGTCAGAGAATGTCGGAGAGTTTCTGAGAGTTCTGTGAGTGTCAGAGAGTGTCAGAGTCTGTCAGAGGGTTCAGAGAGATTCTGAGTGTGTCAGAGAGTGTCACAGAGTGTCAGAGAGTTTCAGAGAAGTTCAGAGAGTTTCAGAGAATATCAGAGAGTGTCAGAGAGTGTCTGAGAGTGTCAGAGAGTGTCAGAGAATGTCGGAGAGTTTCTGAGAGTATCTGTGAGTGTAAGAGAGTGTCACAGAGTGTCAGAGACTGTCAGTGAGTGACAGAGAGTTTCAGAGCGTGTCACAGCATGTCAGAGAGTTTCAGAGAGCTTCAGAGATTGTCAGAGGGTGTCTGAGAGTTTCAGAGAGTTTCAGAGAGTGTCAAAGAGTTTCAGAGAGTGTCAGAGAGTGTCAGAGAGTGTCGGAGATTTTCAGAGAGTATTAGAGAGTGTCAGACACTGTCAGAGATTTTCAGAGAATATCAGAGAGTGTCAGAGAGTGTCTGAGAGAGTCAGAGAGTGTCGGAGAGATACTCAGAGTATCTGTGAGTGTAAGAAAGTGTCAGAGGGCTCTGCGAGTTTCTGAGTGTGTCAGAGAGTATCACAGTGTCAGAGACTGTCAGAGAGTGTCACAGAGTTTCAAAGAGTTTCACAGAGTATCAGAGAGTGTCAGAGAGTGTCTGAGATTGTCATAGTGTGTCAGAGAGTGTCAGATAGTGTCGGTGAGTTTTTGAGTGTTTCAGAGAGTGTCCGAGAGTTTCAGTGAGTGTCAGAGAGTGTCAGAGAGTGTCAGAAAGTTTCAGAGAGTTTCAGATAGTGTCAGAGAGTTTCACAGAGTGTCACAGAGTGTCAGAGAGTTTCAGGGAGTGTCAGAGAGTTTCAGAGAGTTTCTGAGAGTTTCTGAGAGTGTCAGAGAGTTTCAGAGAGCTTCTGAGATTGTCTGAGAGTGTCAGAGAGTGTCAAAGAGTATACAATAGTGTCAGAGAGTGTCAGAGAGTTTCAGAGAGTTTCAGAGAATATCACAGTGTGTCAGAGAGAGTCTGAGAGTGTCAGAGACTGTCGGAGAGTTTCTGAGAGTATCTGTGAGTGTAAGAGAGTGTCAGAGGGTTCTGAGAGTTTTGGAGTGTGTCAGGGAGTGTCACAGAGTGTCAGAGACTGTCAGAGAGTGTCAAAGAGTTTCAGAGAGTTTCACAGAGTGTCAGAGAGTGTCAGAGAATGTCGCAGAATTTCTGAGAGTATCTGTGCGTGTCAGAGAGAGTCAGAGAGTTTCACAGTGTGTCACAGAGTGTCAGAGAGTGTCACAGAGTGTCAGAGAGTGTCACAGAGTGTCGGAGAGTGTCACAGAGTGTCAGAGAGTGTCTGAGAGTGTCAGAGACTGTCAGAGAATGTCGGAATGTTTCTGAGAGTATATGTGAGTTTCAGAGAGTGTCAGAGGGTTTCACAGTGTGTCACAGAGTGTCAGAGAGTGTCAGAGAGTTTCAGAGAGTGTCATAGAGTGTCAGAGAGTGTCAGAGAATGTCGGAGAGTTTCTGAGAGTTCTGTGAGTGTCAGAGAGTGTCAGAGAGTGTCAGAGTCTGTCAGAGGGTTCAGAGAGATTCTGAGTGTGTCAGAGAGTGTCACAGAGATTCAGAGAGTTTCAGAGAGGTTCAGAGAGTTTCAGAGAATATCAGAGAGTGTCAGAGAGTGTCTGAGAGTGTCAGAGAGTGTCAGAGAATGTCGGAGAGTTTCTGAGAGTATCTGTGAGTGTAAGAGAGTGTCACAGAGTGTCAGAGAGTGTCTGAGAGTGTCAGAGAGTGTCAGAGAATGTCGGAGAGTTTCTGAGAGTATCTGTGCGTGTCAGAGAGAGTCAGAGAGTTTCACAGTGTGTCACAGAGTGTCAGAGTGTGTCACAGAGTGTCAGAGAGTGTCAGAGAGTTTCAGAGAGAGTCAGATCGTGTCAGAGAGTGTCAGAGAGGTTCAGAGAGTTTCAGAAAATATCAGACAGTGTCAGAGAGTGTCTGAGAGAGTCAGACAGTGTCGGAGAGATACTCAGAGTATCTGTGAGTGTAAGAGAGTGTCAGAGGGCTCTGCGAGTTTCTGAGTGTGTCAGAGAGTATCACAGTGTCAGAGACTGTCAGAGAGTGTCACAGAGTTTCAAAGAGTTTCACAGAGTGTCAGAGAGTGTCTGAGATTGTCATAGAGTGTCAGAGAGTGTCAGATAGTGTCGGAGAGTTTTTGAGTGTTTCAGAGAGTGTCCGAGAGATTCAGAGAGTGTCAGAGAGTGTCTGAGAGTGTCAGCGAGTGATAGAGAGTGATAGAGAGTGTCAGAGTGTGTCAGATAGTGTCAGAGAGTGATAGAGATTGATAGAGAGTGTCTGAGTCTGTCAGAGTGTGTCAGAGAGTGTCAGATAGTGTCAGAGAGGGTCAGAGTGAGTCAGAGTGTGCCAGAGAGTGATAGAGAGTGATGGAGAGTGTCAGAGAGTTTCATAGTGTGATAGAAAGTGTCAGAGAGTGATATAGAGTGATAGAGAGTGTCTGAGAGTGTCTGAGAGGGTCAGAGAGTGTCTGAGAGTGCTGGAAAGTGTCCGACAGTGTCAGAGAGTGATGGAGAGTGAAAGAGAGTGTCATAGAGAATCTGAGAGTGTTCGGGAGTGATAGGGAGTGTCATAGAGGGATAGAGAGTGAAAGAGAGCGTCTGACAGCGTCAGAGATTGTCAGTCAGTGTCAGAGAGTGATAGAGAGTTTCTGATACTGGCAGAGAGTGTCAGAGTGTGTCAGAGAATGTCAGAGAGCGATAGAGAGTGTCAGAGTGTGTCACAAAGTGACAGAGAGTGTCAGAGAGTGATAGAGATTGTCAGAGAGTGTCAGAGTGTGTCAGAGAGTGTCAGAGAGTGATAGAGAGTGTCAGAGAGAATGTGAGTGTGTCAGAGTGTTTCAGAGAGTGTCAGAGAGTGAGAGAGAGTGTCTGAGAGTGTCTGAGAGTGTCTGAGAGATCCAGAGAGTATCTGAGAGTTTCAGTGAGTGTCGGAGAGTGTTAGAGAGTGTCTGAGAGTGTCTGAAAGTGTCAGCGTGTGATAGAGAGTGATAGAGAGTGTCTGAGAGTGTCTGGGAGTGTCAGCGAGTGATAGAGAGTGATGGATAGTTTCTGAGAATGTCAGAGAGTGTCAGAGAGTGATAGAGAGTGATAGAGAGTGTCTGAGAGTGTCAGAGAGTGACTGCGCGTGTCTGAGAATTTCAGTGAGTGTCAGAGAGTGTTTAGAGAGTGTCTGAGAGTGTCTGAGAGTGTCAGAGATTGTCAGAGTGTGTCAGAGAGTGATAGAGAGTGATAGAGAGTGTCTGAGCGTGTCAGAGTGTGTCAGAGAGTGTCAGTGGGTGATAGAGAATGTCAGAGAGTGATCGAGAGAGTCTGAGATTGTCTGTGAGTGACAGAGTATGTCAGAGAGTGATAGAGAGTGTCAGAGATTGTCAGAGTGTGTCAGAGAGTGTCAGAGAGTGTCAGAGTGTGTCAGAGAGTAACAGAGAGGGATAGAGAGTGATAGAGAGTGTCTGAGAGTGTCAGAGATTGATAGAGAGTGTCAGAGAATGTCAGAGTGTGTCAGAGAGTGTCAGAGAATGTCAGAGTGTGTCAGAGAGTATCAGAGAGTGATAGAGAGTGTCAGTGAGTGATAGAGAGTGTCTGAGAGTGTCAGAGTTTGATAGAGAGTGATAGAGAGTGTCTGAGAGTGTCAGAGAGTGATAGAGAGTGTCTGAGAGTTTCAGAGAATGTCAGAGAGTGATAGAGAGTGTCTGAGAGTGATGGAGATTGTCTGAGAGTGTCTGAGGGTGTCAGTCTGTGTCAGAGAATGACAGAGAGTTTCTGAGAGTGTCAGAGATTGTCAGATTGTGTCAGTGTGTGTCAGAGAGTGATGGAGAGTGATAGAGAGTGTCTGACAGTGTCGGAGAGTGTCAGAGTGTGTCAGAGAATGTCAGAGAGCGATAGAGTGTGTCAGAGTGTGTCAGAGAGTGTCAGAGAGTGTCAGAGAGTGAGCGAGAGAGTCTGAGAGTGTCTGAGAGAGACAGAGAGTGTCTGAGAGTTTCAGTGAGTGTCAGAGAGTGATAGAGAGTTTCTGAGAGTGTCTGAGAGTGTCAGCGTGTGATAGAGAGTGATAGAGAGTGTCTGAGAGTGTCTGAGAGTGTCAGCGAGTGATAGAGAGTGATAGAGAGTTTCTGAGAATGTCAGAGAGTGAAAGAGAGTGATAGAGAATGTCTGAGAGTGACAGAGCGTGTCTGAGAGTGTCAGTGAGTGTCAGAGAGTGATAGAGAGTGTCTGAGAGTGTCAGAGAGTGTCAGCGAGTGACAGAGAGTGATAGAGAGTGATAGAGAGTGTCTGAGAGTGTCAGAGTGTGTCAGAGAGTGATAGAGTGTGATAGAGAGTGTCTGAGAGTGTCTGAGAGTGTCAGAGTGTGTCGGAGAGTGTCAGTGAGTGATAGAGAGTGTCTGAGAGTGTCAGAAAGTGATAGAGAGTGTCAGAGAGTGATAGAGAGTGTCAGAGAGTGTCAGAGACAGTCAGAGTGTGTCAGAGAGTGATAGAGAGTGATAGAGTGTGATAGACAGTGATAGAGAGTGATAGAGAGTGTCTGAGTGTGTCAGAGAGTGTCAGAGAGTGTCAGATAGTGTCAGAGAGGGTCCGAGTGAGTCAGAGTGTGCCAGAGAGTGATAGAGAGTGATGGAGAGTGTCAGAGAGTTTCATAGAGAGTTAGATAGTGTCGGAGAGTGAGATAGAGTGATAGAGAGTGTCTGAGAGTGTCTGAGAGAGTCAGAGAGTGTCTGAGAGTGTCAGAGAATGTCTGACAGTGTAAGAGAGTGATGGAGAGTGAAAGAGAGTGTCATAGAGAATCTGAGAGTGTTAGGGAGTGATAGGGAGTGTCATAGAGGGATAGTGAGTGAAATAGAGTGTCTTAGAGTGTCAGAGATTGTCAGAAAGTGTCAGAGAGTGATAGAAAGTGTCTGAGACTGTCTGAGATTATGTGAGAGTGTCAGAGTGTGATAGAAAGTGTCAGAGAGTGTCTGAGAGAGTCAGAAAGTGCAGAGAGTGATAGAGAGTGTCCGAGAATGTCAGAGAGTGATAGAGATTGATAGAGTGTGATAGAGAGTGTCTTTGAGTGTCAGAGAGTGTCAGAGAGTGATAGAGAATGTCAGAGAGTGATCGAGAGTGTCTGTGAGTGACAGAGTATGTCAGAGAGTGATAGAGTGTCAGAGATTGTCAGAGATTGTCAGAGAGTGTCAGAGTGTGTCAGAGAGTAACAGAGAGGGATAGAGTGTGATAGAGAGTGTCTTTGAGTGTCAGAGAGTGATAGAGAATGTCAGAGAGTGATCGAGAGTGTCTGAGAGTGTCTGTGAGTGACAGAGTATGTCAGAGAGTGATAGAGTGTCAGAGATTGTCAGAGTGTGTCAGAGAGTGTCAGAGATTGCAAGAGAGTGTCAGAGTGTGTCAGAGAGTAACAGAGAGGGATAGAGAGTGATAGAGAGTGTCTGAGAGTGTCAGAGTGTGTCAGACTGTCAGAGATTGATAGAGAGTGTCAGTGAGTGATAGAGAGTGTCTGAGAATGTCAGAGATTGATAGAGAGTGTCTGAGAGTGTCAGAGAGTGACGGAGAGTGTCAGAGAGTGATAGAAAGTGTCAGAATGTGTCAGAGTGTGTCAGAGTGTCAGAGTGTCAGAGAGTGATAGAAAGTGTCAGAGAGTGATAGAGAGTGTGTGAGAGTGTCTGAAAATGACAGAGAGTGTCTGAGGGTGTCAGTCAGTCTCAGAGAGTGATAGAGAGTGTCTGAGAGTTTCAGAGAATGTCAGAGAGTGATAGAGAGTGTCTGAGAGTGATGGAGATTGTCTGAGAGTGTCTGAGGGTGTCAGTCTGTGTCAGAGAATGACAGAGAGTGTCTGAGAGTGTCAGAGATTGTCAGATTGTGTCAGTGTGTGTCAGAGAGTGATGGAGAGTGATAGAGAGTGTCTGACAGTGTCGGAGAGTGTCAGAGTGTGTCAGAGAATGTCAGAGAGCGATAGAGTGTGTCAGAGTGTGTCAGAGAGTGTCAGAGTGTGTCAGAGAGTGAGCGAGAGAGTCTGAGAGTGTCTGAGAGAGACAGAGAGTGTCTGAGAGTTTCAGTGAGTGTCAGAGAGTGATAGAGAGTTTCTGAGAGTGTCTGAGAGTGTCAGCGAGTGATAGAGAGTGTCTGAGAGTGTCTGAGAGTGTCAGCGAGTGATAGAGAGTGATAGAGAGTTTCTGAGAATGTCAGAGAGTGTCAGAGAGTGAAAGAGAGTGATAGAGAATGTCTGAGAGTGACAGAGCGTGTCTGAGAGTGTCAGAGAGTGTCAGCGAGTGACAGAGAGTGATAGAGAGTGTCTGAGAGTGTCAGAGATTGTCAGAGTGTGTCAGAGAGTGATAGAGTGTAATAGAGAGTGTCTGAGAGTGTCTGAGAGTGTCAGAGAGTGATAGAGAGTGATAGAGAGTGATAGAGAGTGGCAGAGAGTGTCTGAAAGTGTCAGAGAGTGTCAGAGAGTGATAGAGAGTGTCAGAGAGTGTCTGAGTGTCTATGAGAATGTCAGAGAGAGATAGAGAGTGTCAGAGTGTATTAGAGAGTATCAGAGAGTATCAGAGGGTGCCAGACAGTGTCAGAGATTGTCAGATAGTGATAGAGAGTGTCTGAGACTGTCTGAGAGTGTCAGCGAATGTCAGATAGTGATAGAGAATGTCAGAGAATGTCTGAGAGTGTAAGAGTGTATCAGAGAGTGTCAGATAGTGTGAGAGAGTGTTAGAGTGTGGTAGAGAGTGTCCGAGTGTGTCAGAGTGTGTCTGACAGTGTCAGAGTGTATCAGAGAGTGTCACAGAGTGATGGAGAGTGTAAAAGAGTGTCTGAAAGTGTCAGAGAGTGTCAGAGAGTGTCAGAGAGTGTCAGAGAGTGATAGAGAGTGATAGAGAGTGGCAGAGAGTGTCTGAAAGTGTCAGAGAGTGTCAGAGAGCGATAGAGAGTGTCAGAGAGTGTCAGAGAGTGTCTGAGTGTGTCTGAGATTGTCAGAGAGTGATAGAGATTGTCAGAGAGGGTCCGAGTGTGTGAGAGTGGCAGAGCGTGTGAGAGTGTGTGAGAGTGGCAGAGCGTGTGAGAGTGTCAGAGAGTGTGAGTGTGTCAGAGAGTGTCAGAGAGTGTGAGAGAGTGTCAGAGAGTGTGAGAGTGTCGGAGAGTGTCAGAGAGTGATAGAGAGTGGAAGAGAGTGTCTGAAAGTGTCAGAGAGTGTCAGAGAGTGATAGAGACTGTCAGAGAGTGACAGAGAGTGTCAGAGAGTGTCAGAGAGGGGCCGAGATTGTGAGAGAGTCAGCGAGTGTGAGAGTGTCAGAGTGTGTCAGAGAGTGTCAGAGAGTGATAGAGAGTGATAGAGAGTGGCAGAGAGTGTCTGAAAGTGTCAGCGAGTGATAGAGAGTGATAGAGAGTGGCAGAGAGTGTCTGAAAGTGTCAGAGAGTGTCAGAGAGTGATCGAGAGTGTCAGAGAGTGTCTGAGTGTGTCTGAGATTGTCAGAGAGTGTCAGAGAGTGTCAGAGAGTGATAGAGAGTGTCAGAGAGTGTCTGAGTGTGTTTGAGATTGTCAGAGAGTGTCAGAGAGTGATAGCGAGTGTCAGAGAGTGTCAGAGAGTGTCAGAGAGAGTGTCAGAGAGTGTCAGAGAGTGATAGAGAGTGTCAGAGAGCGTCAGAGAGTGATAGAGAGTGATAGAGATTGTCAGAGGGTGATAGAGAGTGATCGAGAGTGGCAGAGAGTGGCAGAGAGTGTCTGAAAGTGTCAGAGAGTGTCAGAGAGTGATAGAGAGGGTCAGAGAGCGTCAGAGAGTGATAGAGAGTGTCAGAGAGTGAAAGAGTGTGCCAGAGACTGTCTGAGAGTGTAAGAGAGGGTCAGAGAGTGTCAGAGAGTGATTGAGAGTGATTGAGAATGATTGACAGTGATAGAGAGTGTCAGAGAGTGATAGAGTGTGCCAGAGAGTGGCAGAGAGTGGCAGAGAGTGTCTGAAAGTCTCAGAGAGTGTCTGAGAGTGATAGATAGTGTCAGAGAGTGTCAGAGAGTGTCAGAGAGTGATTGAGAGTGATTGAGAGTGATTGAGAATGATTGACAGTGATAGAGAGTGTCAGAGAGTGATAGAGTGTGCCAGAGAGTGGCAGAGAGTGGCAGAGAGTGACAGAGAGTGACAGAGAGTGGAAGAGAGTGGCAGAGAGTGTCTGAGTGTGTCAGAGAGTGTCAGAGAGTGTCACAGAGGGTCAGAGAGGGTCAGAGAGGGTCAGAGAGTGTGAAAGAGTGTCAGAGAGTCTCAGAGAGTGTGCGAGTGTCAGAGAGTATCAGAGAGAGTCAGAGAGTGACAGAGAGTGGCAGAGAGTGGCAGAGAGTGTCTGAGAGTGTCAGAGAGTATCAGAGAATGTCAGAGACTGATAGAGAGTGTCTGAAAGTGTCAGAGAGTGATATCGAGTGACAGAGAGTGGCAGAGAGTGTCTGAACGTGTCAGAGAGTGATAGAGAGTGTCTGAGAGTGTCAGAGAGTGTCAGAGAGTGATAGAGATTGTCAGAGAGTGTCAAAGATGTCAGAGAGGGTCAGAGAGTGTCAGAGAGTGTGAGAGAATGTCAGAGAGTGTGAGAGAGTGTCAGAGAGTGTCAGATAATGTGAGAGTGTCAGAGAGTGTCAAAGAGTGTGAGTGTCAGAGAGTGTGAGAGTGTCAGAGAGTGTCCGATAGTGTCAGAGAGTGTCAGAGAGTGATAGAGAGTGTCAGAGAGTGTCTGAGTGTGTCTGAGATTGTCAGAGAGTGTCAGAGAGTGATAGAGAGTGTCAGAGAGTGTCAGAGTGTATCAGAGAGTATCAGAGAGTGTCAGAGAGTGTCAGCGAGTGATAGAGACTGTCTGAGACTGTCTGAGAGTGTCAGATTGAGTCAGTGCGTGACAGAGAGTGATAGAGAGTGTCAGAGAGTGAAACAGTGTGCCAGAGACTGTCAGAGAGTGTCAGAGAGTGTGAAAGAGTGTCAGAGAGTGTCAGAGAGTGTGCGAGTGTCAGAGAGTGTCAGAGAGTCTCAGAGAGTGATAGAGATTGGCAGAGAGTGTCTGAAAGTGTCAGAGAGTGTCTGAGAGTGATAGAGAGTGTCAGAGAGTGTCAGAGACTGATTGAGAGTGATTGAGAATGATTGACAGTGATAGAGAGTGTCAGAGAGTGATAGAGTGTGTCAGAGAGTGATAGAGAGTGTCTGAAATTGTCAGAGAGTGATATAGAGTGATAGAGAGTGGCGAGAGTGTCTGAACGTGTCAGAGAGTGATAGAGAGTGTCTGAGTGTGTCAGAGAGTGTCAGAGAGAGATAGAGTTTGTCAGAGAGTGTCAAAGATTGTCAGAGAGGGTCAGAGAGTGTCAGAGAGTGTGAGACTGTCAGAGAGTGTGCGAGTGTCACAGAGTGTCAGAGAGAGTCAGATAGTGTCAGAGAGTGTCAGAGAGGGTCAGAGTGTGTCAGAGAGTGTCAGAGAGTGTCAGAGAGTGTGAGAGTGTCAGAGAGTGTCAGAGAGTGTCAGAGAGTGATATAGAGTGGCAGACAGTGTCAGAGAGTGTCAGAGAGTGATAGAGAGTGTCAGACAGTGTCAGAGAGTGTCAGAGAGTGATAGAGAGTGATAGAGAGTGTCAGAGAGTGTCTGAAAGTGTCAGAGAGTGATATAGAGTGGCAGACAGTGTCAGAGAGTGTCAGAGAGTGATAGAGAGTGTCAGAGAGTGGCAGAGAGTGTCTGAAAGTGTCAGCGAGTGATAGAGAGTGATAGAGAGTGTCAGAGAGTGTCTGAAAGTGTCAGAGAGTGTCAGAGATTGATCGAGATTGTCAGAGAGTGTCAGAGCGTGATAGAGATTGTCAGAGAGTGTCAGAGCGTGATAGAGAGTGTCAGAGAGTGTCAGAGAGTGTCAGAGAGGGTCAGAGAGTGTGAGAGAGTGACAGAGAGTGTGAGAGAGTGTCAGAGAGTGGCAGAGAGTGTCTGAAAGTGTCAGCGAGAGATAGAGAGTGTCAGAGAGTGGCAGAGAGTTTCAGAGAGTGATAGAGATTGGCAGAGAGTGTCTGAAAGTGTCAGAGAGTGTCTGAGTGTGTCTGAGATTGTCAGAGAGTGTCAGAGAGTATCAGAGACTATCAGAGAGTGTCAGAGATTGTCTGAGACTGTCGGAGAGTGATAGAGAGTGATAGAAAGTGGCAGAGAGTGTCTGAAAGTGTCCCAGAGTGTCAGAGAGTGATAGAGAGTGTCAAAGAGTGTCAGAGAGTGTCAGAGAGTGTCAGAGAGTGTCAGAGAGTGTCTGAGTGTGTATGATAGTGTCAGAGAGTGTCAGAGAGAGATAGAGAGTGTCAGAGTGTATTAGAGACTATCAGAGAGTGTCAGAGAGTGTCAGAGAGTGTCAGAGATTGTCAGATAGTGATAGAGAGTGTCTGAGACTGTCTGAGAGTGTCAGCGAGTGTCAGATAGTGATAGAGAATGTCAGAGAGTGTCTGAGAGTGTTAGAGTGTATCAGAGAGTGTCAGACAGTGTGAGAGAGTGATAGAGTGTGGGAGAGTGTGTCTGAGTGTGTCAGAGTGTGTCTGAGAGTGTCACAGTGTATCAGAGAGTGTCAGAGAGTGATACGAGTGTCAGAGAGTGTCAGAGAGTGATAAGAGTGTCAGAGAGTGTCAGAGAGGGTCAGAGAGTGTCAGAGAGTGTCAGAGAGTGTGAGAGAGTGTCAGAGAGTGTGAGAGAGTGTCAGACAGTGTCAGAGAGTGTCAGAGAGAGTGAGAGTGTCAGCGAGTGTGAGAGTGTCAGAGAGTGTCAGACAGTGACAGAGAGTGTCAGAGTGGGTCAGAGAGTGTCAGAGAGTGTGTGGGAGTGTCAGAGAGTGTCCGAGAGTGTGAGAGTGTCAGAGAGTGTCAGAGAGTGTCAGAGAGTGTTAGAGAGTGATAGAGAGTGGCAGAGAGTGTCTGAAAGTGTCAGAGAGTGTCAGGGAGTGTCAGACAGTGTCTGAGTGTGTCTGAGATTGTCAGAGAGTGTCAGAGAGTGTCAGAGAGTGATAGAGAGTGTCAGAGAGTGATAGAGAGTGTCAGAGAGGGTCCGAGAGTGTGAGAGTGTCAGAGAGTGTCAGAGTGTCAGAGAGTGTCTGAAAGTGTCAGTGAGTGATAGAGAGTAATAGAGAGTGGCAGAGAATGTCTGAAAGTGTCAGAGAGTGTCAGAGAGTGATAGTGAGCGTCAGCGAGTGTCTGAGTGGGTCTGAGAGTGTCAGAGAGTTTCAGAGAGTGATAGAGAGTGTCAGAGAGTGTCAGAGAGTGTCAGAAAGTGATAGAGAGTGGCAGAGAGTGTCTGAAAATGTCAGAGAGTGTCAGAGAGTGATAGAGAGTGTCAGAGAGTGTCTGAGTGTGTTTGAGATTGTCAGAGAGTGTCAGAGAGTGATAGCGAGTGTCAGAGAGTGTCAGAGAGTATCAGAGAGTATCAGAGAGTGTCAGAGAGTGTCAGAGAGTGTCAGAGAGTGATAGAGAGTGTCTGAGACTGTCTGAGAGTGTCAGATTGAGTCAGAGAGTGTCAGAGAGTGTCAGAGAGTGTCAGGGAGGGTCAGAGAGTGACAGAGAGTGACAGAGAGTGTGAGAGAGTGTCAGAGAGTGGCAGAGAGTGTCTGAAAGTGTCAGCGAGAGATAGAGAGTGTCAGAGAGTGGCAGAGAGTTTCAGAGAGTGATAGAGAGTGGCAGAGAGTGTCTGAAAGTGTCAGAGAGTGTCTGAATGTGTCTGAGATTGTCAGAGAGTGTCAGAGAGTATCAGAGACTATCAGAGAGTGTCAGAGATTGTCTGAGACTGTCGGAGAGTGATAGAGAGTGATAGAAAGTGTCAGAGAGTGTCTGAAAGTGTCCGAGAGTGTCAGAGAGTGATAGAGAGTGTCAAAGAGTGTCAGAGAGTGTCAGAGAGTGTCAGAGAGTGTCAGAGAGTGTCTGAGTGTGTATGATAGTGTCAGAGAGTGTCAGAGAGAGATAGAGAGTGTCAGAGTGTATTAGAGAGTATCAGAGAGTATCAGAGAGTGTCAGAGAGTGTCAGAGAGTGTCAGAGATTGTCAGATAGTGATAGAGAGTGTCTGAGACTGTCTGAGAGTGTCAGCGAGTGTCAGATAGTGATAGAGAATGTCAGAGAGTGTCTGAGAGTGTTAGAGTGTATCAGAGAGTGTCAGACAGTGTGAGAGAGTGATAGAGTGTGGGAGAGTGTGTTTGAGTGTGTCAGAGTGTGTCTGAGAGTGTCACAGTGTATCAGAGAGTGTCAGAGAGTGATACGAGTGTCAGAGAGTGTCAGAGAGTGATAAGAGTGTCAGAGAGTGTCAGAGAGGGTCAGTGAGTGTCAGAGAGTGTCAGAGAGTGTGAGAGAGTGTCAGAGAGTGTCAGAGAGTGTCAGAAAGTGATAGAGAGTGGCAGAGAGTGTCTGAAAATGTCAGAGAGTGTCAGAGAGTGATAGAGAGTGGCAGAGAGTTTCAGAGAGTGATAGAGAGTGGCAGAGAGTGTCTGAAAGTGTCAGAGAGTGTCTGAGTGTGTCTGAGGTTGTCAGAGAGTGTCAGAGAGTATCAGAGACTATCAGAGAGTGTCAGAGATTGTCTGAGACTGTCGGAGAGTGATAGAGAGTGATAGAAAGTGTCAGAGAGTGTCTGAAAGTGTCCGAGAGTGTCAGAGAGTGATAGAGAGTGTCAAAGAGTGTCAGAGAGTGTCAGAGAGTGTCAGAGAGTTTCAGAGAGTGTCTGAGTGTGTATGATAGTGTCAGAGAGTGTCAGAGAGAGATAGAGAGTGTCAGAGTGTATTAGAGAGTATCAGAGAGTATCAGAGAGTGTCAGAGAGTGTCAGAGAGTGTCAGAGATTGTCAGATAGTGATAGAGAGTGTCTGAGACTGTCTGAGAGTGTCAGCGAGTGTCAGATAGTGATAGAGAATGTCAGAGAGTGTCTGAGAGTGTTAGAGTGTATCAGAGAGTGTCAGACAGTGTGAGAGAGTGATAGAGTGTGGGAGAGTGTGTTTGAGTGTGTCAGAGTGTGTCTGAGAGTGTCACAGTGTATCAGAGAGTGTCAGAGAGTGATACGAGTGTCAGAGAGTGTCAGAGTGTGATAAGAGTATCAGAGAGTGTCAGAGAGTGTCAGAGAGTGTGAGAGAGTGTCAGAGAGTGTCAGAGAGTGTCAGAAAGTGATAGAGAGTGGCAGAGAGTGTCTGAAAATGTCAGAGAGTGTCAGAGAGTGATAGAGAGTGGCAGAGAGTTTCAGAGAGTGATAGAGAGTGGCAGAGAGTGTCTGAAAGTGTCAGAGAGTGTCTGAGTGTGTCTGAGATTGTCAGAGAGTGTCAGAGAGTATCAGAGACTATCAGAGAGTGTCAGAGATTGTCTGAGACTGTCGGAGAGTGATAGAGAGTGATAGAAAGTGGCAGAGAGTGTCTGAAAGTGTCCGAGAGTGTCAGAGAGTGTCAGAGAGTGTCTGAGTGTGTATGATAGTGTCAGAGAGTGTCAGAGAGAGATAGAGAGTGTCAGAGTGTATTAGAGAGTATCAGAGAGTATCAGAGAGTGTCAGAGAGTGTCAGAGATTGTCAGATAGTGATAGAGAGTGTCTGAGACTGTCTGAGAGTGTCAGCGAGTGTCAGATAGTGATAGAGAATGTCAGAGAGTGTCTGAGAGTGTTAGAGTGTATCAGAGAGTGTCAGACAGTGTGAGAGAGTGATAGAGTGTGGGAGAGTGTGTCTGAGTGTGTCAGAGTGTGTCAGAGAGTGATACGAGTGTCAGAGAGTGTCAGAGAGTGATAAGAGTATCAGAGAGTGTCAGAGAGGGTCAGTGAGTGTCAGAGAGTGTCAGAGAGTGTGAGAGAGTGTCAGAGAGTGTGAGAGAGTGTCAGAGAGTGTGAGAGAGTGTCAGACAGTGTCAGAGAGTGTCAGAGAGAGTGAGAGTGTCAGCGAGTGTGAGAGTGTCAGACAGTGACAGAGAGTGTCAGAGTGGGTCAGAGAGTGTCAGAGAGTGTGTGGGAGTGTCAGAGAGTGTCCGAGAGTGTGAGAGTGTCAGAGAGTGTCAGAGAGTGTCAGAGAGTGTTAGAGAGTGATAGAGAGTGGCAGAGAGTGTCTGAAAGTGTCAGAGAGTGTCAGGGAGTGTCAGACAGTGTCTGAGTGTGTCTGAGATTGTCAGAGAGTGTCAGAGGGTGTCAGAGAGTGATAGAGAGTGTCAGAGAGTGATAGAGAGTGTCAGAGAGGGTCCAAGAGTGTGAGAGTGTCAGAGAGTGTCAGAGTGTCAGAGAGTGTGAGAGTGTCAGAGAGTGTCTGAAAGTGTCAGTGAGTGATAGAGAGTAATAGAGAGTGGCAGAGAATGTCTGAAAGTGTCAGAGAGTGTCAGAGAGTGATAGTGAGCGTCAGCGAGTGTCTGAGTGGGTCTGAGAGTGTCAGAGAGTTTCAGAGAGTGATAGAGAGTGTCAGAGAGTGTCAGAGAGTGTCAGAAAGTGATAGAGAGTGGCAGAGAGTGTCTGAAAATGTCAGAGAGTGTCAGAGAGTGATAGAGAGTGTCAGAGAGTGTCTGAGTGTGTTTGAGATTGTCAGAGAGTGTCAGAGAGTGATAGCGAGTGTCAGAGAGTGTCAGAGAGTATCAGAGAGTATCAGAGAGTGTCAGAGAGTGTCAGAGAGTGTCAGAGAGTGATAGAGAGTGTCTGAGACTGTCTGAGATTGTGAGATTGAGTCAGAGAGTGGTAGAGAGTGTCAGAGAGTGTCTGAGAGTGTTAGAGTGTATCAGAGAGTGTCAGAGAGTGATAGAGTGTGGTAGAGAGTGTCTGAGTGTGTCAGAGAGTGATAGAGAGTGTCTGAGAGTGTCATAGAGTGATAGAGTGTGTCTGAGAGTGTCAGAGAGTGATAGAGAGTGTCAAATTGTGTCAGAGAGTGATAGAGAGTGATAGAGAGTGTCAGAGAGTTTCAGAGTGTGTCAGAGAGTGTCAGAGAGTGTCAGAGTGTGTCAGAGAATGTCAGAGAGCGATAGAGTGTGTCAGAGTGTTTCAGAGAGTGTCAGAGAGTTTCAGAGAGTGATAGAGAGTGTCAGAGAGTGTCAGAGAGTGTCAGAGTGTGTCAGAGAGTGTCAGAGAGTGTTAGAGAGTGTCAGAGAGTGTTTGAGTGTGTCAGAGAGATTCAGAGAGTGTCAGAGAGTGAGAGAGAGTGTCTGAGAGTGTCTGAGAGTGACAGAGATTATCTGAGAGTTGCAGTGAGTGACCGAGAGTGATAGAGAGTGTCTGTGAATGTCAGAGAGTGTCAGCGAGTGATAGAGAGTGATAGAGAGTGTCTGAGAATGTCAGAGAGTGTCAGAGAGTGATAGAGAGTGACAGAGAGTGTCTGAGAGTGCCAGTGAGTGTCAGAGAGTGTTTAGAGAGTATCTGAGAGTGTCTGACAGTGTCACAGATTGTCAGAGTGTGTCAGAGAGTGATTGAGAGTGATAGAGAGTGTCTGAGAGGGTCTGAGAGTGTCAGAGTGCGTCCGAGAGTGTCAGTGAGTGAAAGAGAGTGTCAGAGAGTGATAGAGAGTGTCTGAGAGTGTCAGAAAGTGATGGAGAGTGTCAGAGAGTGATAGAGAGTGTCAGAGAGTGTCAGAGAGTGTCAGTGACAGTCAGAGTGTGTCAGAGAGTGATAGAGATTGATAGAGAGTGTCTGAGAGTGTCAGAGAGTGTCAGAGTGTGTCAGAGTGTGTCAGAGAGTGATAGAGAGTGATAGAGAGTGATAGACAGTAATAGAGAGTGATAGAGAGCGTCTGAGTGTTTCAGAGTGTCAGAGAGTGTCAGATAGTGTCAGAGAGTGTCAGAGAGTGTCAGAGAGTGTCCGTGAATTTCAGAGAGTGATGGAGAGTGATAGAGAGTGTCAGAGTGTGATAGAGAGTGATAGAGAGTGTCTGAGAGTGTCTGAGAGTGTTAGAGTGAGTCAGAGTGTGCCAGAGAGTGATAGAGAATGATGGAGTGTGTCAGGGAGTTTCATAGAGTGATAGATAGTGTCACAGAGTGATAGAGATTGATAGAGAGTGTCTGAGAGTGTCTGAGAGAGTCAGTGAGTGTCTGAGAGTGTCAGAGAGTGTCAGAAAGTGTCAGAGAGTGATGGAGAGTGAAATAGAGTGTCATAGAGATTCTGAGAGTGTTAGGGAGTGATAGGGAGAGTCATAGAGGGATAGAGAGTGAAAGAGAGTGTCTGAGAGTGTCAGAGATTGTCAGACAGTGTCAGAGAGTGATAGAAAGTGTCTGAGACAGTCTGAGATTATCTGAGAGTGTCAGAGTGTGATAGAAAGTGTCAGAGAGTGTCTGAGAGATTCAGAGTGTGATATAAAGTGTCAGAGAGTGTATGAGAGAGTCAGAGAGTTTCAGAGAGTAATAGAGAGTGTCCGAGAGTGTCAGAGAGTGACAGAGAGTGATAGAGTGTGATAGAGAGAACCTTTGAGTGTCAGAGAGTTTCAGAGAGTGATAGAGAATGTCAGAGAGTGATCGAGAGTGTCTGAGAGTGTCTGTGAGTGACAGAGTGTGTCAGAGAATGTCTGAGAGTGTCAGAAAGTGTCAGAACGTGTCAGAGAGTGATAGAGAGAGTCAGAGAGTGTCTGAGAGTGTCAGAGAGTGACAGAGAGTGTCAGAGAGTGACAGAAAGTGTCAGAGTGTGATAGAGAGTGTCAGAGAGTGATAGAGAGTTGCAGAGAGTTTCTGAGAGTGTCAGAGAGTGATAGAAAGTGTCAGAGAGTATCTGAGCGGGTCTGAAAGAGTCAGAGAGTGTCTGAGAGTGTCAGAGAGTGTCAGAGAGTGATAGAAAGTGTCAGAGAGTGATAGAGAGTGTCAGAGAGTGACCGAGAGTGGTAGAGAGTGTTAGAGAGTGTCAGAGAGTGACAGAGAGTGTCAGAGAGTGATAGAGAGTGCCTGAGAGTGATAGAGAGTGACAGAGAGTGTCAGAGAGTGACAGAAAGTGTCATAGATTGTCTGAGAGTGTCAGAAAGTGATAAAAAGTGTCAGAGAGAGTCTGCGAGTGTCAGAAAGTTTCAGCAAGTGATAGAGAGTTTCAGAGAATGCCTGAGAGTGTCAGTGTGTGTCAGAGAGTGTCTGAGAGTATCTGAGAGTGTCTGAGAGTGTCTGAGAGCGTCTGAGAGTGTCAGAGAGTGATAGAGAGTGATGGCGAGGGTCTGGGAGTGTCAGAGAGTGTCAGAGTGTGTCAGAGAGTGTTAGAGAGTGTCTGAGAGTTTCATAGAGTGATAGAGAGTGTCTGAGAGTGTCAGAGAGTGAAAGAGAGTGTCAAATTGTGTCAGAGAGTGATAGAGACATAGAGACTGTCAGAGAGTTTCAGAGTGTGTCAGAGAGTGTCAGAGAGTGATTGAAAGTGTCAGAGAGAGATAGAGAGTGTCTGAGAGTGTCTGAGAGTGTCTGAGAGTGACAGAGAGTGTCTGAGGGTGTCAGTCAGTGTCAGAGAGTGATAGAGAGTGTCTGAGAGTGTCAGAGATTGTCAGATTGTGTCAGAGATTGATGGAGAGTGATAGAGAGTGTCTAACAGTGTCAGAGAGAGTCAGAGTGTGACAGAGAATGTCAGAGAGCAATAGAGTGTGTCAGAGTATGTCAGAGAGTGTCAGAGAGTTTCAGAGAGTGATAGAGATTGTCAGAGAGTGTCAGAGTGTGTCAGAGAGTGTCAGAGAGTGTTAGAGAGTGTCAGAGAGTGTGTGAGTATGTCAGAGAGGTTCAGAGAGTGTTAGAGAGTGTCAGAGAGTGATAGAGAGTGATAGCGAGCGTCTGGGAGTGTCAGAGAGTGTCAGAGTGTGTCAGAGAGTGATAGAGAGTGTCAGAGAGTTTCAGAGTGTGTCAGAGAGTGTCAGAGAGTGATAGAGAGTGATAGCGAGCGTCTGGGAGTGTCAGAGAGTGTCAGAGTGTGTCAGAGAGTGATAGAGAGTGTCTGAGTGAGTCTGAGATTGTCAGAGAGTGTCAGAGAGTATCAGAGACTATCAGAGAGTGTCAGAGATTGTCTGAGACTGTCGGAGAGTGATAGAGAGTGATAGAAAGTGTCAGAGAGTGTCTGAAAGTGTCCGAGAGTGTCAGAGAGTGATAGAGAGTGTCAAAGAGTGTCAGAGAGTGTCAGAGAGTGTCAGAGAGTTTCAGAGAGTGTCTGAGTGTGTATGATAGTGTCAGAGAGTGTCAGAGAGAGATAGAGAGTGTCAGAGTGTATTAGAGAGTATCAGAGAGTATCAGAGAGTGTCAGAGAGTGTCAGAGAGTGTCAGAGATTGTCAGATAGTGATAGAGAGTGTCTGAGACTGTCTGAGAGTGTCAGCGAGTGTCAGATAGTGATAGAGAATGTCAGAGAGTGTCTGAGAGTGTTAGAGTGTATCAGAGAGTGTCAGACAGTGTGAGAGAGTGATAGAGTGTGGGAGAGTGTGTTTGAGTGTGTCAGAGTGTGTCTGAGAGTGTCACAGTGTATCAGAGAGTGTCAGAGAGTGATACGAGTGTCAGAGAGTGTCAGAGTGTGATAAGAGTATCAGAGAGTGTCAGAGAGTGTCAGAGAGTGTGAGAGAGTGTCAGAGAGTGTCAGAGAGTGTCAGAAAGTGATAGAGAGTGGCAGAGAGTGTCTGAAAATGTCAGAGAGTGTCAGAGAGTGATAGAGAGTGGCAGAGAGTTTCAGAGAGTGATAGAGAGTGGCAGAGAGTGTCTGAAAGTGTCAGAGAGTGTCTGAGTGTGTCTGAGATTGTCAGAGAGTGTCAGAGAGTATCAGAGACTATCAGAGAGTGTCAGAGATTGTCTGAGACTGTCGGAGAGTGATAGAGAGTGATAGAAAGTGGCAGAGAGTGTCTGAAAGTGTCCGAGAGTGTCAGAGAGTGTCAGAGAGTGTCTGAGTGTGTATGATAGTGTCAGAGAGTGTCAGAGAGAGATAGAGAGTGTCAGAGTGTATTAGAGAGTATCAGAGAGTATCAGAGAGTGTCAGAGAGTGTCAGAGATTGTCAGATAGTGATAGAGAGTGTCTGAGACTGTCTGAGAGTGTCAGCGAGTGTCAGATAGTGATAGAGAATGTCAGAGAGTGTCTGAGAGTGTTAGAGTGTATCAGAGAGTGTCAGACAGTGTGAGAGAGTGATAGAGTGTGGGAGAGTGTGTCTGAGTGTGTCAGAGTGTGTCAGAGAGTGATACGAGTGTCAGAGAGTGTCAGAGAGTGATAAGAGTATCAGAGAGTGTCAGAGAGGGTCAGTGAGTGTCAGAGAGTGTCAGAGAGTGTGAGAGAGTGTCAGAGAGTGTGAGAGAGTGTCAGAGAGTGTGAGAGAGTGTCAGACAGTGTCAGAGAGTGTCAGAGAGAGTGAGAGTGTCAGCGAGTGTGAGAGTGTCAGACAGTGACAGAGAGTGTCAGAGTGGGTCAGAGAGTGTCAGAGAGTGTGTGGGAGTGTCAGAGAGTGTCCGAGAGTGTGAGAGTGTCAGAGAGTGTCAGAGAGTGTCAGAGAGTGTTAGAGAGTGATAGAGAGTGGCAGAGAGTGTCTGAAAGTGTCAGAGAGTGTCAGGGAGTGTCAGACAGTGTCTGAGTGTGTCTGAGATTGTCAGAGAGTGTCAGAGGGTGTCAGAGAGTGATAGAGAGTGTCAGAGAGTGATAGAGAGTGTCAGAGAGGGTCCAAGAGTGTGAGAGTGTCAGAGAGTGTCAGAGTGTCAGAGAGTGTGAGAGTGTCAGAGAGTGTCTGAAAGTGTCAGTGAGTGATAGAGAGTAATAGAGAGTGGCAGAGAATGTCTGAAAGTGTCAGAGAGTGTCAGAGAGTGATAGTGAGCGTCAGCGAGTGTCTGAGTGGGTCTGAGAGTGTCAGAGAGTTTCAGAGAGTGATAGAGAGTGTCAGAGAGTGTCAGAGAGTGTCAGAAAGTGATAGAGAGTGGCAGAGAGTGTCTGAAAATGTCAGAGAGTGTCAGAGAGTGATAGAGAGTGTCAGAGAGTGTCTGAGTGTGTTTGAGATTGTCAGAGAGTGTCAGAGAGTGATAGCGAGTGTCAGAGAGTGTCAGAGAGTATCAGAGAGTATCAGAGAGTGTCAGAGAGTGTCAGAGAGTGTCAGAGAGTGATAGAGAGTGTCTGAGACTGTCTGAGATTGTGAGATTGAGTCAGAGAGTGGTAGAGAGTGTCAGAGAGTGTCTGAGAGTGTTAGAGTGTATCAGAGAGTGTCAGAGAGTGATAGAGTGTGGTAGAGAGTGTCTGAGTGTGTCAGAGAGTGATAGAGAGTGTCTGAGAGTGTCATAGAGTGATAGAGTGTGTCTGAGAGTGTCAGAGAGTGATAGAGAGTGTCAAATTGTGTCAGAGAGTGATAGAGAGTGATAGAGAGTGTCAGAGAGTTTCAGAGTGTGTCAGAGAGTGTCAGAGAGTGTCAGAGTGTGTCAGAGAATGTCAGAGAGCGATAGAGTGTGTCAGAGTGTTTCAGAGAGTGTCAGAGAGTTTCAGAGAGTGATAGAGAGTGTCAGAGAGTGTCAGAGAGTGTCAGAGTGTGTCAGAGAGTGTCAGAGAGTGTTAGAGAGTGTCAGAGAGTGTTTGAGTGTGTCAGAGAGATTCAGAGAGTGTCAGAGAGTGAGAGAGAGTGTCTGAGAGTGTCTGAGAGTGACAGAGAGTATCTGAGAGTTGCAGTGAGTGACCGAGAGTGATAGAGAGTGTCTGTGAATGTCAGAGAGTGTCAGCGAGTGATAGAGAGTGATAGAGAGTGTCTGAGAATGTCAGAGAGTGTCAGAGAGTGATAGAGAGTGACAGAGAGTGTCTGAGAGTGCCAGTGAGTGTCAGAGAGTGTTTAGAGAGTATCTGAGAGTGTCTGACAGTGTCACAGATTGTCAGAGTGTGTCAGAGAGTGATTGAGAGTGATAGAGAGTGTCTGAGAGGGTCTGAGAGTGTCAGAGTGCGTCCGAGAGTGTCAGTGAGTGAAAGAGAGTGTCAGAGAGTGATAGAGAGTGTCTGAGAGTGTCAGAAAGTGATGGAGAGTGTCAGAGAGTGATAGAGAGTGTCAGAGAGTGTCAGAGAGTGTCAGTGACAGTCAGAGTGTGTCAGAGAGTGATAGAGATTGATAGAGAGTGTCTGAGAGTGTCAGAGAGTGTCAGAGTGTGTCAGAGTGTGTCAGAGAGTGATAGAGAGTGATAGAGAGTGATAGACAGTAATAGAGAGTGATAGAGAGCGTCTGAGTGTATCAGAGTGTCAGAGAGTGTCAGATAGTGTCAGAGAGTGTCAGAGAGTGTCAGAGAGTGTCAGAGAGTGTCCGTGAATTTCAGAGAGTGATGGAGAGTGATAGAGAGTGTCAGAGTGTGATAGAGAGTGATAGAGAGTGTCTGAGAGTGTCTGAGAGTGTTAGAGTGAGTCAGAGTGTGCCAGAGAGTGATAGAGAATGATGGAGTGTGTCAGGGAGTTTCATAGAGTGATAGATAGTGTCACAGAGTGATAGAGATTGATAGAGAGTGTCTGAGAGTGTCTGAGAGAGTCAGTGAGTGTCTGAGAGTGTCAGAGAGTGTCAGAAAGTGTCAGAGAGTGATGGAGAGTGAAATAGAGTGTCATAGAGATTCTGAGAGTGTTAGGGAGTGATAGGGAGAGTCATAGAGGGATAGAGAGTGAAAGAGAGTGTCTGAGAGTGTCAGAGATTGTCAGACAGTGTCAGAGAGTGATAGAAAGTGTCTGAGACAGTCTGAGATTATCTGAGAGTGTCAGAGTGTGATAGAAAGTGTCAGAGAGTGTCTGAGAGATTCAGAGTGTGATATAAAGTGTCAGAGAGTGTATGAGAGAGTCAGAGAGTTTCAGAGAGTAATAGAGAGTGTCCGAGAGTGTCAGAGAGTGACAGAGAGTGATAGAGTGTGATAGAGAGAACCTTTGAGTGTCAGAGAGTTTCAGAGAGTGATAGAGAATGTCAGAGAGTGATCGAGAGTGTCTGAGAGTGTCTGTGAGTGACAGAGTGTGTCAGAGAATGTCTGAGAGTGTCAGAAAGTGTCAGAACGTGTCAGAGAGTGTCTGAGAGTGATAGAGAGAGTCAGAGAGTGTCTGAGAGTGTCAGAGAGTGACAGAGAGTGTCAGAGAGTGACAGAAAGTGTCAGAGTGTGATAGAGAGTGTCAGAGAGTGATAGAGAGTTGCAGAGAGTTTCTGAGAGTGTCAGAGAGTGATAGAAAGTGTCAGAGAGTATCTGAGCGGGTCTGAAAGAGTCAGAGAGTGTCTGAGAGTGTCAGAGAGTGTCAGAGAGTGATAGAAAGTGTCAGAGAGTGATAGAGAGTGTCAGAGAGTGACCGAGAGTGGTAGAGAGTGTTAGAGAGTGTCAGAGAGTGACAGAGAGTGTCAGAGAGTGATAGAGAGTGCCTGAGAGTGATAGAGAGTGACAGAGAGTGTCAGAGAGTGACAGAAAGTGTCATAGATTGTCTGAGAGTGTCAGAAAGTGATAAAAAGTGTCAGAGAGAGTCTGCGAGTGTCAGAAAGTTTCAGCAAGTGATAGAGAGTTTCAGAGAATGCCTGAGAGTGTCAGTGTGTGTCAGAGAGTGTCTGAGAGTGTCTGAGAGTGTCTGAGAGTGTCTGAGAGCGTCTGAGAGTGTCAGAGAGTGATAGAGAGTGATGGCGAGGGTCTGGGAGTGTCAGAGAGTGTCAGAGTGTGTCAGAGAGTGTTAGAGAGTGTCTGAGAGTTTCATAGAGTGATAGAGAGTGTCTGAGAGTGTCAGAGAGTGAAAGAGAGTGTCAAATTGTGTCAGAGAGTGATAGAGACATAGAGACTGTCAGAGAGTTTCAGAGTGTGTCAGAGAGTGTCAGAGAGTGATTGAAAGTGTCAGAGAGAGATAGAGAGTGTCTGAGAGTGTCTGAGAGTGTCTGAGAGTGACAGAGAGTGTCTGAGGGTGTCAGTCAGTGTCAGAGAGTGATAGAGAGTGTCTGAGAGTGTCAGAGATTGTCAGATTGTGTCAGAGATTGATGGAGAGTGATAGAGAGTGTCTAACAGTGTCAGAGAGAGTCAGAGTGTGACAGAGAATGTCAGAGAGCAATAGAGTGTGTCAGAGTATGTCAGAGAGTGTCAGAGAGTTTCAGAGAGTGATAGAGATTGTCAGAGAGTGTCAGAGTGTGTCAGAGAGTGTCAGAGAGTGTTAGAGAGTGTCAGAGAGTGTGTGAGTATGTCAGAGAGGTTCAGAGAGTGTTAGAGAGTGTCAGAGAGTGATAGAGAGTGATAGCGAGCGTCTGGGAGTGTCAGAGAGTGTCAGAGTGTGTCAGAGAGTGATAGAGAGTGTCATAGAGTTTCAGAGTGTGTCAGAGAGTGTCAGAGAGTGATAGAGAGTGATAGCGAGCGTCTGGGAGTGTCAGAGAGTGTCAGAGTGTGTCAGAGAGTGATAGAGAGTGTCTGAGAGGTTCATAGAGTGATAGAGTGTGTCTGAGAGTGTCAGAGGGTGATAGAGTGTGTCAAATTGTGTCAGAGAGTGATAGAGAATGATAGAGAGTGTCAGAGAGTTTCAGAGTGTGTCAGAGAGTGTCAGAGAGTGATAGAAAGTGTCAGAGAGAGATAGAGAGTGTCTGAGAGTGTTTGTGAGTGACAGAGAGTGTCTGAGGGTGTCAGTCAGTGTCAGAGAGTGATAGAGAGTGTCTGAGAGAGTCAGAGATTGTCAGATTGTGTCAGAGAGTGATGGAGAGTGATAGAGAGTGTCTGACAGTGTCAGAGAGTGTCAGAGTGTGTCAGAGAATGTCAGAGAGCAATAGAGTGTGTCAGAGTGTGTTAGAGAGTGTCAGAGAGTTTCAGAGAGTGATAGAGAGTGTCAGAGAGTGTCAGAGTGTGTCAGAGAGTGTGGGAGTGTGTCAGAGAGTGAGAAAGAGTGTCTGAGAGTGTCTGAGAGTGACAGATAGTGTCTGAGAGTTTCAGTGAGAGTCAGAGAGTGACAGAGAGTGTCTGAGAGTGTCCGCGAGTGTTCAAGAGTGATAGAGAGTGTCTGAGAGTGTCTGAGAGTGTCAGCGAGTGATAGAGAGAGTTAGAGATTGTCTGAGAATGTCAGAGAGTGTCAGAGAGTGTTAGAGATTGATAGAGAGTGTCAGAGAGTGTTTAGAGAGTGTCTGAGAGTGTCTGAGAGTGTCTGAGAGTGTCAGAGATTGTCAGAGTGTGTCAGAGAGTGATAAAGAGTGATAGAGAATGTCTGAGATTGTCTGAGAGAGTCAGAGTGTGTCCTTCAGTGTCAGTGAGTGATAGAGAGTGTCAGAGAGCGATAGAGAGTGTCTGAGAGTGTCAGAAAGTGATAGAGAGTGTCAGAGAGTGATAGAGAGTGTCAGAGAGTGTCAGAGACAGTCAGAGTGTGTCAGAGAGTGATAGAGAGTGATAGAGAGTGTCAGAGAATTTCAGAGAGTGATGGAGAGTGATAGAGAGTGTCAGAGAGTGATAGAGAGTGTCTGAGAGTGTTAGAGTGAGTCAGAGTGTGCCAGAGAGTGATAGACAGTGATAGAGAGTGATGGAGAGTGTCAGGGAATTTCATAGAGTGATAGAGAGTTTGTGAGAGAGTGATACAGATTGATAGAGAGTGTCTGAGAGTGTCTGAGAGAGTCAGTGAGTGTCTGAGAGTGTCAGCGAGTGTCTGAAAGAGTCAAAGAGTGATGGAGAGTGAAAGAATGTGTCATAGAGAATCTGAGAGTGTTAGGGAGTGATAGGGAGTGTCATAGAGGGATAGAGAGTGAAAGAGAGTGTCTAAGAGTGTCAGAGATTGTCAGACAGTGTCAGAGAGTGATATAAAGTGTCTGAGACTGTCTGAGATTATCTGAGAGTGTCAGAGTGAGATAGAAAGTGTCAGAGAGTGTCTGAGAGATTCAGAGAGTGATATAAAGTGTCAGAGAGTGTCTGAGAGAGTCAGAGAGTGTCAGAGAGTGTCAGAGAGTAATAGAGAGTGTCCGAGAGTGTCAGAGAGTGATAGAAAGTGTCAGAGAGTGTCAGAAAGTGTCAGAGAGTGTCAGAGAGTTTCAGATAGTGATAGAGATTGTCAGAGAGTGTCAGAGTGTGTCAGAGAGTGTCAGAGAGTGTTAGAGAGTGTCAGAGAGTGTGTGAGTATGTCAGAGAGGTTCAGAGAGTGTCAGAGAGTGAGAGAGAGAGTGTCTGAGAGTGTCAGAGAGTGTCAGAGAGTGTCTGAGTGTGTATGATAGTGTCAGAGAGTGTCAGAGAGAGATAGAGAGTGTCAGAGTGTATTAGAGAGTATCAGAGAGTGTCAGAGAGTGTCAGAGAGTGTCAGAGATTGTCAGATAGTGATAGAGAGTGTCTGAGACTGTCTGAGAGTGTCAGCGAGTGTCAGATAGTGATAGAGAATGTCAGAGAGTGTCTGAGAGTGTTAGAGTGTATCAGAGAGTGTCAGACAGTGTGAGAGAGTGATAGAGTGTGGGAGAGTGTGTCTGAGTGTGTCAGAGTGTGTCTGAGAGTGTCACAGTGTATCAGAGAGTGTCAGAGAGTGATACGAGTGTCAGAGAGTGTCAGAGAGTGATAAGAGTGTCAGAGAGTGTCAGAGAGGGTCAGAGAGTGTCAGAGAGTGTCAGAGAGTGTGAGAGAGTGTCAGAGAGTGTGAGAGAGTGTCAGACAGTGTCAGAGAGTGTCAGAGAGAGTGAGAGTGTCAGCGAGTGTGAGAGTGTCAGAGAGTGTCAGACAGTGACAGAGAGTGTCAGAGTGGGTCAGAGAGTGTCAGAGAGTGTGTGGGAGTGTCAGAGAGTGTCCGAGAGTGTGAGAGTGTCAGAGAGTGTCAGAGAGTGTCAGAGAGTGTTAGAGATTGATAGAGAGTGGCAGAGAGTGTCTGAAAGTGTCAGAGAGTGTCAGGGAGTGTCAGACAGTGTCTGAGTGTGTCTGAGATTGTCAGAGAGTGTCAGAGAGTGTCAGAGAGTGATAGAGAGTGTCAGAGAGTGATAGAGAGTGTCAGAGAGGGTCCGAGAGTGTGAGAGTGTCAGAGAGTGTCAGAGTGTCAGAGAGTGTGAGAGTGTCAGAGAGTGTGAGAGTGTCAGAGAGTGTCTGAAAGTGTCAGTGAGTGATAGAGAGTAATAGAGAGTGGCAGAGAATGTCTGAAAGTGTCAGAGAGTGTCAGAGAGTGATAGTGAGCGTCAGCGAGTGTCTGAGTGGGTCTGAGAGTGTCAGAGAGTTTCAGAGAGTGATAGAGAGTGTCAGAGAGTGTCAGAGAGTGTCAGAAAGTGATAGAGAGTGGCAGAGAGTGTCTGAAAATGTCAGAGAGTGTCAGAGAGTGATAGAGAGTGTCAGAGAGTGTCTGAGTGTGTTTGAGATTGTCAGAGAGTGTCAGAGAGTGATAGCGAGTGTCAGAGAGTGTCAGAGAGTATCAGAGAGTATCAGAGAGTGTCAGAGAGTGTCAGAGAGTGTCAGAGAGTGATAGAGAGTGTCTGAGACTGTCTGAGAGTGTCAGATTGAGTCAGAGAGTGTCAGAGAGTGTCAGAGAGTGTCAGGGAGGGTCAGAGAGTGTCAGAGAGTGACAGAGAGTGTGAGAGAGTGTCAGAGAGTGGCAGAGAGTGTCTGAAAGTGTCAGCGAGAGATAGAGAGTGTCAGAGAGTGGCAGAGAGTTTCAGAGAGTGATAGAGAGTGGCAGAGAGTGTCTGAAAGTGTCAGAGAGTGTCTGAGTGTGTCTGAGATTGTCAGAGAGTGTCAGAGAGTATCAGAGACTATCAGAGAGTGTCAGAGATTGTCTGAGACTGTCGGAGAGTGATAGAGAGTGATAGAAAGTGTCAGAGAGTGTCTGAAAGTGTCCGAGAGTGTCAGAGAGTGATAGAGAGTGTCAAAGAGTGTCAGAGAGTGTCAGAGAGTGTCAGAGAGTGTCAGAGAGTGTCTGAGTGTGTATGATAGTGTCAGAGAGTGTCAGAGAGAGATAGAGAGTGTCAGAGTGTATTAGAGAGTATCAGAGAGTATCAGAGAGTGTCAGAGAGTGTCAGAGAGTGTCAGAGATTGTCAGATAGTGGTAGAGAGTGTCTGAGACTGTCTGAGAGTGTCAGCGAGTGTCAGATAGTGATAGAGAATGTCAGAGAGTGTCTGAGAGTGTTAGAGTGTATCAGAGAGTGTCAGACAGTGTGAGAGAGTGATAGAGTGTGGGAGAGTGTGTTTGAGTGTGTCAGAGTGTGTCTGAGAGTGTCACAGTGTATCAGAGAGTGTCAGAGAGTGATACGAGTGTCAGAGAGTGTCAGAGAGTGATAAGAGTGTCAGAGAGTGTCAGAGAGGGTCAGTGAGTGTCAGAGAGTGTCAGAGAGTGTGAGAGAGTGTCAGAGAGTGTCAGAGAGTGTCAGAAAGTGATAGAGAGTGGCAGAGAGTGTCTGAAAATGTCAGAGAGTGTCAGAGAGTGATAGAGAGTGGCAGAGAGTTTCAGAGAGTGATAGAGAGTGGCAGAGAGTGTCTGAAAGTGTCAGAGAGTGTCTGAGTGTGTCTGAGATTGTCAGAGAGTGTCAGAGAGTATCAGAGACTATCAGAGAGTGTCAGAGATTGTCTGAGACTGTCGGAGAGTGATAGAGAGTGATAGAAAGTGTCAGAGAGTGTCTGAAAGTGTCCGAGAGTGTCAGAGAGTGATAGAGAGTGTCAAAGAGTGTCAGAGAGTGTCAGAGAGTGTCAGAGAGTTTCAGAGAGTGTCTGAGTGTGTATGATAGTGTCAGAGAGTGTCAGAGAGAGATAGAGAGTGTCAGAGTGTATTAGAGAGTATCAGAGAGTATCAGAGAGTGTCAGAGAGTGTCAGAGAGTGTCAGAGATTGTCAGATAGTGATAGAGAGTGTCTGAGACTGTCTGAGAGTGTCAGCGAGTGTCAGATAGTGATAGAGAATGTCAGAGAGTGTCTGAGAGTGTTAGAGTGTATCAGAGAGTGTCAGACAGTGTGAGAGAGTGATAGAGTGTGGGAGAGTGTGTTTGAGTGTGTCAGAGTGTGTCTGAGAGTGTCACAGTGTATCAGAGAGTGTCAGAGAGTGATACGAGTGTCAGAGAGTGTCAGAGTGTGATAAGAGTATCAGAGAGTGTCAGAGAGTGTCAGAGAGTGTGAGAGAGTGTCAGAGAGTGTCAGAGAGTGTCAGAAAGTGATAGAGAGTGGCAGAGAGTGTCTGAAAATGTCAGAGAGTGTCAGAGAGTGATAGAGAGTGGCAGAGAGTTTCAGAGAGTGATAGAGAGTGGCAGAGAGTGTCTGAAAGTGTCAGAGAGTGTCTGAGTGTGTCTGAGATTGTCAGAGAGTGTCAGAGAGTATCAGAGACTATCAGAGAGTGTCAGAGATTGTCTGAGACTGTCGGAGAGTGATAGAGAGTGATAGAAAGTGGCAGAGAGTGTCTGAAAGTGTCCGAGAGTGTCAGAGAGTGTCAGAGAGTGTCTGAGTGTGTATGATAGTGTCAGAGAGTGTCAGAGAGAGATAGAGAGTGTCAGAGAGTATCAGAGAGTATCAGAGAGTGTCAGAGAGTGTCAGAGATTGTCAGATAGTGATAGAGAGTGTCTGAGACTGTCTGAGAGTGTCAGCGAGTGTCAGATAGTGATAGAGAATGTCAGAGAGTGTCTGAGAGTGTTAGAGTGTATCAGAGAGTGTCAGACAGTGTGAGAGAGTGATAGAGTGTGGGAGAGTGTGTCTGAGTGTGTCAGAGTGTGTCAGAGAGTGATACGAGTGTCAGAGAGTGTCAGAGAGTGATAAGAGTATCAGAGAGTGTCAGAGAGGGTCAGTGAGTGTCAGAGAGTGTCAGAGAGTGTGAGAGAGTGTCAGAGAGTGTGAGAGAGTGTCAGAGAGTGTGAAGAGTGTCAGACAGTGTCAGAGAGTGTCAGAGAGAGTGAGAGTGTCAGCGAGTGTGAGAGTGTCAGACAGTGACAGAGAGTGTCAGAGTGGGTCAGAGAGTGTCAGAGAGTGTGTGGGAGTGTCAGAGAGTGTCCGAGAGTGTGAGAGTGTCAGAGAGTGTCAGAGAGTGTCAGAGAGTGTTAGAGAGTGATAGAGAGTGGCAGAGAGTGTCTGAAAGTGTCAGAGAGTGTCAGGGAGTGTCAGACAGTGTCTGAGTGTGTCTGAGATTGTCAGAGAGTGTCAGAGAGTGTCAGAGAGTGATAGAGAGTGTCAGAGAGTGATAGAGAGTGTCAGAGAGGGTCCAAGAGTGTGAGAGTGTCAGAGAGTGTCAGAGTGTCAGAGAGTGTGAGAGTGTCAGAGAGTGTCTGAAAGTGTCAGTGAGTGATAGAGAGTAATAGAGAGTGGCAGAGAATGTCTGAAAGTGTCAGAGAGTGTCAGAGAGTGATAGTGAGCGTCAGCGAGTGTCTGAGTGGGTCTGAGAGTGTCAGAGTGCGTCCGAGAGTGTCAGTGAGTGAAAGAGAGTGTCAGAGAGTGATAGAGAGTGTCAGAGAGTGTCTGAGTGTGTTTGAGATTGTCAGAGAGTGTCAGAGAGTGATAGAGAGTGTCAGAGAGTGTCTGAGTGTGTTTGAGATTGTCAGAGAGTGTCAGAGAGTGATAGCGAGTGTCAGAGAGTGTCAGAGAGTATCAGAGAGTATCAGAGAGTGTCAGAGAGTGTCAGAGAGTGTCAGAGAGTGATAGAGAGTGTCTGAGACTGTCTGAGATTGTGAGATTGAGTCAGAGAGTGGTAGAGAGTGTCAGAGAGTGTCTGAGAGTGTTAGAGTGTATCAGAGAGTGTCAGAGAGTGATAGAGTGTGGTAGAGAGTGTCTGAGTGTGTCAGAGAGTGATAGAGAGTGTCTGAGAGTGTCATAGAGTGATAGAGTGTGTCTGAGAGTGTCAGAGAGTGATAGAGAGTGTCAAATTGTGTCAGAGAGTGATGGAGAGTGATAGAGAGTGTCAGAGAGTTTCAGAGTGTGTCAGAGAGTGTCAGAGAGTGTCAGAGTGTGTCAGAGAATGTCAGAGAGCGATAGAGTGTGTCAGAGTGTTTCAGAGAGTGTCAGAGAGTTTCAGAGAGTGATAGAGAGTGTCAGTGAGTGTCAGAGAGTGTCAGAGTGTGTCAGAGAGTGTCAGAGAGTGTTAGAGAGTGTCAGAGAGTGTTTGAGTGTGTCAGAGAGATTCAGAGAGTGTCAGAGAGTGAGAGAGAGTGTCTGAGAGTGTCTGAGAGTGACAGAGAGTATCTGAGAGTTGCAGTGAGTGACCGAGAGTGATAGAGAGTGTCTGTGAATGTCAGAGAGTGTCAGCGAGTGATAGAGAGTGATAGAGAGTGTCTGAGAATGTCAGAGAGTGTCAGAGAGTGATAGAGAGTGACAGAGAGTGTCTGAGAGTGCCAGTGAGTGTCAGAGAGTGTTTAGAGAGTATCTGAGAGTGTCTGACAGTGTCACAGATTGTCAGAGTGTGTCAGAGAGTGATTGAGAGTGATAGAGAGTGTCTGAGAGGGTCTGAGAGTGTCAGAGTGCGTCCGAGAGTGTCAGTGAGTGAAAGAGAGTGTCAGAGAGTGATAGAGAGTGTCTGAGAGTGTCAGAAAGTGATGGAGAGTGTCAGAGAGTGATAGAGAGTGTCAGAGAGTGTCAGAGAGTGTCAGTGACAGTCAGAGTGTGTCAGAGAGTGATAGAGATTGATAGAGAGTGTCTGAGAGTGTCAGAGAGTGTCAGAGTGTGTCAGAGTGTGTCAGAGAGTGATAGAGAGTGATAGAGAGTGATAGACAGTAATAGAGAGTGATAGAGAGCGTCTGAGTGTATCAGAGTGTCAGAGAGTGTCAGATAGTGTCAGAGAGTGTCAGAGAGTGTCAGAGAGTGTCAGAGAGTGTCCGTGAATTTCAGAGAGTGATGGAGAGTGATAGAGAGTGTCAGAGTGTGATAGAGAGTGATAGAGAGTGTCTGAGAGTGTCTGAGAGTGTTAGAGTGAGTCAGAGTGTGCCAGAGAGTGATAGAGAATGATGGAGTGTGTCAGGGAGTTTCATAGAGTGATAGATAGTGTCACAGAGTGATAGAGATTGATAGAGAGTGTCTGAGAGTGTCTGAGAGAGTCAGTGAGTGTCTGAGAGTGTCAGAGAGTGTCAGAAAGTGTCAGAGAGTGATGGAGAGTGAAATAGAGTGTCATAGAGATTCTGAGAGTGTTAGGGAGTGATAGGGAGAGTCATAGAGGGATAGAGAGTGAAAGAGAGTGTCTGAGAGTGTCAGAGATTGTCAGACAGTGTCAGAGAGTGATAGAAAGTGTCTGAGACAGTCTGAGATTATCTGAGAGTGTCAGAGTGTGATAGAAAGTGTCAGAGAGTGTCTGAGAGATTCAGAGTGTGATATAAAGTGTCAGAGAGTGTATGAGAGAGTCAGAGAGTTTCAGAGAGTAATAGAGAGTGTCCGAGAGTGTCAGAGAGTGACAGAGAGTGATAGAGTGTGATAGAGAGAACCTTTGAGTGTCAGAGAGTTTCAGAGAGTGATAGAGAATGTCAGAGAGTGATCGAGAGTGTCTGAGAGTGTCTGTGAGTGACAGAGTGTGTCAGAGAATGTCTGAGAGTGTCAGAAAGTGTCAGAACGTGTCAGAGAGTGTCTGAGAGTGATAGAGAGAGTCAGAGAGTGTCTGAGAGTGTCAGAGAGTGACAGAGAGTGTCAGAGAGTGACAGAAAGTGTCAGAGTGTGATAGAGAGTGTCAGAGAGTGATAGAGAGTTGCAGAGAGTTTCTGAGAGTGTCAGAGAGTGATAGAAAGTGTCAGAGAGTATCTGAGCGGGTCTGAAAGAGTCAGAGAGTGTCTGAGAGTGTCAGAGAGTGTCAGAGAGTGATAGAAAGTGTCAGAGAGTGATAGAGAGTGTCAGAGAGTGACCGAGAGTGGTAGAGAGTGTTAGAGAGTGTCAGAGAGTGACAGAGAGTGTCAGAGAGTGATAGAGAGTGCCTGAGAGTGATAGAGAGTGACAGAGAGTGTCAGAGAGTGACAGAAAGTGTCATAGATTGTCTGAGAGTGTCAGAAAGTGCTAAAAAGTGTCAGAGAGAGTCTGCGAGTGTCAGAAAGTTTCAGCAAGTGATAGAGAGTTTCAGAGAATGCCTGAGAGTGTCAGTGTGTGTCAGAGAGTGTCTGAGAGTGTCTGAGAGTGTCTGAGAGTGTCTGAGAGCGTCTGAGAGTGTCAGAGAGTGATAGAGAGTGATGGCGAGGGTCTGGGAGTGTCAGAGAGTGTCAGAGTGTGTCAGAGAGTGTTAGAGAGTGTCTGAGAGTTTCATAGAGTGATAGAGAGTGTCTGAGAGTGTCAGAGAGTGAAAGAGAGTGTCAAATTGTGTCAGAGAGTGATAGAGACATAGAGACTGTCAGAGAGTTTCAGAGTGTGTCAGAGAGTGTCAGAGAGTGATTGAAAGTGTCAGAGAGAGATAGAGAGTGTCTGAGAGTGTCTGAGAGTGCCTGAGAGTGACAGAGAGTGTCTGAGGGTGTCAGTCAGTGTCAGAGAGTGATAGAGAGTGTCTGAGAGTGTCAGAGATTGTCAGATTGTGTCAGAGATTGATGGAGAGTGATAGAGAGTGTCTAACAGTGTCAGAGAGAGTCAGAGTGTGACAGAGAATGTCAGAGAGCAATAGAGTGTGTCAGAGTATGTCAGAGAGTGTCAGAGAGTTTCAGAGAGTGATAGAGATTGTCAGAGAGTGTCAGAGTGTGTCAGAGAGTGTCAGAGAGTGTTAGAGAGTGTCAGAGAGTGTGTGAGTATGTCAGAGAGGTTCAGAGAGTGTTAGAGAGTGTCAGAGAGTGATAGAGAGTGATAGCGAGCGTCTGGGAGTGTCAGAGAGTGTCAGAGTGTGTCAGAGAGTGATAGAGAGTGTCAGAGAGTTTCAGAGTGTGTCAGAGAGTGTCAGAGAGTGATAGAGAGTGATAGCGAGCGTCTGGGAGTGTCAGAGAGTGTCAGAGTGTGTCAGAGAGTGATAGAGAGTGTCTGAGAGGTTCATAGAGTGATAGAGTGTGTCTGAGAGTGTCAGAGAGTGATAGAGTGTGTCAAATTGTGTCAGAGAGTGATAGAGAATGATAGAGAGTGTCAGAGAGTTTCAGAGTGTGTCAGAGAGTGTCAGAGAGTGATAGAAAGTGTCAGAGAGAGATAGAGAGTGTCTGAGAGTGTTTGTGAGTGACAGAGAGTGTCTGAGGGTGTCAGTCAGTGTCAGAGAGTGATAGAGAGTGTCAGAGAGTGTCAGAGTGTGTCAGAGAGTGTCAGAGTGTGTCAGAGAATGTCAGAGAGCAATAGAGTGTGTCAGAGTGTGTTAGAGAGTGTCAGAGAGTTTCAGAGAGTGATAGAGAGTGTCAGAGAGTGTCAGAGTGTGTCAGAGAGTGTGGGAGTGTGTCAGAGAGTGAGAAAGAGTGTCTGAGAGTGTCTGAGAGTGACAGATAGTGTCTGAGAGTTTCAGTGAGAGTCAGAGAGTGACAGAGAGTATCTGAGAGTGTCCGCGAGTGTTCAAGAGTGATAGAGAGTGTCTGAGAGTGTCTGAGAGTGTCAGCGAGTGATAGAGAGAGTTAGAGATTGTCTGAGAATGTCAGAGAGTGTCAGAGAGTGTTAGAGATTGATAGAGAGTGTCAGAGAGTGTTTAGAGAGTGTCTGAGAGTGTCTGAGAGTGTCTGAGAGTGTCAGAGATTGTCAGAGTGTGTCAGAGAGTGATAAAGAGTGATAGAGAATGTCTGAGATTGTCTGAGAGAGTCAGAGTGTGTCCTTCAGTGTCAGTGAGTGATAGAGAGTGTCAGAGAGCGATAGAGAGTGTCTGAGAGTGTCAGAAAGTGATAGAGAGTGTCAGAGAGTGATAGAGAGTGTCAGAGAGTGTCAGAGACAGTCAGAGTGTGTCAGAGAGTGATAGAGAGTGATAGAGAGTGTCAGAGAATTTCAGAGAGTGATGGAGAGTGATAGAGAGTGTCAGAGAGTGATAGAGAGTGTCTGAGAGTGTTAGAGTGAGTCAGAGTGTGCCAGAGAGTGATAGACAGTGATAGAGAGTGATGGAGAGTGTCAGGGAATTTCATAGAGTGATAGAGAGTTTGTGAGAGAGTGATACAGATTGATAGAGAGTGTCTGAGAGTGTCTGAGAGAGTCAGTGAGTGTCTGAGAGTGTCAGCGAGTGTCTGAAAGAGTCAAAGAGTGATGGAGAGTGAAAGAATGTGTCATAGAGAATCTGAGAGTGTTAGGGAGTGATAGGGAGTGTCATAGAGGGATAGAGAGTGAAAGAGAGTGTCTAAGAGTGTCAGAGATTGTCAGACAGTGTCAGAGAGTGATATAAAGTGTCTGAGACTGTCTGAGATTATCTGAGAGTGTCAGAGTGAGATAGAAAGTGTCAGAGAGTGTCTGAGAGATTCAGAGAGTGATATAAAGTGTCAGAGAGTGTCTGAGAGAGTCAGAGAGTGTCAGAGAGTAATAGAGAGTGTCCGAGAGTGTCAGAGAGTGATAGAAAGTGTCAGAGAGTGTCAGAAAGTGTCAGAGAGTGTCAGAGAGTTTCAGATAGTGATAGAGATTGTCAGAGAGTGTCAGAGTGTGTCAGAGATTGTCTGAGAGTGTTAGAGAGTGTCAGAGAGTGTGTGAGTATGTCAGAGAGGTTCAGAGAGTGTCAGAGAGTGAGAGAGAGAGTGTCTGAGAGTGTCAGAGAGTGTCAGAGAGTGTCTGAGTGTGTATGATAGTGTCAGAGAGTGTCAGAGAGAGATAGAGAGTGTCAGAGTGTATTAGAGAGTATCAGAGAGTGTCAGAGAGTGTCAGAGAGTGTCAGAGATTGTCAGATAGTGATAGAGAGTGTCTGAGACTGTCTGAGAGTGTCAGCGAGTGTCAGATAGTGATAGAGAATGTCAGAGAGTGTCTGAGAGTGTTAGAGTGTATCAGAGAGTGTCAGACAGTGTGAGAGAGTGATAGAGTGTGGGAGAGTGTGTCTGAGTGTGTCAGAGTGTGTCTGAGAGTGTCACAGTGTATCAGAGAGTGTCAGAGAGTGATACGAGTGTCAGAGAGTGTCAGAGAGTGATAAGAGTGTCAGAGAGTGTCAGAGAGGGTCAGAGAGTGTCAGAGAGTGTCAGAGAGTGTGAGAGAGTGTCAGAGAGTGTGAGAGAGTGTCAGACAGTGTCAGAGAGTGTCAGAGAGAGTGAGAGTGTCAGCGAGTGTGAGAGTGTCAGAGAGTGTCAGACAGTGACAGAGAGTGTCAGAGTGGGTCAGAGAGTGTCAGAGAGTGTGTGGGAGTGTCAGAGAGTGTCCGAGAGTGTGAGAGTGTCAGAGAGTGTCAGAGAGTGTCAGAGAGTGTTAGAGAGTGATAGAGAGTGGCAGAGAGTGTCTGAAAGTGTCAGAGAGTGTCAGGGAGTGTCAGACAGTGTCTGAGTGTGTCTGAGATTGTCAGAGAGTGTCAGAGAGTGTCAGAGAGTGATAGAGAGTGTCAGAGAGTGATAGAGAGTGTCAGAGAGGGTCCGAGAGTGTGAGAGTGTCAGAGAGTGTCAGAGTGTCAGAGAGTGTGAGAGTGTCAGAGAGTGTGAGAGTGTCAGAGAGTGTCTGAAAGTGTCAGTGAGTGATAGAGAGTAATAGAGAGTGGCAGAGAATGTCTGAAAGTGTCAGAGAGTGTCAGAGAGTGATAGTGAGCGTCAGCGAGTGTCTGAGTGGGTCTGAGAGTGTCAGAGAGTTTCAGAGAGTGATAGAGAGTGTCAGAGAGTGTCAGAGAGTGTCAGAAAGTGATAGAGAGTGGCAGAGAGTGTCTGAAAATGTCAGAGAGTGTCAGAGAGTGATAGAGAGTGTCAGAGAGTGTCTGAGTGTGTTTGAGATTGTCAGAGAGTGTCAGAGAGTGATAGCGAGTGTCAGAGAGTGTCAGAGAGTATCAGAGAGTATCAGAGAGTGTCAGAGAGTGTCAGAGAGTGTCAGAGAGTGATAGAGAGTGTCTGAGACTGTCTGAGAGTGTCAGATTGAGTCAGAGAGTGTCAGAGAGTGTCAGAGAGTGTCAGGCAGGGTCAGAGAGTGTCAGAGAGTGACAGAGAGTGTGAGAGAGTGTCAGAGAGTGGCAGAGAGTGTCTGAAAGTGTCAGTGAGAGATAGAGAGTGTCAGAGAGTGGCAGAGAGTTTCAGAGAGTGATAGAGAGTGGCAGAGAGTGTCTGAAAGTGTCAGAGAGTGTCTGAGTGTGTCTGAGATTGTCAGAGAGTGTCAGAGAGTATCAGAGACTATCAGAGAGTGTCAGAGATTGTCTGAGACTGTCGGAGAGTGATAGAGAGTGATAGAAAGTGTCAGAGAGTGTCTGAAAGTGTCCGAGAGTGTCAGAGAGTGTCTGAGTGTGTATGATAGTGTCAGAGAGTGTCAGAGAGAGATAGAGAGTGTCAGAGTGTATTAGAGAGTATCAGAGAGTATCAGAGAGTGTCAGAGAGTGTCAGAGAGTGTCAGATAGTGATAGAGAGTGTCTGAGACTGTCTGAGAGTGTCAGCGAGTGTCAGATAGTGATAGAGAATGTCAGAGAGTGTCTGAGAGTGTTAGAGTGTATCAGAGAGTGTCAGACATTGTGAGAGAGTGATAGAGTGTGGGAGAGTGTGTTTGAGTGTGTCAGAGTGTGTCTGAGAGTGTCACAGTGTATCAGAGAGTGTCAGAGAGTGATACGAGTGTCAGAGAGTGTCAGAGAGTGATAAGAGTGTCAGAGAGTGTCAGAGAGGGTCAGTGAGTGTCAGAGAGTGTCAGAGAGTGTGAGAGAGTGTCAGAGAGTGTCAGAGAGTGTCAGAAAGTGATAGAGAGTGGCAGAGAGTGTCTGAAAATGTCAGAGAGTGTCAGAGAGTGATAGAGAGTGGCAGAGAGTTTCAGAGAGTGATAGAGAGTGGCAGAGAGTGTCTGAAAGTGTCAGAGAGTGTCTGAGTGTGTCTGAGATTGTCAGAGAGTGTCAGAGAGTATCAGAGACTATCAGAGAGTGTCAGAGATTGTCTGAGACTGTCGGAGAGTGATAGAGAGTGATAGAAAGTGTCAGAGAGTGTCTGAAAGTGTCCGAGAGTGTCAGAGAGTGATAGAGAGTGTCAAAGAGTGTCAGAGAGTGTCAGAGAGTGTCAGAGAGTTTCAGAGAGTGTCTGAGTGTGTATGATAGTGTCAGAGAGTGTCAGAGAGAGATAGAGAGTGTCAGAGAGTGTCAGAGAGTGTCAGAGAGTATCAGAGAGTATCAGAGAGTGTCAGAGAGTGTCAGAGAGTGTCAGAGATTGTCAGATAGTGATAGAGAGTGTCTGAGACTGTCTGAGAGTGTCAGCGAGTGTCAGATAGTGATAGAGAATGTCAGAGAGTGTCTGAGAGTGTTAGAGTGTATCAGAGAGTGTCAGACAGTGTGAGAGAGTGATAGAGTGTGGGAGAGTGTGTTTGAGTGTGTCAGAGTGTGTCTGAGAGTGTCACAGTGTATCAGAGAGTGTCAGAGAGTGATACGAGTGTCAGAGAGTGTCAGAGAGTGATAAGAGTGTCAGAGAGTGTCAGAGAGGGTCAGTGAGTGTCAGAGAGTGTCAGAGAGTGTGAGAGAGTGTCAGAGAGTGTCAGAGAGTGTCAGAAAGTGATAGAGAGTGGCAGAGAGTGTCTGAAAATGTCAGAGAGTGTCAGAGAGTGATAGAGAGTGGCAGAGAGTTTCAGAGAGTGATAGAGAGTGGCAGAGAGTGTCTGAAAGTGTCAGAGAGTGTCTGAGTGTGTCTGAGATTGTCAGAGAGTGTCAGAGAGTATCAGAGACTATCAGAGAGTGTCAGAGATTGTCTGAGACTGTCGGAGAGTGATAGAGAGTGATAGAAAGTGTCAGAGAGTGTCTGAAAGTGTCCGAGAGTGTCAGAGAGTGATAGAGAGTGTCAAAGAATAGATAGGGTAGACAGTCAGAAACTTTTTCCCCGGGTGGAGCAAAGCGTTACAAGGGGTCATAAATTTAAGGTGAAGGGTGGGAGATATAAGGGGGATGTCAGGGGAAGGTTCTTTACCCAGAGAGTGGTCGGGGCATGGAATGCCTTGCCTGGGGAAGTTGTTGAGTCAGAAACTTTAGGGACTTTCAAACGGCTTTTAGATAGGTATATGGATAAAGGAGAATGATGGGGTATAGATTAAATTGTCCTTGACAGAGGACAAAGGATCGGCACAACATCGTGGGCCGAAGGGCCTGTTCTGTGCTGTATTTTTCTATGTTCTATGTTCTATGTAAAGAGTGTCAGAGAGTGTCAGAGAGTGTCAGAGAGTTTCAGAGAGTGTCTGAGTGTGTATGATAGTGTCAGAGAGTGTCAGAGAGAGATAGAGAGTGTCAGAGAGTGTCAGAGAGTGTCAGAGAGTATCAGAGAGTATCAGAGAGTGTCAGAGAGTGTCAGAGAGTGTCAGAGATTGTCAGATAGTGATAGAGAGTGTCTGAGACTGTCTGAGAGTGTCAGCGAGTGTCAGATAGTGATAGAGAATGTCAGAGAGTGTCTGAGAGTGTTAGAGTGTATCAGAGAGTGTCAGACAGTGTGAAAGAGTGATAGAGTGTGGGAGAGTGTGTTTGAGTGTGTCAGAGTGTGTCTGAGAGTGTCACAGTGTATCAGAGAGTGTCAGAGAGTGATACGAGTGTCAGAGAGTGTCAGAGTGTGATAAGAGTATCAGAGAGTGTCAGAGAGTGTCAGAGAGTGTGAGAGAGTGTCAGAGAGTGTCAGAGAGTGTCAGAAAGTGATAGAGAGTGGCAGAGAGTGTCTGAAAATGTCAGAGAGTGTCAGAGAGTGATAGAGAGTGGCAGAGAGTTTCAGAGAGAGATAGAGAGTGGCAGAGAGTGTCTGAAAGTGTCAGAGAGTGTCTGAGTGTGTCTGAGATTGTCAGAGAGTGTCAGAGAGTATCAGAGACTATCAGAGAGTGTCAGAGATTGTCTGAGACTGTCGGAGAGTGATAGAGAGTGATAGAAAGTGGCAGAGAGTGTCTGAAAGTGTCCGAGAGTGTCAGAGAGTGTCAGAGAGTGTCTGAGTGTGTATGATAGTGTCAGAGAGTGTCAGAGAGAGATAGAGAGTGTCAGAGTGTATTAGAGAGTATCAGAGAGTATCAGAGAGTGTCAGAGATTGTCAGATAGTGATAGAGAGTGTCTGAGACTGTCTGAGAGTGTCAGCGAGTGTCAGATAGTGATAGAGAATGTCAGAGAGTGTCTGAGAGTGTTAGAGTGTATCAGAGAGTGTCAGACAGTGTGAGAGAGTGATAGAGTGTGGGAGAGTGTGTCTGAGTGTGTCAGAGTGTGTCAGAGAGTGATACGAGTGTCAGAGAGTGTCAGAGAGTGATAAGAGTATCAGAGAGTGTCAGAGAGGGTCAGTGAGTGTCAGAGAGTGTCAGAGAGTGTGAGAGAGTGTCAGAGAGTGTGAGAGAGTGTCAGAGAGTGTGAGAGAGTGTCAGACAGTGTAAGAGAGTGTCAGAGAGAGTGAGAGTGTCAGCGAGTGTGAGAGTGTCAGACAGTGACAGAGAGTGTCAGAGTGGGTCAGAGAGTGTCAGAGAGTGTGTGGGAGTGTCAGAGAGTGTCCGAGAGTGTGAGAGTGTCAGAGAGTGTCAGAGAGTGTCAGAGAGTGTTAGAGAGTGATAGAGAGTGGCAGAGAGTGTCTGAAAGTGTCAGAGAGTGTCAGGGAGTGTCAGACAGTGTCTGAGTGTGTCTGAGATTGTCAGAGAGTGTCAGAGAGTGTCAGAGAGTGATAGAGAGTGTCAGAGAGTGATAGAGAGTGTCAGAGAGGGTCCAAGAGTGTGAGAGTGTCAGAGAGTGTCAGAGTGTCAGAGAGTGTGAGAGTGTCAGAGAGTGTCTGAAAGTGTCAGTGAGTGATAGAGAGTAATAGAGAGTGGCAGAGAATGTCTGAAAGTGTCAGAGAGTGTCAGAGAGTGATAGTGAGCGTCAGCGAGTGTCTGAGTGGGTCTGAGAGTGTCAGAGAGTTTCAGAGAGTGATAGAGAGTGTCAGAGAGTGTCAGAGAGTGTCAGAAAGTGATAGAGAGTGGCAGAGAGTGTCTGAAAATGTCAGAGAGTGTCAGAGAGTGATAGAGAGTGTCAGAGAGTGTCTGAGTGTGTTTGAGATTGTCAGAGAGTGTCAGAGAGTGATAGCGAGTGTCAGAGAGTTTCAGAGAGTATCAGAGAGTATCAGAGAGTGTCAGAGAGTGTCAGAGAGTGTCAGAGAGTGATAGAGAGTGTCTGAGACTGTCTGAGATTGTGAGATTGAGTCAGAGAGTGGTAGAGAGTGTCAGAGAGTGTCTGAGAGTGTTAGAGTGTATCAGAGAGTGTCAGAGAGTGATAGAGTGTGGTAGAGAGTGTCTGAGTGTGTCAGAGAGTGATAGAGAGTGTCTGAGAGTGTCATAGAGTGATAGAGTGTGTCTGAGAGTGTCAGAGAGTGATAGAGAGTGTCAAATTGTGTCAGAGAGTGATAGAGAGTGATAGAGAGTGTCAGAGAGTTTCAGAGTGTGTCAGAGAGTGTCAGAGAGTGTCAGAGTGTGTCAGAGAATGTCAGAGAGCGATAGAGTGTGTCAGAGTGTTTCAGAGAGTGTCAGAGAGTTTCAGAGAGTGATAGAGAGTGTCAGAGAGTGTCAGAGAGTGTCAGAGTGTGTCAGAGAGTGTCAGAGAGTGTTAGAGAGTGTCAGAGAGTGTTTGAGTGTGTCAGAGAGATTCAGAGAGTGTCAGAGAGTGAGAGAGAGTGTCTGAGAGTGTCTGAGAGTGACAGAGAGTATCTGAGAGTTGCAGTGAGTGACCGAGAGTGATAGAGAGTGTCTGTGAATGTCAGAGAGTGTCAGCGAGTGATAGAGAGTGATAGAGAGTGTCTGAGAATGTCAGAGAGTGTCAGAGAGTGATAGAGAGTGACAGAGAGTGTCTGAGAGTGCCAGTGAGTGTCAGAGAGTGTTTAGAGAGTATCTGAGAGTGTCTGACAGTGTCACAGATTGTCAGAGTGTGTCAGAGAGTGATTGAGAGTGATAGAGAGTGTCTGAGAGGGTCTGAGAGTGTCAGAGTGCGTCCGAGAGTGTCAGTGAGTGAAAGAGAGTGTCAGAGAGTGATAGAGAGTGTCTGAGAGTGTCAGAAAGTGATGGAGAGTGTCAGAGAGTGATAGAGAGTGTCAGAGAGTGTCAGAGAGTGTCAGTGACAGTCAGAGTGTGTCAGAGAGTGATAGAGATTGATAGAGAGTGTCTGAGAGTGTCAGAGAGTGTCAGAGAGTGTCAGAGTGTGTCAGAGTGTGTCAGAGAGTGATAGAGAGTGATAGAGAGTGATAGACAGTAATAGAGAGTGATAGAGAGCGTCTGAGTGTATCAGAGTGTCAGAGAGTGTCCGTGAATTTCAGAGAGTGATGGAGAGTGATAGAGAGTGTCAGAGTGTGATAGAGAGTGATAGAGAGTGTCTGAGAGTGTCTGAGAGTGTTAGAGTGAGTCAGAGTGTGCCAGAGAGTGATAGAGAATGATGGAGTGTGTCAGGGAGTTTCATAGAGTGATAGATAGTGTCACAGAGTGATAGAGATTGATAGAGAGTGTCTGAGAGTGTCTGAGAGAGTCAGTGAGTGTCTGAGAGTGTCAGAGAGTGTCAGAAAGTGTCAGAGAGTGATGGAGAGTGAAATAGAGTGTCATAGAGATTCTGAGAGTGTTAGGGAGTGATAGGGAGAGTCATAGAGGGATAGAGAGTGAAAGAGAGTGTCTGAGAGTGTCAGAGATTGTCAGACAGTGTCAGAGAGTGATAGAAAGTGTCTGAGACAGTCTGAGATTATCTGAGAGTGTCAGAGTGTGATAGAAAGTGTCAGAGAGTGTCTGAGAGATTCAGAGTGTGATATAAAGTGTCAGAGAGTGTATGAGAGAGTCAGAGAGTTTCAGAGAGTAATAGAGAGTGTCCGAGAGTGTCAGAGAGTGACAGAGAGTGATAGAGTGTGATAGAGAGAACCTTTGAGTGTCAGAGAGTTTCAGAGAGTGATAGAGAATGTCAGAGAGTGATCGAGAGTGTCTGAGAGTGTCTGTGAGTGACAGAGTGTGTCAGAGAATGTCTGAGAGTGTCAGAAAGTGTCAGAACGTGTCAGAGAGTGTCTGAGAGTGATAGAGAGAGTCAGAGAGTGTCTGAGAGTGTCAGAGAGTGACAGAGAGTGTCAGAGAGTGACAGAAAGTGTCAGAGTGTGATAGAGAGTGTCAGAGAGTGATAGAGAGTTGCAGAGAGTTTCTGAGAGTGTCAGAGAGTGATAGAAAGTGTCAGAGAGTATCTGAGCGGGTCTGAAAGAGTCAGAGAGTGTCTGAGAGTGTCAGAGAGTGTCAGAGAGTGATAGAAAGTGTCAGAGAGTGATAGAGAGTGTCAGAGAGTGACCGAGAGTGGTAGAGAGTGTTAGAGAGTGTCAGAGAGTGACAGAGAGTGTCAGAGAGTGATAGAGAGTGCCTGAGAGTGATAGAGAGTGACAGAGAGTGTCAGAGAGTGACAGAAAGTGTCATAGATTGTCTGAGAGTGTCAGAAAGTGATAAAAAGTGTCAGAGAGAGTCTGCGAGTGTCAGAAAGTTTCAGCAAGTGATAGAGAGTTTCAGAGAATGCCTGAGAGTGTCAGTGTGTGTCAGAGAGTGTCTGAGAGTGTCTGAGAGTGTCTGAGAGTGTCTGAGAGCGTCTGAGAGTGTCAGAGAGTGATAGAGAGTGATGGCGAGGGTCTGGGAGTGTCAGAGAGTGTCAGAGTGTGTCAGAGAGTGTTAGAGAGTGTCTGAGAGTTTCATAGAGTGATAGAGAGTGTCTGAGAGTGTCAGAGAGTGAAAGAGAGTGTCAAATTGTGTCAGAGAGTGATAGAGACATAGAGACTGTCAGAGAGTTTCAGAGTGTGTCAGAGAGTGTCAGAGAGTGATTGAAAGTGTCAGAGAGAGATAGAGAGTGTCTGAGAGTGTCTGAGAGTGACAGAGAGTGTCTGAGGGTGTCAGTCAGTGTCAGAGAGTGATAGAGAGTGTCTGAGAGTGTCAGAGATTGTCAGATTGTGTCAGAGATTGATGGAGAGTGATAGAGAGTGTCTAACAGTGTCAGAGAGAGTCAGAGTGTGACAGAGAATGTCAGAGAGCAATAGAGTGTGTCAGAGTATGTCAGAGAGTGTCAGAGAGTTTCAGAGAGTGATAGAGATTGTCAGAGAGTGTCAGAGTGTGTCAGATAGTGTCAGAGAGTGTTAGAGAGTGTCAGAGAGTGTGTGAGTATGTCAGAGAGGTTCAGAGAGTGTTAGAGAGTGTCAGAGAGTGATAGAGAGTGATAGCGAGCGTCTGGGAGTGTCAGAGAGTGTCAGAGTGTGTCAGAGAGTGATAGAGAGTGTCAGAGAGTTTCAGAGTGTGTCAGAGAGTGTCAGAGAGTGATAGAGAGTGATAGCGAGCGTCTGGGAGTGTCAGAGAGTGTCAGAGTGTGTCAGAGAGTGATAGAGAGTGTCTGAGAGGTTCATAGAGTGATAGAGTGTGTCTGAGAGTGTCAGAGAGTGATAGAGTGTGTCAAATTGTGTCAGAGAGTGATAGAGAATGATAGAGAGTGTCAGAGAGTTTCAGAGTGTGTCAGAGAGTGTCAGAGAGTGATAGAAAGTGTCAGAGAGAGATAGAGAGTGTCTGAGAGTGTTTGTGAGTGACAGAGAGTGTCTGAGGGTGTCAGTCAGTGTCAGAGAGTGATAGAGAGTGTCTGAGAGAGTCAGAGATTGTCAGATTGTGTCAGAGAGTGATGGAGAGTGATAGAGAGTGTCTGACAGTGTCAGAGAGTGTCAGAGTGTGTCAGAGAATGTCAGAGAGCAATAGAGTGTGTCAGAGTGTGGTAGAGAGTGTCAGAGAGTTTCAGAGAGTGATAGAGAGTGTCAGAGAGTGTCAGAGTGTGTCAGAGAGTGTGGGAGTGTGTCAGAGAGTGAGAAAGAGTGTCTGAGAGTGTCTGAGAGTGACAGATAGTGTCTGAGAGTTTCAGTGAGAGTCAGAGAGTGACAGAGAGTGTCTGAGAGTGTCTGAGAGTGTCAGCGAGTGATAGAGAGAGTTAGAGATTGTCTGAGAATGTCAGAGAGTGTCAGAGAGTGTTAGAGATTGATAGAGAGTGTCAGAGAGTGTTTAGAGAGTGTCTGAGAGTGTCTGAGAGTGTCTGAGAGTGTCAGAGATTGTCAGAGTGTGTCAGAGAGTGATAAAGAGTGATAGAGAATGTCTGAGATTGTCTGAGAGAGTCAGAGTGTGTCCTTCAGTGTCAGTGAGTGATAGAGAGTGTCAGAGAGCGATAGAGAGTGTCTGAGAGTGTCAGAAAGTGATAGAGAGTGTCAGAGAGTGATAGAGAGTGTCAGAGAGTGTCAGAGACAGTCAGAGTGTGTCAGAGAGTGATAGAGAGTGATAGAGAGTGTCAGAGAATTTCAGAGAGTGATGGAGAGTGATAGAGAGTGTCAGAGAGTGATAGAGAGTGTCTGAGAGTGTTAGAGTGAGTCAGAGTGTGCCAGAGAGTGATAGACAGTGATAGAGAGTGATGGAGAGTGTCAGGGAATTTCATAGAGTGATAGAGAGTTTGTGAGAGAGTGATACAGATTGATAGAGAGTGTCTGAGAGTGTCTGAGAGAGTCAGTGAGTGTCTGAGAGTGTCAGCGAGTGTCTGAAAGAGTCAAAGAGTGATGGAGAGTGAAAGAATGTGTCATAGAGAATCTGAGAGTGTTAGGGAGTGATAGGGAGTGTCATAGAGGGATAGAGAGTGAAAGAGAGTGTCTAAGAGTGTCAGAGATTGTCAGACAGTGTCAGAGAGTGATATAAAGTGTCTGAGACTGTCTGAGATTATCTGAGAGTGTCAGAGTGAGATAGAAAGTGTCAGAGAGTGTCTGAGAGATTCAGAGAGTGATATAAAGTGTCAGAGAGTGTCTGAGAGAGTCAGAGAGTGTCAGAGAGTAATAGAGAGTGTCCGAGAGTGTCAGAGAGTGATAGAAAGTGTCAGAGAGTGTCAGAAAGTGTCAGAGAGTGTCAGAGAGTTTCAGATAGTGATAGAGATTGTCAGAGAGTGTCAGAGTGTGTCAGAGAGTGTCAGAGAGTGTTAGAGAGTGTCAGAGAGTGTGTGAGTATGTCAGAGAGGTTCAGAGAGTGTCAGAGAGTGAGAGAGAGAGTGTCTGAGAGTGTCTGAGAGTGTCTGAGAGTGTCTGAGAGTGTCAGAGATTGTCAGAGTGTGTCAGAGAGTGATAAAGAGTGATAGAGAATGTCTGAGATTGTCTGAGAGAGTCAGAGTGTGTCCTTCAGTGTCAGTGAGTGATAGAGTGTCAGAGAGCGATAGAGAGTGTCTGAGAGTGTCAGAAAGTGATAGAGAGTGTCAGAGAGTGATAGAGAGTGTCAGAGAGTGTCAGAGACAGTCAGAGTGTGTCAGAGAGTGATAGAGAGTGATAGAGAGTGTCAGAGAATTTCAGAGAGTGATGGAGAGTGATAGAGAGTGTCAGAGAGTGATAGAGAGTGTCTGAGAGTGTTAGAGTGAGTCAGAGTGTGCCAGAGAGTGATAGACAGTGATAGAGAGTGATGGAGAGTGTCAGGGAATTTCAAAGAGTGATAGAGAGTTTGTGAGAGAGTGATACAGATTGATAGAGAGTGTCTGAGAGTGTCTGAGAGAGTCAGTGAGTGTCTGAGAGTGTCAGAGAGTGTCTGAAAGAGTCAAAGAGTGATGGAGAGTGAGTGTGTCATAGAGAATCTGAGAGTGTTAGGGAGTGATAGGGAGTGTCATAGAGGGATAGAGAGTGAAAGAGAGTGTCTGAGAGTGTCAGAGATTGTCAGACAGTGTCAGAGAGCGATATAAAGTGTCTGAGACTGTCTGAGATTATCTGAGAGTGTCAGAGTGTGATAGAAAGTGTCAGAGAGTGTCTGAGAGATTCAGAGAGTGATATAAAGTGTCAGAGAGTGTCTGAGAGAGTCAGAGAGTGTCAGAGAGTAATAGACAGTGTCCGAGAGTGTCAGAGAGTGATAGAGAGTGATAGAGTGTGATAGAGAGTGTCTTTGAGTGTCAGAGAGTGTCAGAGAGTGATAGAGAATGTCAGAGAGTGATCAAGAGTGTCTGAGAGTGTCTGTGAGTGACAGAGTGTCTCAGAGAGTGATAGAGAGTGTCTGAGAGTGTCAGAGTGTGTCAGAGAGTGTTAGAGAGTGTCTGAGAGTTTCATAGAGTGATAGAGAGTGTCTGAGAGTGTCAGAGAGTGAAAGAGAGTGTCAAATTGTGTCAGAGAGTGATAGAGACTGTCAGAGAGTTTCAGAGTGTGTCAGAGAGTGTCAGAGAGTGATTGAAAGTGTCAGAGAGAGATAGAGAGTGTCTGAGAGTGTCTGAGAGTGTCTGAGAGTGACAGAGAGTGTCTGAGGGTGTCAGTCAGTGTCAGAGAGAGATAGAGAGTGTCTGAGAGTGTCAGAGATTGTCAGATTGTGTCAGAGATTGATGGAGAGTGATAGAGAGTGTCTAACAGTGTCAGAGAGAGTCAGAGTGTGACAGAGAATGTCAGAGAGCAATAGAGTGTGTCAGAGTATGTCAGAGAGTGTCAGAGAGTTTCAGATAGTGATAGAGATTGTCAGAGAGTGTCAGAGTGTGTCAGAGAGTGTCAGAGAGTGTTAGAGAGTGTCAGAGAGTGTGTGAGTATGTCAGAGAGGTTCAGAGAGTGTCAGAGAGTGAGAGAGAGTGTCTGAGAGTGTCTGAGAGTGACAGAGAGTGTCTGAGAGGTTCAGTGAGTGTCAGTGTGGTAGAGAGTGTCTTTGAGTGTCAGAGAGTGTCAGCGAGTGATAGAGAATGTCAGAGATTGATTGAGAGTGTCTGAGAGTGTCTGTGAGTGACAGAGTGTGTCAGAGAATGATCGAGAGTTTCAGAGATTGTCAGAGTGTGTCAGAGAACGTCAGAGAGTGTCAGAGAGTGTCAGAGTCTGGCAGAGAGTAACAGGGAGGGATAGAGAGTGATAGAGAGTGTCTGAGAGGGTCAGAAAGTGTCAGAGAGTGTCAGAGAGTGATAGAGTGTTTCAGAGAGTGTCTGAGAGTGTCAGAGAGTGACAGAGAGTGTCAGAGAGTGACAGAAAGTGTCAGAGTGTCATAGAGAGTGTCAGAGAGTGATGGAGAGTGCCAGAGAGTGTCTGAGATTGTCAGAGAGTGATAGAAAGTGTCAGAGAGTGTCTGAGAGGGTCTGAGAGAGTCAGAGATTGTCTGAGAGTGTCAGAGAGTGTCAGAGAGTGACAGAAAGTGTCAGAGTGTGATAGAGAGTGTCAGAGAGTGATAGAGAGTGTCTGAGATTGTCTGAGAGTGTCAGAAAGTGATACAAAGTGTCAGAGTGTGTCTGCGAGTGTCAGAAAGTTTCAGCGAGTGATAGAGAGTTTCACAGACTGCCTGAGAGTGTCAGTGTGTGTCAGAGATTGTCTGAGAGTGTCTGAGAGTGTCAGAGAGTGATAGAGAGTGATAGCAAGCGTCTGGGAGTGTCAGAGAGTGTCAGAGTGTGTCAGAGAGTGATAGAGAGTGTCTGAGAGGTTCATAGAGTGATAGAGTGTGTCTGAGAGTGTCAGAGAGTGATAGAGAGTGTCAAATTGTGTCAGAGAGTGATAGAGAGTGATAGAGAGTGTCAGAGAGTTTCAGAGTGTGTCAGAGAGTGTCAGAGAGTGATAGAAAGTGTCAGAGAGAGATAGAGAGTGTCTGAGAGTGTTTGTGAGTGACAGAGAGTGTCTGAGGGTGTCAGTCAGTGTCAGAGAGTGATAGAGAGTGTCTGAGAGAGTCAGAGATTGTCAGATTGTGTCAGAGAGTGATGGAGAGTGATAGAGAGTGTCTGACAGTGTCAGAGAGTGTCAGAGTGTGTCAGAGAATGTCAGAGAGCAATAGAGTGTGTCAGAGTGTGTCAGAGAGTGTCAGAGAGTTTCCGAGAGTGATAGAGAGTGTCAGAGAGTGTCAGAGAGTGTCAGAGTGTGTCAGAGAGTGTTAGAGAGTGTCAGAGAGTGTGGGAGTGTGTCAGAGAGTGAGAAAGAGTGTCTGAGAGTGTCTGAGAGTGACAGAGAGTGTCTGAGAGTTTCAGTGAGAGTCAGAGAGTGACAGAGAGTGTCTGAGAGTGTCCGCGAGTGTTCGAGAGTGATAGAGAGTGTCTGAGAGTGTCTGAGAGTGTCAGCGAGTGATAGAGAGAGTTAGAGATTGTCTGAGAATGTCAGAGAGTGTCAGAGAGTGATAGAGATTGATAGAGAGTATCTGAGAATGTCAGAGAGTGTTAGAGATCGATAGAGAGTGTCTGAGAGTGTCTGAGAGTGCCAGAGATTGTCAGAGTGTGTCAGAGAGTGATAAAGAGTGATAGAGAATGTCTGAGATTGTCTGAGAGAGTCAGAGTGTGTCCTTCAGTGTCAGTGAGTGATAGAGAGTGTCAGAGAGCGATAGAGAGTGTCTGAGAGTGTCAGAAAGTGATAGAGAGTGTCAGAGAGTGATAGAGAGTGTCAGAGAGTGTCAGAGACAGTCAGAGTGTGTCAGAGAGTGATAGAGAGTGATAGAGAGTGTCAGAGAATTTCAGAGAGTGATGGAGAGTGATAGAGAGTGTCAGAGAGTGATAGAGAGTGTCTGAGATTGTTAGAGTGAGTCAGAGTGTGCCAGAGAGTGATAGACAGTGATAGAGAGTGATGGAGAGTGTCAGGGAATTTCATAGAGTGATAGAGAGTTTGTGAGAGAGTGATACAGATTGATAGAGAGTGTCTGAGAGTGTCTGAGAGAGTCAGTGAGTGTCTGAGAGTGTCAGAGAGTGTCTGAAAGAGTCAAAGAGTGATGGAGAGTGAAAGAGAGTGTCATAGAGAATCTGAGAGTGTTCGGGAGTGATAGGGAGTGTCATAGAGGGATAGAGAGTGAAAGAGAGTGTCTGAGAGTGTCAGAGATTGTCAGACAGTGTCAGAGAGTGATATAAAGTGTCTGAGACTGTCTGAGATTATCTGAGAGTGTCAGAGTGTGATAGAAAGTGTCAGAGAGTGTCTGAGAGATTCAGAGAGTGATATAAAGTGTCAGAGAGTGTCTGAGAGAGTCAGAGAGAGTCAGAGAGTGTCAGAGAGTAATAGAGAGTGTCCGAGAGTGTCAGAGAGTGATAGAGAGTGATAGAGTGTGATAGAGAGTGTCTTTGAGTGTCTTTGAGTGTCAGAGAGTGATAGAGAGTGATCAAGAGTGTCTGAGAGTGTCTGTGAGTGACAGAGTGTCTCAGAGAGTGATAGAGAGTGTCTGGGAGTGTCAGAGTGTGTCAGAGAGTGTCAGAGAGTGACAGAGAGTGTCAGTGAGTGATAGAGAGTGTCTGAGAGTGACACAGATTGGTAGAGAGTGTCTGAGAGTGTCAGAGAGTGATAGAGAGTGTCAGAAAGTGATAGAAAGTGTCAGAGATTGTCAGAGTGTGTCAGAGAGTGTCAGAAAATGTCAGAGTGTGTCAGAGAGTGATAGAGAGTGATAGAGAGTGTCAGAGAGTGATAGAGTGTGTCAGAGAGTGATAGAGAGTGTCTGAGAGTGTCAGAGAGTGATAGAGAGTGTCAGAGAGTGTCAGAGAGTGATAGAGAGTGTCAGAGAGTGATAGAAAGTGTCTGAGACTGTCTGAGACTCTCTGAGAGTGTCAGCGAGTGATAGAAAGTGTCAGAGAGTGTCTGAGAGTGTCAGAGAGTGATAGAAAGTGTCTGAGAGTGTCTGAGAGTGTCAGAGTGTGTCAGAGAGTGTCAGAGAGAGATAGAAAGTGACAGAGAGTGTCTGAGAGAGTCCGAGAGTGAAAACAAAGTGTCAGAGAGTGTCTGAAAGGGTCTGAGAGAGTCAGAGAGTGTCTGACAGTGTCAGAGAGTGATAGAGAGTGCCTGAGAATGATAGAGAATGACAGAGAGTGTCAGAGAGTGACAGAGAGTGGTAGAGAATGGTAGAGAGTGTCAGAGAGTGACAGAGTGTCAGTGAGTGTCAGAGAGTGATAGAGAGTGCCTGAGAGTGATAGAGCGTGACAGAGAGTGATAGAGCGTGTCTGAGAGTGTCAGAGAGTGATAGAGAGTGTCAGAAAGTGATAGAAAGTGTCAGAGATTGTCAGAGTGTTTCAGAGAGTGTCGGAAAATGTCAGAGTGTGTCAGAGAGTAACAGAGAGTGATAGAGAGTGATAGAGAGTGTCAGAGAGTGTCAGAGACTGTCAGAGTGTGCCAGAGTTTGATAGAGAGGGAAGAGAGTGTGCCTGAGAGTGTCCGAAAGTGTCAGAGTGTGTCAGAGAGTGATAGAGAGTGTCAGAGAGTGATAGAGAGTGCCTGAGAATGATAGAGAGTGACAGAGGGTGTCAGAGAGTGACAGAGTGTGGTAGAGAATGGTAGAGAGTGTCAGAGAGTGATAGAGAGTGCCTGAGAGTGATAGAGAGTGACAGAGAGTGATAGAGAGTGTCTGAGAGTGTCAGAGCGTGATAGAGAGTGTCAGAAAGTGATAGAAAGAGTCAGAGATTGTCAGAGTGTGTCAGAAAATTTCAGAGTGTGTCAGAGAGTAACAGAGAGTGATAGAGAGTGATAGAGAGTGTCAGAGAGTGTCAGATACTGTCAGAGTGTGCCAGAGAGTGATAGAGAGTGTCAGAGAGTGATGGAGAGTGTCTGAGAGTGTCAGAGTGATAGAGAGTGTCTGAGAGTTTCAGAGAATGTCAGAGAGTGATAGAGAGTGTCTGAGAGTGATAGAGAGTGTCTGAGAGTGATAGAGAGTGTCTGAGAGTGTCAGAGACTGTCAGAGAGTGTCAGAGAGTGATAGAGAGTGTCAGAGGGTGTCAGCGAGTGATAGAGAGGGATAGAGAGTGTCTGAGAGTGTCAGAGAGTGTCAGAGAGTGTCAGAGAGAGATAGAAAGTGACAGAGAGTGTCTGAGAGAGTCCGAGAGTGAAAACAAAGTGTCAGAGAGTGTCTGAAAGGGTCTGAGAGAGTCAGAGAGTGTCTGACAGTGTCAGAGAGTGATAGAGAGTGCCTGAGAATGATAGAGAATGACAGAGAGTGTCAGAGAGTGACAGAGAGTGGTAGAGAATGGTCGAGAGTGTCAGAGAGTGACAGAGTGTCAGTGAGTGTCAGAGAGTGATAGAGAGTGCCTGAGAGTGATAGAGAGTGACAGAGAGTGATAGAGCGTGTCTGAGAGTGTCAGAGAGTGATAGAGAGTGTCAGAAAGTGATAGATAGTGTCAGAGATTGTCAGAGTGTTTCAGAGAGTGTCGGAAAATGTCAGAGTGTGTCAGAGAGTAACAGAGAGTGATAGAGAGTGATAGAGAGTGTCAGAGAGTGTCAGAGACTGTCAGAGTGTGCCAGAGTTTGATAGAGAGGGAAGAGAGAGTGCCTGAGAGTGTCAGAAAGTGTCAGAGTGTGTCAGAGAGTGATAGAGAGTGTCAGAGAGTGATAGAGAGTGCCTGAGAATGATAGAGAGTGACAGAGGGTGTCAGAGAGTGACAGAGTGTGGTAGAGAATGGTGGAGAGTGTCAGAGAGTGAGAGAGTGTCAGTGAGTGTCAGAGAGTGATAGAGAGTGACAGAGAGTGACAGAGAGTGATAGAGAGTGTCTGAGAGTGTCCGAGAGTGGTAGAGAGTGTCAGAAAGTGATAGAAAGTGTCAGAGATTGTCAGAGTGTGTGAGAGAGTGTCAGAACATTTCAGAGTGTGTCAGAGAGTAACAGAGAGTGATAGAGAGTGATAGAGAGTGAAAGAGAGTGTCAGAGAGTGTCAGAGAGTGTCAGAGTGTGCCAGAGAGTGATAGAGAGTGTCAGAGAGTGATGGAGAGTGTCTGAGAGTGTCAGAGTGATAGAGAGTGTCTGAGAGTTTCAGAGAATGTCAGAGAGTGATAGAGAGTGTCTGAGAGTGATAGAGAGTGTCTGAGAGTGATAGAGAGTGTCTGAGAGTGTCAGAGACTGTCAGAGAGTGTCAGAGAGTGATAGAGAGTGTCAGGGGGTGTCAGCGAGTGATAGAGAGGGATAGAGAGTGTCTGAGAGTGTCAGAGTGTGTCAGAGTGTGTCAGAGAGTGTCCGAGAGTGATAGAGAGTGTCAGAGAGTGGTAGAGAGTGTCTGAGAGTTTCAGAGAGTGACAGAGAGTGTCTGAAAGTGTCATAGATTGTCAGAGTGTGTTGGAGAGTGATAGAGAGTGTCAGAGAGTGTCTGAGAGTGTCAGAGAGTGGTAGAGATGTCTGAGGTGTCAGAGAGTGTCAGAGAGAGTCAGACAGTGTATGAGAGTGTCAGAGAGTGTCAGAGAGTGATGGAGAGTGAAAGAGATTGTCAGACAGAATCTGAGAGTGTCAGGGAGTGATGGGGAGTGTCATAGAGTGGTAGAGAGCGAAAGAGAGTGTCTGCGAGTGTCAGAGAGTGTCAGTGAGTGATAGTGTGAGAGAGTGTCAGAGTGTATCAGAGAGTGTCAGAGATTGTCAGAGAGTGATAGAGAGTGTCAGAGTGTGTCAGAGAGTGAGAGAGTGTGTCAGAGAGTGAGAGAGTGTGTAAGAGAGTGATAGAGTGTGAAAGAGAGTTTCAGAGAGAGTCTGAGAGTGTCAGAGAGTGATGGAAAGTGTCTGAGAGTATCCGAGAGTGAAAGAGAGTGTCAGGGAGTGTCAGAGAGTGTCAGAGAGTGATAGAGAGTGTCAGAGAGTGATAGCGAGTGTCATAGAGTGATGGAGAGTGTCTGAGAGTGTCAGAGAGTGTCAGAGTGTGTCAGAGAGTGATAGAGAGTGATGGAGATTGATCGAGAGTGTCAGAGAGTGTCAGAGAGTGATAGAGATTGTCAGAGAGTGTCATTGAGTGATATAGAGTGCCGCAGAGTGCCAGAGAATGCCAGAGTGTGTCAGAGGGTGTAAGGGAGTGTCAGCGAGTGTCAGTGTGTGATCGAGTGTGTCAGAGAGTGATAGAGAGTGTCTGAGATTGTCTGAGAGTGTCAGAAAGTGATACAAAGTGTCAGAGTGTGTCTGCGAGTGTCAGAAAGTTTCAGCGAGTGATAGAGAGTTTCAGAGACTGCCTGAGAGTGTCAGTGTGTGTCAGAGATTGTCTGAGAGTGTCTGAGAGTGTCAGAGAGTGATAGAGAGTGATAGCAAGCGTCTGGGAGTGTCAGAGAGTGTCAGAGTGTGTCAGAGAGTGATAGAGAGTGTCTGAGAGGTTCATAGAGTGATAGAGTGTGTCTGAGAGTGTCAGAGAGTGATAGAGAGTGTCAAATTGTGTCAGAGAGTGATAGAGAGTGATAGAGAGTGTCAGAGAGTTTCAGAGTGTGTCAGAGAGGGTCAGAGAGTGATAGAAAGTGTCAGAGAGAGATAGAGAGTGTCTGAGAGTGTTTGTGAGTGACAGAGAGTGTCTGAGGGTGTCAGTCAGTGTCAGAGAGTGATAGAGAGTGTCTGAGAGAGTCAGAGATTGTCAGATTGTGTCAGAGAGTGATGGAGAGTGATAGAGAGTGTCTGACAGTGTCAGAGAGTGTCAGAGTGTGTCAGAGAATGTCAGAGAGCAATAGAGTGTGTCAGAGTGTGTCAGAGAGTGTCAGAGAGTTTCCGAGAGTGATAGAGAGTGTCAGAGAGTGTCAGAGAGTGTCAGAGTGTGTCAGAGAGTGTTAGAGAGTGTCAGAGAGTGTGGGAGTGTGTCAGAGAGTGAGAAAGAGTGTCTGAGAGTGTCTGAGAGTGACAGAGAGTGTCTGAGAGTTTCAGTGAGAGTCAGAGAGTGACAGAGAGTGTCTGAGAGTGTCCGCGAGTGTTCGAGAGTGATAGAGAGTGTCTGAGAGTGTCTGAGAGTGTCAGCGAGTGATAGAGAGAGTTAGAGATTGTCTGAGAATGTCAGAGAGTGTCAGAGAGTGATAGAGATTGATAGAGAGTATCTGAGAATGTCAGAGAGTGTTAGAGATCGATAGAGAGTGTCTGAGAGTGTCTGAGAGTGCCAGAGATTGTCAGAGTGTGTCAGAGAGTGATAAAGAGTGATAGAGAATGTCTGAGATTGTCTGAGAGAGTCAGAGTGTGTCCTTCAGTGTCAGTGAGTGATAGAGAGTGTCAGAGAGCGATAGAGAGTGTCTGAGAGTGTCAGAAAGTGATAGAGAGTGTCAGAGAGTGATAGAGAGTGTCAGAGAGTGTCAGAGACAGTCAGAGTGTGTCAGAGAGTGATAGAGAGTGATAGAGAGTGTCAGAGAATTTCAGAGAGTGATGGAGAGTGATAGAGAGTGTCAGAGAGTGATAGAGAGTGTCTGAGATTGTTAGAGTGAGTCAGAGTGTGCCAGAGAGTGATAGACAGTGATAGAGAGTGATGGAGAGTGTCAGGGAATTTCATAGAGTGATAGAGAGTTTGTGAGAGAGTGATACAGATTGATAGAGAGTGTCTGAGAGTGTCTGAGAGAGTCAGTGAGTGTCTGAGAGTGTCAGAGAGTGTCTGAAAGAGTCAAAGAGTGATGGAGAGTGAAAGAGAGTGTCATAGAGAATCTGAGAGTGTTCGGGAGTGATAGGGAGTGTCATAGAGGGATAGAGAGTGAAAGAGAGTGTCTGAGAGTGTCAGAGATTGTCAGACAGTGTCAGAGAGTGATATAAAGTGTCTGAGACTGTCTGAGATTATCTGAGAGTGTCAGAGTGTGATAGAAAGTGTCAGAGAGTGTCTGAGAGATTCAGAGAGTGATATAAAGTGTCAGAGAGTGTCTGAGAGAGTCAGAGAGAGTCAGAGAGTGTCAGAGAGTAATAGAGAGTGTCCGAGAGTGTCAGAGAGTGATAGAGAGTGATAGAGTGTGATAGAGAGTGTCTTTGAGTGTCTTTGAGTGTCAGAGAGTGATAGAGAGTGATCAAGAGTGTCTGAGAGTGTCTGTGAGTGACAGAGTGTCTCAGAGAGTGATAGAGAGTGTCTGGGAGTGTCAGAGTGTGTCAGAGAGTGTCAGAGAGTGACAGAGAGTGTCAGTGAGTGATAGAGAGTGTCTGAGAGTGACAGAGATTGGTAGAGAGTGTCTGAGAGTGTCAGAGAGTGATAGAGAGTGTCAGAAAGTGATAGAAAGTGTCAGAGATTGTCAGAGTGTGTCAGAGAGTGTCAGAAAATGTCAGAGTGTGTCAGAGAGTGATAGAGAGTGATAGAGAGTGTCAGAGAGTGATAGAGTGTGTCAGAGAGTGATAGAGAGTGTCTGAGAGTGTCAGAGAGTGATAGAGAGTGTCAGAGAGTGATAGAGAGTGTCTGAGAGTGTCAGAGAGTGATATAGAGTGTCAGAGAGTGATAGAAAGTGTCTGAGACTGTCTGAGACTCTCTGAGAGTGTCAGCGAGTGATAGAAAGTGTCAGAGAGTGTCTGAGAGTGTCAGAGAGTGATAGAAAGTGTCTGAGAGTGTCTGAGAGTGTCAGAGTGTGTCAGAGAGTGTCAGAGAGAGATAGAAAGTGACAGAGAGTGTCTGAGAGAGTCCGAGAGTGAAAACAAAGTGTCAGAGAGTGTCTGAAAGGGTCTGAGAGAGTCAGAGAGTGTCTGACAGTGTCAGAGAGTGATAGAGAGTGCCTGAGAATGATAGAGAATGACAGAGAGTGTCAGAGAGTGACAGAGAGTGGTAGAGAATGGTAGAGAGTGTCAGAGAGTGACAGAGTGTCAGTGAGTGTCAGAGAGTGATAGAGAGTGATCAAGAGTGTCTGAGAGTGTCTGTGAGTGACAGAGTGTCTCAGAGAGTGATAGAGAGTGTCTGGGAGTGTCAGAGTGTGTCAGAGAGTGTCAGAGAGTGACAGAGAGTGTCAGTGAGTGATAGAGAGTGTCTGAGAGTGACAGAGATTGGTAGAGAGTGTCTGAGAGTGTCAGAGAGTGATAGAGAGTGTCAGAAAGTGATAGAAAGTGTCAGAGATTGTCAGAGTGTGTCAGAGAGTGTCAGAAAATGTCAGAGTGTGTCAGAGAGTGATAGAGAGTGATAGAGAGTGTCAGAGAGTGATAGAGTGTGTCAGAGAGTGATAGAGAGTGTCTGAGAGTGTCAGAGAGTGATAGAGAGTGTCAGAGAGTGATAGAGAGTGTCTGAGAGTGTCAGAGAGTGATAGAGAGTGTCAGAGAGTGATAGAAAGTGTCTGAGACTGTCTGAGACTCTCTGAGAGTGTCAGCGAGTGATAGAAAGTGTCAGAGAGTGTCTGAGAGTGTCAGAGAGTGATAGAAAGTGTCTGAGAGTGTCTGAGAGTGTCAGAGTGTGTCAGAGAGTGTCAGAGAGAGATAGAAAGTGACAGAGAGTGTCTGAGAGAGTCCGAGAGTGAAAACAAAGTGTCAGAGAGTGTCTGAAAGGGTCTGAGAGAGTCAGAGAGTGTCTGACAGTGTCAGAGAGTGATAGAGAGTGCCTGAGAATGATAGAGAATGACAGAGAGTGTCAGAGAGTGACAGAGAGTGGTAGAGAATGGTAGAGAGTGTCAGAGAGTGACAGAGTGTCAGTGAGTGTCAGAGAGTGATAGAGAGTGCCTGAGAGTGATAGAGCGTGACAGAGAGTGATAGAGCGTGTCTGAGAGTGTCAGAGAGTGATAGAGAGTGTCAGAAAGTGATAGAAAGTGTCAGAGATTGTCAGAGTGTTTCAGAGAGTGTCGGAAAATGTCAGAGTGTGTCAGAGAGTAACAGAGAGTGATAGAGAGTGATAGAGAGTGTCAGAGAGTGTCAGAGACTGTCAGAGTGTGCCAGAGTTTGATAGAGAGGGAAGAGAGTGTGCCTGAGAGTGTCCGAAAGTGTCAGAGTGTGTCAGAGAGTGATAGAGAGTGTCAGAGAGTGATAGAGAGTGCCTGAGAATGATAGAGAGTGACAGAGGGTGTCAGAGAGTGACAGAGTGTGGTAGAGAATGGTAGAGAGTGTCAGAGAGTGATAGAGAGTGCCTGAGAGTGATAGAGAGTGACAGAGAGTGATAGAGAGTGTCTGAGAGTGTCAGAGCGTGATAGAGAGTGTCAGAAAGTGATAGAAAGTGTCAGAGATTGTCAGAGTCTGTCAGAAAATTTCAGAGTGTGTCAGAGAGTAACAGAGAGTGATAGAGAGTGATAGAGAGTGTCAGAGAGTGTCAGATACTGTCAGAGTGTGCCAGAGAGTGATAGAGAGTGTCAGAGAGTGATGGAGAGTGTCTGAGAGTGTCAGAGTGATAGAGAGTGTCTGCGAGTTTCAGAGAATGTCAGAGAGTGATAGAGAGTGTCTGAGAGTGATAGAGAGTGTCTGAGAGTGATAGAGAGTGTCTGAGAGTGTCAGAGACTGTCAGAGAGTGTCAGAGAGTGATAGAGAGTGTCAGAGGGTGTCAGCGAGTGATAGAGAGGGATAGAGAGTGTCTGAGAGTGTCAGAGAGTGTCAGAGAGTGTCAGAGAGAGATAGAAAGTGACAGAGAGTGTCTGAGAGAGTCCGAGAGTGAAAACAAAGTGTCAGAGAGTGTCTGAAAGGGTCTGAGAGAGTCAGAGAGTGTCTGACAGTGTCAGAGAGTGATAGAGAGTGCCTGAGAATGATAGAGAATGACAGAGAGTGTCAGAGAGTGACAGAGTGTCAGTGAGTGTCAGAGAGTGATAGAGAGTGCCTGAGAGTGATAGAGAGTGACAGAGAGTGATAGAGCGTGTCTGAGAGTGTCAGAGAGTGATAGAGAGTGTCAGAAAGTGATAGATAGTGTCAGAGATTGTCAGAGTGTTTCAGAGAGTGTCGGAAAATGTCAGAGTGTGTCAGAGAGTAACAGAGAGTGATAGAGAGTGATAGAGAGTGTCAGAGAGTGTCAGAGACTGTCAGAGTGTGCCAGAGTTTGATAGAGAGGGAAGAGAGAGTGCCTGAGAGTGTCAGAAAGTGTCAGAGTGTGTCAGAGAGTGATAGAGAGTGTCAGAGAGTGATAGAGAGTGCCTGAGAATGATAGAGAGTGACAGAGGGTGTCAGAGAGTGACAGAGTGTGGTAGAGAATGGTGGAGAGTGTCAGAGAGTGAGAGAGTGTCAGTGAGTGTCAGAGAGTGATAGAGAGTGCCTGAGAGTGATAGAGAGTGACAGAGAGTGATAGAGAGTGTCTGAGAGTGTCCGAGAGTGGTAGAGAGTGTCAGAAAGTGATAGAAAGTGTCAGAGATTGTCAGAGTGTGTGAGAGAGTGTCAGAAAATTTCAGAGTGTGTCAGAGAGTAACAGAGAGTGATAGAGAGTGATAGAGAGTGAAAGAGAGTGTCAGAGAGTGTCAGAGAGTGTCAGAGTGTGCCAGAGAGTGATAGAGAGTGTCAGAGAGTGATGGAGAGTGTCTGAGAGTGTCAGAGTGATAGAGAGTGTCTGAGAGTTTCAGAGAATGTCAGAGAGTGATAGAGAGTGTCTGAGAGTGATAGAGAGTGTCTGAGAGTGATAGAGAGTGTCTGAGAGTGTCAGAGACTGTCAGAGAGTGTCAGAGAGTGATAGAGAGTGTCAGGGGGTGTCAGCGAGTGATAGAGAGGGATAGAGAGTGTCTGAGAGTGTCAGAGTGTGTCAGAGTGTGTCAGAGAGTGTCCGAGAGTGATAGAGAGTGTCAGAGAGTGGTAGAGAGTGTCTGAGAGTTTCAGAGAGTGACAGAGAGTGTCTGAAAGTGTCATAGATTGTCAGAGTGTGTTGGAGAGTGATAGAGAGTGTCAGAGAGTGTCTGAGAGTGTCAGAGAGTGGTAGAGATGTCTGAGGTGTCAGAGAGTGTCAGAGAGAGTCAGACAGTGTATGAGAGTGTCAGAGAGTGTCAGAGAGTGATGGAGAGTGAAAGAGATTGTCAGACAGAATCTGAGAGTGTCAGGGAGTGATGGGGAGTGTCATAGAGTGGTAGAGAGCGAAAGAGAGTGTCTGCGAGTGTCAGAGAGTGTCAGTGAGTGATAGTGTGAGAGAGTGTCAGAGTGTATCAGAGAGTGTCAGAGATTGTCAGAGAGTGATAGAGAGTGTCAGAGTGTGTCAGAGAGTGAGAGAGTGTGTCAGAGAGTGAGAGAGTGTGTAAGAGAGTGATAGAGTGTGAAAGAGAGTTTCAGAGAGAGTCTGAGAGTGTCAGAGAGTGATGGAAAGTGTCTGAGAGTATCCGAGAGTGAAAGAGAGTGTCAGGGAGTGTCAGAGAGTGTCAGAGAGTGATAGAGAGTGTCAGAGAGTGATAGCGAGTGTCATAGAGTGATGGAGAGTGTCTGAGAGTGTCAGAGAGTGTCAGAGTGTGTCAGAGAGTGATAGAGAGTGATGGAGATTGATCGAGAGTGTCAGAGAGTGTCAGAGAGTGATAGAGATTGTCAGAGAGTGTCATTGAGTGATATAGAGTGCCGCAGAGTGCCAGAGAATGCCAGAGTGTGTCAGAGGGTGTAAGGGAGTGTCAGCGAGTGTCAGTGTGTGATCGAGTGTGTCAGAGAGTGATAGCGTGTGAAAGAGAGTGTCAGAGCGAGTCTGAGAGTGTCAGCGAGTGTCAGAGTGTATCCGAGAGCGACAGAGAGTGTCAGGGAGTGTTAGAGAGTGTCAGAAAGTGATAGAGAGTGTCAGAGAGTGTCAGAGTGTGTCAGAGAGCGATAGAGAGTTTCAGAGAGTGTCAGAGAGTGACATAGTGTGTCAGAGAGTGCGAGAGAGTGCGAGAGAGTGCCAGAGAGTGTCAGAGAGTGTCTGAGAGTGTCAGAGAGTATCGGAGAGTGATAGAGAGTATCAGAGAGTGTCAGAGAGTGTCTGTGATTGTCAGAGTGTGTTAGAGAGTGTCAGAGAGTGATACAGAGTGTCAGAGAGTGTCTGAGAGTGTCAGAGAGTCCCAGAGAGTTTCAGAGAGTGTCAGAGTGTGATAGAGAGTGTCAGAGAGTGTCTGAGAGTTTCAGAGTGTATCAGAGAGCGACAGAGATTGTCAGAGAGTGATAGAGAGTGTCAGAGAGTGATAGAAGGGTCAGAGACTGTCTGAGAGTGATGCAGTGTGTCAGAGAGTGTCTGAGAGTGTCAGAGTGTTTCAGAGAGTTTCAGAGAGTGTCAGAGAGTGATAGAGACTGCCAGAGAGTGTCTGAGAGTTTCAGAGTGTAGCAGAGTGTGTCAGAGAGTGATAGAGAGTATCAGAGAGTGATAGAGAGTGATAGAGATGTCTGAGGTGTCAGAGAGTGGCAGAGAGTGTCAGAGAGTGTTGGAGAGTGAAAGAGATTGTCAGACAGAATCTGAGAGTGTCAGGGAGTGATAGGGAGTGTCATAGAGTGATAGAGATAGAAAGAGAGTGTCTGAGAGTGTCAGAGAGTGTCAGAGTGTGTCAGAGAGTGTCTGAGAGTGTCTGAGAGTGTCTGAGAATATCAGAGAGAGTCAGACAGAGTCAGAGAGTGTCAGAAAGTGATAGAGAGTGTCAGAGAGTCCCAGAGAGTGTCTGAGAGTGTCAGAGAGTGATAGAGAGTATGAGAGAGTCTCGGAGAGTGCTGGAGAGTGATATAGAGTGTGTGAGAGTGCCTGAGAGTGTCAGAGTGTGTCAGAGAGGGTGTGAGAGTGTCAGAGAGTCTCAGAGAGTGTCAGGGACTGTCTGAGAGTGTCTGAGAGTATCAGAGATTGTCAGAGAGTGATAGAGAGTGTCAGAGTGTGTCAGAGAGTGATAGAAGTGTCAGAGACTGTCTGAGAGTGTCAGAGAGCGATAGAGAGTTTCAGAGAGTGTCAGAAAGAGATAGAGAGTGTCAGAGAGTGACATAGTGTGTCAGAGAGTGCGAGAGAGTGCGAGAGAGTGCCAGAGAGTGTCAGAGAGTGTCTGAGAGTGTCAGAGAGTATCAGAGAGTGATAGAGTGTATCAGAGAGTGTCAGAGAGTGTCTGTGAGTGTCAGAGTGTGTTAGAGAGTGTCAGAGAGTGATATAGAATGCCAGAGAGTGTCAGAGAGTGTGAGAGGGTGTCTGAGAGTGATAGAGAGTGTCAGAGAGTGTCAGAGAGTGATACAGAGTGTCAGAGAGTGTCTGAGAGTGTCAGAGAGTCCCAGAGAGCGACAGAGATTGTCAGAGAGTGATAGAGAGTGTCAGAGAGTGATAGAAGTGTCAGAGACTGTCTGAGAGTGATGCAGTGTGTCAGAGAGTGTCTGAGAGTGTCAGAGTGTATCAGAGAGTTTCAGAGAGTGTCGGAGATTGATAGAGACGGCCAGAGAGTGTCTGAGAGTTTCAGAGTGTATCAGAGAGTGTCAGAGAGTGATAGAGAGTATCAGAGAGTGATAGAGAGTGGTAGAGATGTCTGAGGTGTCAGAGAGTGGCAGAGAGTGTCAGAGAGTGATGGAGAGTGAAAGAGATTGGCAGACAGAATCTGAGAGTGTCAGGGAGTGATAGGGAGTGTCATAGAGTGATAGAGATAGAAAGAGAGTGTCTGAGAGTGTCAGAGAGTGTCAGAGTGTGTCAGAGAGTGTCTGAGAGTGTCTGAGAGTGTCTGAGAATATCAGAGAGAGTCAGACAGAGTCAGAGAGTGTCAGAAAGTGATAGAGAGTGTCAGAGTGTGTCAGAGAGTGATAGAAGTGTCAGAGACTGTCTGAGAGTGTCAGAGTGTATCAGAGAGTGTCAGAGAGTGATAGAGAGTGTCAGAGAATGTCAGAGAGTGATGCAGAGTGTCAGAGAGCGTTGGAGAGTGATGGAGAGTGTCAGAGAATGTCTGAGTGTTTCAGAGTGTATCAGAGAGTGTCAGAGAGTGATAGAGAGTAACAGAGAGTGATAGAGAGTTGTAGAGATGTCTGAGGTGTCAGAGAGTGTCTGAGAGTGTCATGGAGTGTCAGAGAGAGATAGAGAGTGTCAGAGAGTGATATAGAGTGTCAGAGAGTGCGAGAGATTGCCAGAGAGTGTCAGAGAGTGTCTGAGAGAGTCAGAGAGTATCAGAGAGTGATAGAGAGTATCAGAGAGTGTCAGAGAGTGTCTGAGAGTGTATGTGAGTGTCAGAGTGTGTTAGAGAGTGTCAGAGAGTGATATAGAATGCCAGAGAGTGTCAGCGAGTGTGAGAGGGTGTCTGAGTTTGATAGAGAGTGTCAGAGAGTCCCAGAGTGTGCCTGAGACTTTCAGAGAGCGATAGAGAGTATGAGAGACTGTCGGAGAGTGATGGAGAGTCATAGAGGGTGTCTGAGAGTGCCTGAGAGTGTCAGAGTGTGTCAGAGAGCGTGTGAGAGTGTCAGAGAGTCTCAGAGAGTGTCAGGGAGTGTCTGAGAGTGTCTGAGAGTGTCTGAGAGTGTCTGAGAGTGTCAGAGAGTGTCAGAGATTGTCAGAGATTGTCAGAGGGTGATAGAATGTGTCAGAGTGTGTCAGAGAGTGATAGAAGTGTCAGAGACTGTCTGAGAGTGTCAGAGTGTATCAGAGAGTGTCAGAGAGTGATGGAGTGTGTCAGAGAGTGTCAGAGAGTGATGCAGAGTGTCAGAGAGAGTCTGAGAGTGTCAGAGTGTATCAGAGAGTTTCAGAGAGTGTTGGAGAGTGATAGAGAGTGTCAGAGAGTATGTGAGAGTTTCAGAGTGTATCAGAGAGTGTCAGAGAGTGATAGAGACTATCAGAGAGTGATAGAGAGTGGTAGAGATGTCTGAGGTGTCAGAGAGTGTCAGAGAGTGTCTGAGAGTGTCAGAGAGTATCAGAGAGTGATGGAGAGTGAAAGAGATTGTCAGACAGAATCTGAGAGTGTCAGGGAGTGATAGAGAGTGTCATAGAGTGGTAGATAGCGAAAGAGAGTGTCTGAGAGTGTCAGAGAGTGTCAGTGAGTGATAGTGTGTGAGAGTGTCAGAGTGTATCAGAGAGTGTCAGAGATTGTCAGAGATTGTCAGAGATTGCCAGAGAGTGATAGAGAGTGTCAGAGTGTGTCAGAGAGTGAGAGAGTGTGTCAGAGAGTGATAGAGTGTGAAAGAGAGTTTCAGAGAGAGTCTGAGAGTGTCGGAGAGTGATGGAAAGTGTCTGAGAGTATCCGAGAGCGACAGAGAGTGTCAGGGAGTGTCAGAGAGTGTCAGAGAGTGATAGAGAGTGTCAGAGAGTGATAGAGAGTGTCATAGAGTGATGGAGAGTGTCTGAGAGTGTCAGAGAGTGTCAGAGTGTATCAGAGAGTGATAGAGAGTGATGGAGAGTGATCGAATGCCAGAGAATGTCAGAGGGTGTAAGGGAGTGTCAGCGAGTGTCAGTGTGTGATCGAGTGTGTCAGAGAGTGATAGCATGTGAAAGAGAGTGTCAGAGAGAGTCTGAGAGTGTCAGCGAGTGTCAGAGTGTGTTAGAGAGTGTCAGAGAGTGTCAGAAAGTGATACAGAGTGTCAGAGAGTGTCTGAGAGTGTCAGAGTGTATCAGAGAGTTTCAGAGAGTGTCAGAGTGTATCAGAGAGTTTCAGAGAGTGCCGGAGAGTGATAGAGACTGTCAGAGAGTGTCTGAGAGTTTCAGAGTGTATCAGAGAGTGTCAGAGAGTGATAGAGAGTATCAGAGAGTGATAGAGAGTGGTAGAGATGTCTGAGGTATCAGAGAGTGTCAGAGCGTGTCAGAGCGTGTCAGAGAGTGATAGAGAGTGTCAGAGAGTGCCAGAGAGTGTCAGAGAGTGTCAGAGCGTGTCAGAGAGTGATAGAGAGTGTCAGAGAGTGCCAGAGAGTGTCAGAGAGTTTCAGAGAGTGTCGGAGAGTGATAGAGAGTGATAGAGAGTGTCTGAGAGTGCCTGAAAGTTTCAGAGAGTGTCAGAGAGTCTCAGAGTGTGTCAGGGACTGTACGAGAGTGTCTGAGAGTGTCAGAGATTGTCAGAGAGTGGTAGAGAGTGTCAGAGTGTGTCAGAGAGGGTGTGAGAGTGTCAGAGAGTCTCAGAGAGTGTCAGAGACTGTCTGAGAGTGACAGAGTCTATCAGAGAGTGTCAGAGAGTGATAGAGAGTGTCAGAGAATGTCAGAGAGTGATGCAGAGTGTCAGAGAGTGTCTGAGAGTGTCAGAGTGTATCAGAGAGTTTCAGAGAGTTTCGGAGAGTGATAGAGAGTGTCAGAGAGTTTCTGAGAGGTTCAGAGTGTATCAGAGAGTGTCAGAGAGTGTTAGAGAGTGTTAGAGAGTGATAGAGAGTTGTAGAGATGTCTGAGGTGTCAGAGAGTGTCAGAGAGTGTCTAAGAGTGTCAGGGAGTGTCAGAGAGTGATGGAGAGTGAAAGAGATTGTCAGACAGAATCTGAGAGTGTCAGGGAGTGATATGGAGTGTCATAGAGTGATAGAAAGCGAAAGAGAGTGCCTGAGAGTGTCAGAGTGTGTCAGAGAGTGTCTGAGAGTGTCTGAGAGTGTCTGAGAATGTCAGAGAATGTCAGAGAGAGTCAGACAGAGTCAGAGAGTGTCAGAAAGTGATAGAGAGTGTCAGAGAGTCCCAGAGAGGGTTTGAGGTGTCAGAGAGTGTCAGAGAGTGATAGAGATTATGAGAGAGTGTCGGAGTGTGATGGAGAGTGATAGAGAGTGTCTGAGAGTGCCTGAGAGTGTCAGAGAATGTCAGACAGTGTCAGAGAGTGTTAGAAAGTGTCTGAGAGTGTCAGGGAGTGTCTGAGAGTGTCTGAGTGTGTCAGAGAGTGTCAGAGAGTGTCAAACAGTGGCAGAGAGTGATGGAGAGCGTCTGAGACTGCCTGAGAGTCTCTGAGAGTGTCAGAGAGTGTCAAAGAGAGATAGAATGTGTCAGAGAGTGTCAGAGTGTGTCGGAGAGTGTCAAACAATGTCAGAGAGTGATGGAGAGTGTCAGAGAGTGTCTGAGAGTGTGTGAGAGTGATAAAAAGTGTCTGAGAGTTTCAGAGAGTGTTAGAAAGTGTCAGAGAGTGCCTGAGAGTGTCAGAGAGTGTCAGAGAGTGTCAGAGAGTGTCAGAGAGTGTCAGAGATTGTCATCGAGGGATAGAGAGTGAAAGAGAGTGTCTGAGAGTGTCAGAGAGTGTCAGACAGTGTCAGAGAGTGATATAAATTGTCTGAGACTGTCTGAGAGTTTCTGAGAGTGTCAGAGAGTGATAGAAAGTGTCAGAGAGTGTCTGAGAGTGTCAGAGAATGTCAGAGAGTGTCAAACAGTGTCAGAGAGTGAGTGAAAGTGACAGAGAGTGTCTGAGAGTGTCATACAGTGATAGAAAGTATCAAGAGTGTCTGAGGGGGTCTGAGCGTGTCAGAGAGTGTCTGAGAGTGTCAGAGAGTGTCAGAGAGTGATAGAGAGTGTCAGAGAGTGTCAGAGAGTAACAGATAGTTGTAGAGAGTGGTATAGAGTGGTAGAGAATGTCAGAGAGTGAAAGAGAGTGACAGAGAGTGTCAGGGAGTGTCAGGGAGTGTCTGAGAGAGACTGAGAGTGATATGGAATGTCAGAGAGTGATAGAGAGTGCCAGAGAGTGTCTGAAAATGTCTGAGAGTGTCTGAGAGTGTCAGAAAATGAAAGAAAGTGTCAGAGAGTGTCTGCCAGTGTCAGAGAGTTTCAGAGAGTGATAGAAACTTTCAGAGTGTGCCTGAGAGTGTCAGTGTGTGTCAGGCAGTGTCAGAAAGTCATACAGAGTGTCAGAGAGTGATAGAGAGTGATAGAGAGTGATAGAGAGTGATAGAGACAGTCAGAGAGAGTCTGAGAGTGTCAAGGAGACTCAGAAAGTGTCAGGGGGTGTCAGACAGTGATAGAGTGTGTCAGAGATTGATATAAACATTCAGAGAGTGTCAGAGAGTGTCAGAGAGTGTCAGAGAGTGAGACAGAGTGATAGAGAGTGCCAGAGAGTGTTAGAGAGTGCCAGAAATTGCCAGAGAGTGTCTGAGTGTGTCTGAGAGTGTCTGATTGTGTCTGAGCTTGTCAGAGAGTGTCTGAGAGTCATAGAAAGTGTCAGAGAGTGTCAGGGTGTGTCAGAGTGTATAACAGAGTGTCAGAGAGTGTCAGAGAGAGGTAGAGAGTGTCTGAGAGTGTCAGAAAGTGTCAGATAATGTCAGAGAGTGATAGAGAGTGACAAAGTGCGTCTGATTGTGTCTGAGATTGTCAGAGAGTGTCAGAAAGTGAAACAGAGTGTCAGAGAATGTCAGGGAGTGTCAGAGTGTATCTGAGAGTGTCAGAGAGTGCCAGAGAGTGATAGAGTTAGATAGAGAGAGTCAAAGCGTGGCAGAGAGTTTCAGAGAGTGATAGAGAGTGTCTGAGACTGTCTGAGAGTGTCTGAGAGTTTCAGAGTGTGTCAGTGAGGGTCAGAGAGTGATAGAGAGTGTCAGAGAGTGAGAGAGAGCGTCTGAGAGTGTCAGAGTGTATCAGAGATTGTCAGAGAGTGATAGAGAGTGTCAGAGAGTGTCAGAGAGTGATAAAGTTTGTCAGAGAGTGTCTGAAAAAGTCTGAGAGTTTCTGAGAGTGTCAGTAATTGATAGAATGTATCAGTGTGTGTCAGGCAGTGTCAGAAAGTGAGAGAGAGTGTCAGACAGTTATAGAGAGCGATAGAGAGTATGAGAGAGTGGCTGAGAGCGTCAGAGAGTGTCAGACAGTGTCAGAGAGTGTTAGAAATTGTCTGAGAGTGTCAGGGAGTGTCTGAGAGTGTCTGAGAGTGTCAGAGAGTGTCAGAGAGTGGCAGAGAGTGGCAGAGAGTGATAGAGAGCGTCTGAGACTGCCTGAGAGTCTCTGAGAGTGTCAGAGAGTGTCAAAGAGAGATAGAATGTGTCTGAGAGTGTCTGAGAGTGTCAGAGAGTGATAGAAAGTGTCAGAGAGTGTCAGAGTGTGTCAGAGAGTGTCAAACAATGTCAGAGAGTGATAGAGAGTGTCAGAGAGTGTCTGAGAGTGTGAGAGAGTGATAAAAAGTGTCTGAGAGTTTCAGAGATTGTTAGAAAGTGTCAGAGAGTGCCTGAGAGTGTCAGAGAGTGTCAGAGTGTGTCAGAGTGTGTCAGAGTGTGATAGAGTGTGATAGAGAGTGATAGAGAGTGATCGAGAGTGTCAGAGAGTGTCAGAGAGTGATAGAGAGTGTCAGAGAGTGTCAGAGAGTGTCTGAGAGTGTCAGAGAATGTCAGAGAATGTCAGAGAGTTATAGAGAGTGATAGAGAGTGTCAGAGAGTGTCAGAGAGTGTCTGAGAGTGTCCGAGAGTGTCAGAGGTTGTCATAGAGGGATAGAGAGTGAAAGAGAGTGTCTGAGAGTGTCAGAGAGTGTCAGGCAGTGTCAGAGAGTGATATAAATTGTCTGAGACTGTCTGAGAGTTTCTGAGAGTGTCAGAGAGTGATAGAAAGTGTCAGAGAGTGTCTGAGAGTGTCAGAGAATGTCAGAGAGTGTCAAACAGTGTCAGAGAGTGAGAGAAAGTGACAGAGAGTGTCTGAGAGTGTCATACAGTGATAGAAAGTATCAAGAGAGTCTGAGGGGGTCTGAGCGTGTCAGAGAGTGTCTGAGAGTGTCAGAGAGTGTCAGAGAGTGTCAGAGAGTGATAGAGAGTGTCAGAGTGTGTCAGAGAGTGACAGAGAGTTGCAGAGAGTGGTATAGAGCGGTAGAGAATGTCAGAGAGTGACAGAGAGTGTCAGAGAGTTTCAGTGAGTTTCAGAGAGTGATAGAGTGTTTCAGAGAGTGATAGAGAGTGTCTGAGAGTGTCTGAGAGTGTCAGGGAGTGTCTGAGAGAGACTGAGAGTGATAGGGAGTGTCAGAAAGTGATAGAGAGTGCCAGAGAGTGTCTGAAAATGTCTGAGAGTGTCTGAGAGTGTCAGAAAGTGATAGAAAATGTCAGAGAGTGTCTGCCAGTGTCAGAGAGTTTCAGAGAGTGATAGAAACTTTCAGAGAGTGCCTGAGAGTGTCAGTGTGTGTCAGGCAGTGTCAGAAAGTCATACAGAGTGTCAGAGAGTGATAAAGAGTGATAGAGAGTGATAGAGAGTGACAGAGAGCGTCTGCGAGCGTCAGAGAGTGTCAGAGAGTGTCAGAGAGTGTCAGAGTGATAGAGACAGTCAGAGAGAGTCTGAGAGTGTCAAGGAGACTCAGAAAGTGTCAGGGGGTGTCAGACAGTGATAGAATGTGTCAGAGAGTGATATAAACATTCAGAGAGTGTCAGAGAGTGTCAGAGAGTGAGACAGAGTGATAGAGAGTGTCAGAGAGTGTTAGAGAGTGCCAGAGATTGCCAGAGAGTGTCTGAGTGTGTCTGAGAGTGTCTGAAAGTGTCAGAGAGTGTCAGAGAGTGTCAGAGAGTGACATAGAGTGTCTGAGAGTTTCTGATTGTGTCTGAGATTGTCAGAGAGTGTCTGAGAGTGATAGCAAGTGTCAGAGAGTGATAGAAAGTGTCAGAGTGTATAACAAAGTGTCAGAGAGTGTCAGAGAGTGGTAGAGAGTGGTCGAGAGAGGTAGAGAGTGTCTGAGAGTGTCTGAGAGTGACTGAAAGTGTCAGATAATGTCAGAGAGTGATAGAGAGTGCCAAAGAGGGTCTGATTGTGTCTGAGATTGTCAGAGAGTGTCAGAGAGTGAAACAGAGTGTCAGAGAATGTCAGGGAGTGTCAGAGTGTATCTGAGAGTGTCAGAGAGTGCCAGAGAGTGATAGAGTTAGATAGAGAGAGTCAAAGCGTGGCAGAGAGTTTCAGAGAGTGGTCGAGAGTGTCTGAGACTGTCTGAGAGTGTCTGAGAGTTTCAGAGTGTGTCAGTGAGTGTCAGAGAGTGATAGAGAGTGTCAGAGAGTGATAGAGAGTGTCAGAGAGTGTCAGAGAGTGATAAAGTTTGTCAGAGAGTGTCTGAAATAGTCTGAGAGTGTCTGAGAGTGTCAGTAATTGATAAAATGTGTCAGTGTGTGTCAGGCAGTGTCAGAAAGTGATAGAGAGTGTCAGAGAGTTATAGAGAGTGATAGAGAGTTAGAGAGAGTGTCTGAGAGCGTCAGAGAGTGTCTGAGAGTGTCAGAGAGTGTCAGAGAGTGATATAGAGAGTCCGAGAGAGTCTGAGAGTGTCAGGGAGAGTCTGAGAGTGTCAGGGAGTGTCAGGCAGTGATAGAGTGTGTCAGAGAGTGATATAAACATTCAGAGAGTGTCAGAGAGTGTCAGAGTGTGATAGAGAGTGCCAGAGAGTGATAGAGACCGGCAGAGAGTGCCAGAGAGTGTCTGATTGTGTCTGAGATTGTCAGAGAGTGTCAGAGAGTGCCAGCGAGTGCCAGAGAGTGCCAGAGAGTGTCTGAGTGTGTCTGAGTGTGTCTGAGTGTGTCTGAGAGTGTCTGAAAGTGTCAGAGAGTGTCAGAGAGTGACAGAGAGTGACAGAGAGTGTCTGAGAGTTTCTGATTGTGTCTGAGATTGTCAGAGATTGTCAAAGAGTGACTGAATGTGTCAGAGAGCGTCAGGGTGCGTCAGAGTGTATCAGAGAGTGTCAGAGAGTAGTAAAGAGTGGCAGTGAGTGTCTGAGAGTGTCTGAATGTGCCAGAGAGTGTCAGAGAGTGAAAGAGAGTGTCAGAGTGTGTCAGTGAGTGTCAGAGAGTGATAGAGAGTGTCAGAGGGTGATAGTGTGTGAGAGTGTCAGAGTTTATCAGAGAGTATCAGACATTGTCAGAGAGTGAGAGAGTGTGTCAGAGAGTGATAGAGTGTTAAAGAGAGTTTCAGAGAGAGTCTGAGAGTGTCAGAGAGTGATGGAAAGTGACTGAGAGTGTCCGAGAGCGACAGATAGTGTCAGGGAGTGTCTGTGAGTGTCAGAGAGTGATAGAGAGTGTCAGAGAGTGATAGACAGTGTCATAGAGTGATGGAGGGTGTCTGAGAGTGTCAGAGAGTGTCAGAGTGTGTCAGAGTGTGTCAGAGTGTGATAGAGAGTGATAGAGAGTGATAGAGAGTGATCGAGAGTGTCAGAGAGTGTCAGAGAGTGATAGAGAGTGTCAGAGAGTGTCAGAGAGTGTCTGAGAGTGTCAGAGAATGTCAGAGAATGTCAGACAGTTATAGAGAGTGATAGAGAGTGTCAGAGAGTGTCAGAGAGTGTCTCAGAGTGTCAGAGAGTGTCAAACAGTGTCTGAGAGTGTCAGAGAGTGTCAGAGAGTGTCAGAGATTGTCATAGAGGGATAGAGAGTGAAAGAGAGTGTTTGAGAGTGTCAGAGAGTGTCAGGCAGTGTCAGAGAGTGATATAAATTGTCTGAGACTGTCTGAGAGTTTCTGAGAGTGTCAGAGAGTGATAGAAAGTGTCAGAGAGTGTCTGAGAGTGTCAGAGAATGTCAGAGAGTGTCAAACAGTGTCAGAGAGTGAGAGAAAGTGACAGAGAGTGTCTGAGAGTGTCATACAGTGATAGAAAGTATCAAGAGTGTCTGAGGGGGTCTGAGCGTGTCAGAGAGTGTCTGAGAGTGTCAGAGAGTGTCAGAGAGTGATAGAGATTGTCAGAGAGTGTCAGAGAGTGACAGAGAGTTGTAGAGAGTGGTATAGAGTGGTAGAGAATGTCAGAGAGTGACAGAGAGTGACAGAGAGTGACAGAGAGTGTCAGAGAGTTTCAGTGAGTTTCAGAGAGTGATAGAGTGTGCCAGAGAGTGATAGAGAGTGTCTGAGAGTGTCTGAGAGTGTCTGAGAGTGTCAGGGAGTGTCTGAGAGAGACTGAGAGTGATAGGGAGTGTCAGAGAGTGATAGAGAGTGGTAGAGAATGTCAGAGAGTGACAGAGAGTGACAGAGAGTGTCAGAGAGTTTCAGTGAGTTTCAGAGAGTGATAGAGTGTTTCAGAGAGTGATAGAGAGTGTCTGAGAGTGTCAGGGAGTGTCTGAGAGACTGAGAGTGATAGGGAGTGTCAGAGAGTGATGGAGAGTGCCAGAGAGTGTCTGAAAATGTCTGAGAGTGTCTGAGAGTGTCAGAAAGTGATAGAAAATGTCAGAGAGTGTCTGCCAGTGTCAGAGAGTTTCAGAGAGTGATAGAAACTTTCAGAGAGTGCCTGAGAGTGTCAGTGTGTGTCAGGCAGTGTCAGAAAGTCATACAGAGTGTCAGAGAGTGATAGAGAGTGATAGAGAGTGATCGAGAGCGTCTGCGAGCGTCAGAGAGTGTCAGAGAGTGTCAGAGAGTGATAGAGACATTCAGAGAGAGTCTGAGAGTGTCAAGGACACTCAGAAAGTGTCAGGGGGTGTCAGACAGTGATAGAGTGTGTCAGAGAGTGATATAAATATTCAGAGAGTGTCAGAGAGTGTCAGAGAGTGTCAGAGAGTGAGACAGAGTGATGGAGAGTGTCAGAGAGGGTGAGAGAGTGCCAGAGATTGCCAGAGAGTGTCTGAGTGTGTCTGAGAGTGTCTGAAAGTGTCAGAGAGTGTCAGAGAGTGACATAGAGTGTCTGAGAATTTCTGATTGTGTCTGAGATTGTCAGAGAGTGTCTGAGAGTGATAGAAAGTGTCAGAGAGTGTCAGGGTGTGTCAGAGTGTATAACAGAGTGTCAGAGAGTGTCAGAGAGTGGTAGAGAGAGGTAGAGAGAGGTAGAGAGTGTCTGAGAGTGTCTGAAAGTGTCAGATAATGTCAGAGAGTGATAGAGAGTGCCAAAGAGTGTCTGATTGTGTCTGAGATTGTCAGAGAGTGTCAGAGAGTGAAACAGAGTGTCAGAGAATGTCAGGGAGTGTCAGAGTGTATCTGAGAGTGTCAGAGAGTGCCAGAGAGTGATAGAGTTAGATAGAGAGAGTCAAAGCGTGGCAGAGAGTTTCAGAGAGTGATAGAGAGTGTCTGAGACTGTCTGAGAGTGTCTGAGAGTTTCAGAGTGTGTCAGTGACTGTCAGAGAGTGATAGAGATTGTCAGAGAGTGATAGAGAGCGTCTGAGAGTTTCAGAGTGTATCAGAGAGTGTCAGAGAGTGATAGAGAGTGTCAGAGAGTGTCAGAGAGTGATTAAGTTTATCAGAGAGTGTCTGAAAAAGTCTGAGAGTGTCTGAGAGTGTCAGTAATTGATAGAATGTGTCAGTGTGTGTCAGGCAGTGTCAGAAAGTGATGGAGAGTGTCAGAGAGTGTCTGAGAGTGTCAGAGAGTGTCAGAGAGTGATAGAGAGAGTCAGAGAGAGTCTGAGAGTGTCATGGAGAGTCTGAGAGTGTCAGGGAGTGTCAGGCAGTGATAGAGTGTGTCAGAGAGTGATATAAACATTCAGAGAGTGTCAGAGAGTGTCAGAGTGTGATAGAGAGTGCCAGAGAGTGATGGAGACCGCCAGAGAGTGCCAGAGAGTGTCTGATTGTGTCTGAGATTGTCAGAGAGTGTCAGAGAGTGATAGAGAGTGCCAGAGAGTGCCAGAGAGTGCCAGAGAGTGTCTGAGTGTGTCTGAGAGTGTCTGAGAGTGTCTGAAAGTGTCAGAGAGTGTCAGAGAGTGACAGAGAGTGTTTGAGAGTTTCTGATTGTGTCTGAGATTGTCAGAGATTGTCAGAGAGTGACAGAATGTGTCAGAGAGCGTCAGGGTGCGTCAGAGTGTATCAGAGAGTGTCAGAGGGTGGTAAAGAGTGGCAGTGAGTGTCTGAGAGTGTCTGATAGTGTCAGAGAGTGTCAGAGAGTGATAGAGAGTGTCAGAGAGTGCCATGGAGTGTTAGCGTGTATCCGAGAGTATCAGAGAGTGCCAGAGAGTGATAGAGAGAGATCGAGAGAGTCAAACCGTGGTAGAGAGTTTCAGAGAGTGATAGAGAGTGTCTGAGACTGTCTGAGACTGTCTGAGACTGTCTGAGAGTGTCAGAGTTTATCAGAGAGTGTCAGAGATTGTCAGAGAGTGATAGAGAGTGTCAAAGTGTGTCAGAGAGTGAGAGAGTGTGTCAGAGAGTGATAGAGTGTGAAAGAGAGTTTCAGAGAGAGTCTGAGAGTGTCAGAGATTGATGGAAAGTGTCTGAGAGTGTCCGAGAGCGACAGATAGTGTCAGGGAGTGTCCGTGAGTGTCAGAGAGTGATAGAGAATGTCAGAGAGTGATAGAGAGTGGCATCGAGTGATGGAGGGTGTCTGAGAGTGTCAGAGAGTGTCAGAGAGGGTCAGAGTGTGTCAGAGAGTGATAGAGAGATATAGAGAGTGATCGAGAGTGTCAGAGAGTGTCAGAGAGTGATAGAGAGTGTCAGAGAGTGTCAGCGAGTGATATAGAGTGCCGGAGAGTTGCAGAGACTGCCAGAGAGTGTCAGAGGGTGTAAGAGAGTGTCAGCGAGTGTCAGTGTGTGATAGAGTGTGTCAGAGTGTGATAGCGTGTGAAAGAGTGTGTCAGAGAGAGTCTGAGAGTGTCAGCGAGTGTCAGAGTGTATCCGAGAGCAACAGAGAGTGTCAGAGATTGTCAGAGTGTGTCAGAGGGTGATTGAGAGTTTCAGAGAGTGTCAGAGAGAGATAGAGAGTGTCAGAGAGTGATATAGAGTGTCAGAGAGAGCGAGAGAGTGCCAGAGAGTATCAGAGAGTGTCTGAGAGTGTCAGAGAGTGTCAGAGAGTATCAGAGAGTGTCAGAGAGTGTCAGAGAGTGTCTGAGAGTGTCTGTGAGTGTCAGAGTGTGTTAGAGAGTGTCAGAGAGTGATATAGAATGCCAGAGAGTGTCAGAGAGTGTGAGAGGGTGTCTGAGAGTGATAGAGAGTGTCAGAGAGATTCTGAGAGTGTCTGAGAGTGTCTGAGAGTGTCTGAGAGTGATAGAGAGTGATTGAGAGTGTCAGAGAGTGATAGAGTTTGTCAGAGAATTTCTGAGAGTGCCTGAGAGTGTCAGAGACTGTCTGAAAATACGGAAGTATGTGGTTGAAGGCTATTTAGATCTTTGGATCAGTAATTGGCTTGCTGAAAGTAGGCAGAGGGTGGTGGTTGATGGCAAATGTTCATCCTGGAGTTCTGTTTCTAGTGCTGTACCACAAGCATCTGTTTTGGGGCCACTGCTGTTTGTCATTTTTATAAATGACCTGGAAGTGGGTGTAGAAGGGTGGGTTAGTAAATTTGCGGATGACACTAAGGTCGGTGGAGTTGTGGATAGTGCCGAAGGCTGTTGTAGGGTACAGAGGGACATAGATAGGCTGCAGAGCTGGGCTTAGAGATGGCAAATGGAGTTTAATGCGGAAAAGTGTGAGGTGATTCACTTTGGAAGGAGCAACAGGAATGCAGAGTACTGAGCTAATGGGAAGATTCTTGGTAGTGTAGATGAACAGAGACATCTTGGTGTCCAGGTACATAAATCCCTGAAAGTTGCTACCCAGGTTAATAGGGCTGTTAAGAAGGCATATGGTGTGTTAGCTTTTATTAGTAGGGGGATCGAGTTTCGGAGCCACGAGGTCATGCTGCAGCTGTACAAAACTCTGGTGAGACCGCACCTGGAGTATTGTGTGCAGTTCTGGTCACCGCATTGTAGGATGTATGCGGAAGCTTTGGAAAGGGTGCAGAGAAGATTTTCTAGGATGTTGCCTGGTATGGAGGGAAGGTCTTACGAGGAAAGGCTGAGGGACTTGAGGTTGTTTTCGTTGGAGAGAAGGAGGAGGAGAGGTGACTTAATAGAGACATAGAAGATAATCAGAGGGTTAGATAGGGTGGGTAGTGACAGTCTTTTTCCTCGGATGGTGATGGCAAACACGAGGGGACAGAGCTTTAAGTTGAGGGGTGATAGATATCGGACAGATGTCAGAGGTAGTTTCATTATTCAGAGAGTAGTAGGGGCGTGCAACGCCCTGCCTGCAACAGTAGTAGACTCGCCAACTTTAAGGGTATTTAAGTGGTCATTGGATAGACATATGGATCAAAATGGAATAGTGTAGGTCAGATGATTTCACAGGTCGGCGCAACATCGAGGGCCAAAGGGCCAGTACTGCGCTGCAATGTTCTAATTCTAATTCAAACGCCTTACTGAAATCCATATACACCACATCCACGGCTTTACCCTCATCCACCTGTTTGTTAACCTTCTCAAAAAACTCAATAAGGTTTGTGAGGCACGACCTACCCGTCACAAAACCGTGCTGACTATCGCTCATGAACTTATTCTTTAGAAGATGATTATAAATCCTGTCTCGTATAACCTTTTCCAACATTTTACCCACAACCGAAGTAAGGCTCAAAGGTCTATAATTACCAGGGCTGTCTCTACTCCCCTTCTTCAACAAGGCGACAACACTTGCTATCCTCCAGTCTTCCGGCACTATTCCTGTCGACAATGACGACATAAAGATCAAGGACAAAGGCTTTGCAATCTCCTCCCTGGCTTCCCAGAGAATCCTAGGATAAATCTGGCCCAGGGGACTTATCTATTTTCACACTTTCCAAAATTGCTAACAGCTCCTCCTTGTGAACCTCAATCCCATCTAGCCTAGTAGTCTGTATCTCAGTATTCTCCTCGACAACATTTTCTTTCTCTACTGTAAATACTGACGAAAAATATTCATTTAACGCTTCCCCTATCTCCTCTGATTCCACACACAACTTCCCACTACTATCCTTGATTGGCCCTAATCTAACTCTAGTCAGTCTTTTATTCCTGATATACCTACAGAAAGCCTTAGGGATTTCCTTGATCCTATCCGCCAATGACTTCTCGTGTCCTCTCCTCTCTCTTCTTTGCTCTCCCTTTAGATCCTTCCTGGCTAGCTTGTAACTCTCAAGCGCCCTAACTGAGCCTTCACGTCTCATCCTAACATAAGCCTTCTTCTTCCTCTTGACAAGCGCTTCAACTTCTTCAGTAAACCACGGCTCCCTCGCCCGACAACTTCCTCCCTGCCTGACAGGTACATACTTATCAAGGACACGCAGTAGCTGCTCCTTGAATAAGCTCCACATTTCGATGGTGCCCATCCCCTGCAGTTTCCTTCCCCATCCTACGCATCCTAAATCTTGCCTAATCACATCATAATTTCCTTTCCCCCAGCTATAATTCTTGCCCTGCGGTACATACCTGTCCCTGCCCATCGCTAAGGTCAACCTAACCGAATTGTGATCACTATCACCAAAGGCACAGTGGCGCAGTGGTCAGCACCACAGCTCCAGCGACCCGGGTTCAATTCTGGGTACTGCCTGTGTGGAGTTTGCAAGTTCTCCCTTTGTCTGCGTGGGTTTTCTCCGGGTGCTCCGGTTTCCTCCCACAAGCCAAAAGACTTGCAGGTTGGTAGGTAAATTGGCCATTGTAAATTGCCCCGAGTATAGGTCGGTGGTAGGGAAATATTGGGACAGGTGGGGATGTGGTGGGAATATGGGGATTGGTGTAGGATTAGTATAAAATGGGTGGTTGATGGTCGGCACAGACTCGGTGGGCCGAAGGGCCTGTTTCAGTGCTGTATCTCTAAACTGAACATCTAAATCGAACAGCTGGCCGAGTTCATTACCCGGTACCAAATCCAATGTGGCATCGCCCCTGGTTGGCCAGTCTACATACTGTGTCAGAAAACCCTCCTGCACACACTGGACAAAAACTGACCCATCTAAAGTCCTCGAACTATAGTATTTCCAGTCAATATTTGGAAAGTTAAAGTCCCCCATAACAACTACCCTGTTTTCTCGCTCCTGTCGAGAATCATCTTCGCTATCCTTTCCTCTACATCTCTGGAACTATTCGGAGGTCTATAGAAGACTCCCAACAGGGTGACCTCTCCTCTCCTGTTTCTAACCTCGGCCGATGCTACCTCAGTAGACGAGTCCTCGAACGTCCTTTCTGCCGCCGTAATACTCTCCTCGATTAACAATGCCACCCCTCCCCCCTCTCTTTTACCATCTTTTCTGTTCTTACTGTAACATCTAAATCCCGGAACCTGCAACATCCATTCCTGTCCCTGCTCTACCCATGTCTCTGAAATGGCCACAACATCGAGATCCCAGGTACCAACCCATGCTGCAAGCTCGCCCACCTTATTTCGGATGCTCCTGGCTTTGAAGTAGACACACTTTAAACCAAGTTCTTGCTTGCCAGTGCCCTCTTGCGTCCTTGTAACCGTATCCCTGACCTCACTACTCTCAACATCCTGTACACTGGAACTACAATTTAGGTTCCCAAACACCTGCTGAATTATTTTAAGCCCCCCCGAAGAGCACTAGCAAATCTGCCCCCCAGGATATTGGTACCCCTCTGGTTCAGGTGAAGACCATCCTGTTTGTAGAGGTCCCACCTACCCCAGAAAGAGCCCCAATTATCCAGGAAACCAAAACCCTCCCTCCTACACCATCCCTGCAGCCACGTGTTCAACTCCTCTCTCTCCCTATTCCTCGCTTCGCTAGCACGTGGCACGGGCAACAACCCAGAGATAACAACTCTGTTTGTTCTCGCTCGAAGCTTCCACCCTAGCTCCCTGAATTTCTGCCTTAAATCCCCATCTCTCTTCCTACCTATGTCGTTGGTGCCTATGTGGACCACGACTTGGGGCTGCTCCCCCTCCCCCTTAAGGATCCCAAAAACATGATCCGAGACATCACGAACCTGGGAGTCTCTCTCGTTCCCACAGAACCTCCTATCTGTTCCCCTAACTATGGAGTCCCCAATGACTAATGATCTGCTCCTCTTCCCCCTTCCCTTCTGAGCAACAGGGACAGACTCTGTGCCAGCGACCTGTACCCCATTGCTTACCCCTGGTAAGTCGTCCCCCCCAACAGTATCCAAAACGGTATACCTGTTGTTGAGGGAAACGGCCACAGGGTTTCCCTGCACTGCCTGCTGGTTCCCTCTCCTTCTTCCCCTGACGGTAACCCATCTACCTACTTCTTTTACCTGAGGTGTGACTACCTCCCTATAACTCCTGTCAATAACCCCCTCCGCCTCCCGAATGATCCGAAGTTCATCCAGCTCCAGTTCCCCAACGCGGTTCTCGAGGAGCTGGAGTTGGGTGCACTTCCCGTAGGTGCAGTCAGCAGGGACACTAAAGCAACTGCCCAAATATGTAACCTCACTTACCCAGCAGTCCCGCGTGCGCTCCGCCTACACACGAGAAATGGCTTCCGATTTCTTGGCACACTTTTCAAAGCTCAGCTCCCGCTGTTCTCTCTCTGGCTCTGTGGCTTCCGATTTCTTGGCACGCTTTTCAAATCTCTGCTGCCGCTGTTCTCTCGCTCTCTCTCTGTGACATCCGATGTCTTGGCGCGCTTTTCCAAGCTCAGCTCCCGCTGTTCTCTCTCTCTCTCTCTCTCTCTGTGGCTTCAAATTTCTTGGTGCGCTTTTCAAATCTCTGCTGCCGCTGTTCTCTCTCTCTCTCTCTCTGTGACATCCGATTTTTTGGCGCGCTTTTCCAAGCTCAGCTCCCGCTGTTCTCTCTCTCTCTCTGTGGCTTCCGATTTCTTGGCGCGCATTTCAAAGCTCTGCTCCCGCTGTTCTTTCTCTCTCTCTCTCTCTCTGTGACATCCGATTTCTTGGCGCGCTTTTCCAAGCTCAGCTCCCGCTGTTCTCTCCATCTCTCTGTGACATCCGATTTCTTGGCGCGCTTTTCAAAGCTTTGCTCCCGCTGTTCTCTCTCTCTCTCTCTCTCTCTGTGGCTTCCGATTTCTTGGCGCGCTTTTCAAATCTGTGCTGCCGCTGTTCTCCCTCTCTCTCTCTCTGTGGCTTCCCATTTCTTGGTGCGCTTTTCAAAGCTCAGCTCCCGTTGTTCTCTCTCTCTCTCTGTGTGGCTTCCGACTTCTTGGCGCACATTTCAAAGCTCTGCTCCCGCTGTTCTCTCTCTCTCTGTGACTGAGAGTGTGAGAGAGTGTCAGAGAGAGTCAGAGAGAGTCAGAGAGAATCAGAAAGTGTCTGAGAGTGTCTGAGAGTGTCAGAAAAAGACTGAGAGAGATACAGAGTGATAGTGATACGCAGTGTCAGAGAGTGTCTGAGAGTGTCAAAGAGTGCCAGAGAGTGTCAGAGAGTGTCAGAGAGTGTCAGAGAGTGACAGAGAATGATAGAGAGTGTCAGAGAGTGTCTGAGAGGGTCAGGGATTGTCTGAGAGTGATAGAGAGTGTCAGAGAGTGATAGAGAGTGTCAGAGAGAGATAGAGAGTGCCAGAGAGTGTCTGAGAGTGTCAGAAAGTGATAGAAAGTGTCAGAGAGTGTCTGCGAGTGTCAGAGAGTTTCAGAGAGTGATAGAGAATTTCAGAGAGTGCCTGAGAGTGTCAGAGTGTGTCAGACAGAGTCAGAGAGTGATCGAGAGTGTCACAGTGTCAGAGAGTGATATAAACTTTCAGAGAGTGTCAGAGAGGGTCAGAGAGGGTCCGAGAGGGTCAGAGAGCGTCAGAGAGTGTGAGACAGTGTGAGAGAGTGTCAGAGAGTGTCTGAAAGTGTCAGAGAGTTTGAGAGTGTCAGAGAGTGTCAGAGAGTGCCAGAGAGTGATAGAGAGTGCCAGAGAGTGATAGAGAGTGTCAGAGAGTGTCAGAGAGTGTGAGAGTGTGTCAGAGAGTGTCAGAGAGAGTGAGAGTGTCAGAGAGTGTGAGAGTGTCAGAGAGTGTCAGACAATGTCAGAGAGTGCAAGAGTGGGTCAGAGAGTGTCAGAGAGTGATAGAGAGTGTCAGAGAGTGTGAGAGCGTGTCAGAGAGTGTCAGAGAGAGTGAGAGTGTCAGAGTGCGTGAGAGTGTCAGAGAGTGTCAGAGAGTGTGAAAGTGTCAGAGAGTGTTAGAGAGTGATAGAGAGTGGCAGAGAGTGTCTGAAAGTGTCAGAGAGTGTCAGAGAGTGATAGAGAGTGTCAGAGAGTGTCAGAGAGTGTCAGAGAGTGTCTGAGTGTGTCAGAGAGTGTCAGAGAGTGATAGAGAGTGATAGAGAGTGTCAGAGAGTGATAGAGAGTGTCAGAGAGTGTTAGAGAGTGATAGAGAGTGTCAGAGAGGGTCCGAGAGTGTGAGTGTCAGAGAGTGTGAGAGTGTTAGAGAGTGTTAGAGAGTGTCAGAGAGTGACAGAGAGTGATAGAGAGTGGCAGAGAGTGTCTGAAAGTGTCAGCGAGTGATAGAGAGTGGCAGAGAATGTCTGAAAGTGTCAGAGAGTGTCAGAGAGTGATAGTGAGTGGCAGAGAGTGTCTGAAAGTGTCAGAGAGTGTCAGAGAGTGATATTGAGTGTCAGCGAGTGTCTGTGTGGGTCTGAGAGTGTCAGAGAGGGTCAGAGATTGTTAGAGAGGGTCAGAGAGTGTCAGAGAGTGTCAGAGAGTGACAGAGAGTGATACAGAGTGTCAGAGAGTGTCTGAGTGTGTCTGAGAATGTCAGAGAGTGATAGAGAGTGATAGAGAGTGTCAGAGAGTGTCAGAGAGTGTCAGGGTGTATCAGAGAGTATGAGAGAGTGTCAGAGAGTGTCAGAGAGTGATAGAGAGTGTCTGAAAGTGTCAGAGAGTGTCTGAGAGTGATAGAGAGTGTCAGAGACTGTCCGAGAGTATCAGAGACTGTCAGAGAGTGTCAGAGAGTGATAGAGAGTGATAGAGAGTGTCTGAAAGTGTCAGAGAGTGATATAGAGTGATAGAGAGTGTCCGAGTGTGTCTGAAAGTGTCAGAGAGTGATAGAGAGTGTCTGAGTGTGGCAGAGAGTGTCAGAGAGTGATAGAGTTTGTCAGAGAGTGTCAGAGATTGTCAGAGAGGGTCAGAGAGGGTCAGAGAGTGTCAGAGAGTGTGAGAGAATGTCAGAGAGTATGAGAGAGTGTCAGAGAGTGTGAGAGTGTCAGAGAGTGTCAGATAGTGTCAGAGAGTGTCAGAGAGGGACAGAGAGTGTCAGAGAGTGTCAGGGAGTGTCAGAGAGTGTGAGAGAGTGTCAGAGAGTGTGAGAGTGTCAGAGAGTGTCAGAGAGTGTCAGAGAGTGATAGAGAGTAGCAGAGAGTGTCTGAAAGTGTCAGAGAGTGTCAGAGAGTGATAGAGAGTGTCAGAGAGTGACAGAGAGTGACAGAGAGTGGTAGAGAGTGGTAGAGAGTGGCAGAGAGTGTCTGAAAGTGTCAGCGAGTGATATAGAGTGATAGAGAGTGGCAGAGAGTGTCTGAAAGTGTCAGAGAGTGTCAGAGAGTGATCGAGATTGTCAAAGAGTGTCTGAGTGTGTCTGAGATTGTCATAGTGTGTCAGAGAGTGATAGAGAGTGTCAGAGAGTCTCAGAGTGTGTCAGGAAGGGTCAGAGAGAGTCAGAGAGTGTCAGAGAGTGTGAGAGAGGGTCAGAGAGAGTGTCAGATTGAGTCAGATAGGGATAGAGAGTGTCAGAGAGTGGCAGAGAGTTTCAGAGAGTGATAGAGAGTGATAGAGAGTGGCAGAGAGTGTCTGAAAGTGTCAGAGAGTGTCTGAGTGTGTCTGAGATTGTCAGAGAGTGTCAGAGAGTGTCAGAGAGTATCAGAGAGTGTCAGAGAGTGTCTGAGACTGTCTGAGAGTGTCAGAGAGTGATAGAGAGTGTCAGAGAGTGATAGAGAATGTCAGAGAGTGTCTGAGTGTGTATGAGAGTGTCAGAGAGGGATAGAGAGTGTCAGAGTGTATTAGAGAGTATCAGAGAGTGTCAGAGAGTGTCAGAGATTGTCAGATAGTGAGAGAGAGTGTCTGAGACTGTCTGAGAGTGTCAGAGAGTGATAGAGAGTGTCAGAGAGTGATAGAGAATGTCAGAGAGTGTCTGAGTGTGTATGAGAGTGTCAGAGAGGGATAGAGAGTGTCAGAGTGTATTAGAGAGTATCAGAGAGTGTCAGAGAGTGTCAGAGATTGTCAGATAGTGAGAGAGAGTGTCTGAGACTGTCTGAGAGTGTCAGCGAATGTCAGATAGTGATAGAGAGTGTCAGACAGTGTGAGAGAGTGTCAGAGTGTATTAGAGAGTATCAGAGAGTGTCAGAGATTGTCAGATAGTGATAGAGAGTGTCTGAGACTGTCTGAGAGTGTCAGCGAATGTCAGATAGTGATAGAGAGTGTCAGACAGTGGTAGAGAGTGTCTGAGTGTGTCTGAGAGTGTCACAGTGTATCAGAGAGTGTCAGAGAGTGATGGAGAGTGTAAGAGAGTGTCAGAGAGTGATATAGAGTGTCAGAGAGGGTCAGAGAGTGTCAGAGAGTGTGAGAGAGTGTGAGAGAGTGTGAGAGAGTGTCAGAGAGTGTGAGAGAGTGTCAGAGAGTGTCAGAGAGATTGAGAGTGTCAGAGAATGTGAGAGTGTCAGAGAGTGTCAGACAGTGACAGAGTGTGTCAGAGTGGGTCAGAGAGTGTCAGAGACTGTGTGAGAGTGTGTGAGAGTTTCAGAGAGTGTGAGAGTGTCAGAGAGTGTCAGAGAGTGTCAGAGAGTGTCAGAGAGTGTCAGAGAGTGTCAGAGAGTGATAGAGAGTGTCAGAGAGTGATAGAGAGTGTCAGAGAGTGATAGAGAGTGTCAGAGAGTGTCAGAGAGTGTCTGAGTGAGTCTGAGATTGTCAGAGAGTGTCAGAGAGTGATAGAGAGTGTCAGAGAGTGTCAGAGATTGATAGAGAGTGTCAGAAAGGGTCCGAGAGTGTGAGAGTGTCAGAGAGTGTGAGAGTGTCAGAGCGTGTGAGAGTATCAGAGAGTGACAGAGAGTGATAGAGAGTGGCAGAGAGTGTCTGAAAGTGTCAGCGAGTGATAGAGAGTAATAGAGAGTGGCAGAGAATGTCTGAAAGTGTCAGAGAGTGTCAGAGAGTGAAAGTGAGTGTCAGCGAGTGTCTGTGTGCGTCTGAGAGTGCCAGAGAGGGTCAGAGAGTGATCGAGAGGGTCAGAGAGTGTCAGAGAGTCTTAGAGAGTGTCAGAGAGTGATAGAGAGTGGCAGAGAGTGTCTGAAAGTGTCAGAGAGTGTCAGAGAGTGTCTGATTGTGTCTGAGATTGTCAGAGAGTGTCAGAGAGTGATAGAGAGTGTCAGAGAGTGTCATAGTGTATCAGAGAGTATCAGAGAGTGTCAGACAGTGATAGAGAGTGTCTGAGACTGTCTGAGAGTGTCAGATTGAGTCAGAGAGTGATAGAGAGTGTCAGAGAGTGTCTGAGAGTGTTGGAGTGTATCCGAGAGTGTCAGAGAGTGATAGAGAGTGGTAGAGAATGTTCAGAGTGTGTCAGAGAATGTCTGAGAGTGTCAGAGTGTATCGGAGAGTGTCAGAGAGTGATAGAGAGAGTCAGAGAGTGTCTGAGAGTGCCACAGTGCATCAGAGAGTGTCAGAGAGTGATAGAGAGTGATTGAGAGTGATTGAGAATGATTGACAGTGATAGAGAGTGTCAGAGAGTGATAGAGTGTGTCAGAGAGTGTGAGAGAGTGTCAGAGAGGGTTAGAGAGTGTGCGAGTGTCAGAGAGTGTCAGAGAGTGATAGCGAGTGGCAGAGAGTGTCTGAAAGTGTCAGAGAGTGTCTGAGAGTGATAGAGAGTGTCAGAGAGTGTCAGAGAGCTTCAGAGAGTGATAGAGAGTGATAGAGAGTGTCTGAAAGTGTCAGAGAGTGTCTGAGAGTGATAGAGAGTGTCAGAGAGTGTCAGAGAGCTTCAGAGAGTGATAGAGAGTGATAGAGAGTGTCTGAAAGTGTCAGAGAGTGATATAGAGTGATAGAGAGTGTCAGAGAGTGTCTGAAAGCGTCAGAAAGTGTTAGAGAGTGTCTGAGTGTGTCAGAGAGTGTCTGAGGGTGTCAGAGAGTGATATAGTTTGTCAGAATGTGTCAGACATTGTCAGAGAGGGTCAGAGAGTGTCAGAGCGTTTGAGAGAGTGTCAGAGAGTGTGAGAGTGTCAGAGAGTGCGAGAGTGTCAGAGAGTATCAGATAGTGTCAGAGAGTGTCAGAGAGGTACAGAGTGTGTCAGAGAGTGTCAGAGAGTGTGAGAGAGTGTGAGAGTGTCAGAGATTGTCTGAGTGTGTCTGAGAATGTCAGAGAGTATCAGAGAGTGTCAGAGAGTGTCAGAGAGTGATAGAGAGTGTCTGAGACTGTCTGAGAGTGTCAGATTGAGTCAGAGAGTGATGGAGAGTGTCAGAGAGTGTCTGAGAGTGTTAGAGTGTATCAGAGAGTGTCAGAGAGTGAATGAGAGTGGTAGAGAGTGTCTGAGTGTGTCAGAGAGAGTCTGAGAGTGTCAGAGTGTGTCAGAGAGTGACAGAGAGTGTCAGAGAGTGTCTGAGAGTGCCAGAGTGTATCAGAGAGTGTCAGAGAGTGAGAGAGAGTGATAGAGAGTGTCAGAGAGTGATAGAGTGTGCCAGAGAGTGTCAGAGAGGGTCAGAGAGGGTCAGAGAGGGTCAGAGAGTGTCAGAGAGTGTGAAAGAGTGTCAGAGAGTGTCAGAGAGTGTGCGAGTGTCAGAGAGTGTCAGAGAGTGATAGAGAGTGATAGAGAGTGGCTGAGAGTTATAGAGAGTGTCAGAGAGTGTCAGAGAGTAATTGAGAGTGGTTGAGAATGATTCACAGTGATAGAGAGTGTCAGAGAGTGATAGACTGTGCCAGAGAGTGTCTGAGAGTGATAGAGAAAGTCAGAGAGTGTCTGAGAGTGCCACAGTGTATCAGAGACTGTCAGAGAGTGATAGAGAGTGAGAGAGAGTGTCTGAGTGTGTCTGAGAGAATCTGAAAGTGCCAGAGAGTGTCAGAGAGGTTCAGAGAGAGATTGAGAGTGATTGAGAATGATTGACAGTGATAGAGAGTGTCAGAGAGTGATAGAGTGTGCCAGAGAGTGTCTGAGGGTGTCAGAGAGGGTCAGAGAGGGTCAGAGAGTGTCAGAGACTGTGAAAGAGTGTCAGAGAGTGGCAGAGAGTGTGCGAGTGTCAGAGAGTGTCAGAGCGTGATAGAGAGTGGCAGAGAGTGTCTGAAAGTGTCAGAGAGTGTCTGAGAGTGATCGAGAGTGTCAGAGAGTGTCAGAGAGTGTCTGATTGTGTCTGAGATTGTCATAGAGTGTCAGAGAGTGATAGAGAGTGTCAGAGAGTCTCAGAGTGTGTCAGGGAGGGTCAGAGAGAGTCAGAGAGTGTCAGAGAGTGTGAGAGAGGGTCAGAGAGAGTGTCAGAGAGTGTCAGATATTGACAGAGTGTGTCAGAGAGTGGCAGAGTGTGTCTGAGTGTGTCTGAGATTGTCAGAGAGTATCAGAGAGTGTCAGAGAGTATCAGAGAGTGTCTGAGACTGTCTGAGAGTGTCAGAGAGTGTCAGAGAGTGATAGAGAGTGTCAGAGAGTGTCTGAGTGTGTATGAGATTTTCAGAGAGTGTCAGAGAGAGATAGAGAGTGTCCGAGTGTATTAGAGAGTATCAGAGTGTGTCAGAGCGTGTCAGAGATTGTCAGATAGTGATAGAGAGTGTCTGAGACTGTCTGAGAGTGTCAGCGAATGTCAGATAGTGATAGAGAGTGTCAGACAGTGTGAGAGAGTGATAGAGTGTGGTAGAGAGTGTCTGAGTGTGTCAGAGTGTGTCTGAGAGTGTCACAGTGTATCAGAGAGTGTCAGAGAGTGATGGAGAGTGTAAGAGAGTGTCAGAGAGTGTCAGAGAGTGATAGAGAGTGTCAGAGAGTGTCAGAGAGGGTCAGAGAGTGTCAGAGAGTGTGAGAGAGTGTCAGAGAGTGTGAGAGAGTGTCAGAGAGTGTCAGAGAGTTTGAGAGTGTCAGAGAGTGTGAGAATGTCAGAGAGTGTCAGACAGTGACAGAGAGTGTCAGAGTGGGACAGAGAGTGTCAGAGAGTGATAGAGAGTGTCAGAGAGTGTCAGAGAGTGTCAGAGAGTGTCTGAGTGAGTCGGAGATTGTCAGAGAGTTGCAGAGAGTTTTAGAGAGTGTCAGAGAGTGATAGAGAGTGTCAGAGAGTGTCAGAGAGTGATAGAGAGTGTCAGAAAGGGTCCGAGAGTGTGAGAGTGTCAGAGAGTGTGAGAGTGTCAGAGCGTGTGAGAGTGTCAGAGAGTGACAGAGAGTGATAGAGAGTGGCAGAGAGTGTCAGAGATAGTCAGATAGTGATAGAGAGTGTCTGAGACTGTCTGAGAGTGTCAGCGAATGTCAGATAGTGATAGAGAGTGTCAGACAGTGTGAGAGAGTGATAGAGTGTGGTAGAGAGTGTCTGAGTGTGTCAGAGTGTGTCTGGGAGTGTCACAGTGTATCAGAGAGTGTCAGAGAGTGATGGAGAGTGTAAGAGAGCGTCAGAGAGTGATAGAGAGTGTCAGAGAGTGTCAGAGAGTGTCAGAGAGGGTCAGAGATTGTCAGAGAGTGTGAGAGAGTGTCAGAGAGTGTGAGAGAGTGTCAGAGAGTGTCAGAGAGATTGAGAGTGTCAGAGAGTGTGAGAGTGTCAGAGAGTGTCAGACAGTGACAGAGAGTGTCAGAGTGGGTCAGAGAGTGTCAGAGACTGTGTGAGAGTGTGTGAGAGTTTCAGAGAGTGTGAGAGTGTCAGAGAGTGTCAGAGAGTGTCAGAGAGTGTCAGAGAGTGATAGAGAGTGTCAGAGAGTGTCAGAGAGTGTCTGAGTGAGTCTGAGATTGTCAGAGAGTGTCAGAGAGTGATAGAGAGTGTCAGAGAGTGATAGAGAGTGTCAGAGATTGTCAGAGAGTGATAGAGAGTGTCAGAAAGGGTCCGAGAGTGTGAGAGTGTCAGAGAGTGTGAGAGTGTCAGAGCGTGTGAGAGTGTCAGAGAGTGACAGAGAGTGATAGAGAGTGGCAGAGAGTGTCTGAAAGTGTCAGCGAGTGATAGAGAGTAATAGAGAGTGGCAGAGAATGTCTGAAAGTGTCAGAGAGGGTCAGAGAGTGAAAGTGAGTGTCAGCGAGTGTCTGTGTGGGTCTGAGAGTGCCAGAGAGGGTCAGAGAGTAATAGAGAGGGTCAGAGAGTGTCAGAGAGTCTTAGAGAGTGTCAGAGAGTAATAGAGAGTGGCAGAGAGTGTCTGAAAGTGTCAGAGAGTGTCAGAGAGTGATAGAGAGTTTCAGAGAGTGTCTGATTGTGTCTGAGATTGTCAGAGAGTGTTAGAGAGTGATAGAGAGTGTCAGAGAGTGTCATAGTGTGTCAGAGAGTATCAGAGAGTGTCAGACAGTGTCAGAGAGTGATAGAGAGTGTCTGAGGCTGTCTGAGAGTGTCAGATTGATTCAGAGAGTGATAGAGAGTGTCAGAGAGTGTCTGAGAGTGTTGGAGTGTATCAAAGAGTGTCAGGGAGTGATAGAGAGTGGTAGAGAATGTTCAGAGTGTGTCAGAGAGTGTCTGAGAGTGTCAGAGTGTATCAGAGAGTGTCAGAAAGTGATAGAGAGAGTCAGAGAGTGATAGAGAGCGATAGAGAGTGATTGAGCGTGATTGAGAATGATTGACATGATAGAGAGTGTCAGAGAGTGATAGAGTGTGCCAGAGTGTGTCTGAGGGTGTCAGAGAGGGTCAGAGAGGTTCAGAGAGTGTCAGAGAGTGTTAAAGAGTGTCAGAGAGGGTCAGAGAGTGTGCGAGTGTCAGAGAGTGTCAGAGAGTGTCAGAGAGTGATAGAGAGTGGCAGAGAGTGTCTGAAAGTGTCAGAGAGTGTCTGAGAGTGATAGAGAGTGTCAGAGAGTGTCAGAGAGCTTCAGAGAGTGATAGAGAGTGATAGAGAGTGTCTGAAAGTGTCAGAGAGTGAAATAGAGTGATAGAGAGTGGCAGAGAGTGTCTGAAAGTGTCAGAGAGTGTCTGAGTGCGTCAGAGAGTGTCAGAGAGTGTCAGAGAGTGATATAGTTTGTCAGAAAGTGTCAGACATTGTCAGAGAGGGTCAGAGAGTGTCAGAGCGTTTGAGAGAATGTCAGAGAGAGTGAGAGAGTGTCAGAGAGTGTCAGAGAGTGTGAGAGTGTCAGAGAGTGCGAGAGTGTCAGAGAGTATCAGATAGTGTCAGAGAGTGTCAGAGAGGTACAGAGTGTGTCAGAGAGTGTCAGAGAGTGTGAGAGAGTGTGAGAGTGTCAGAGAGTGTCAGAGAGTGTCTGAGTGTGTCTGAGAATGTCAGAGAGTATCAGAGAGTGTCAGAGAGTGTCAGAGAGTGATAGAGAGTGTCTGAGATTGTCTGAGAGTGTCAGATTGAGTCAGAGAGTGATAGAGAGTGTCAAAGAGTGTCTGAGAGTGTTAGAGTGTATCAGAGAGTGTCAGAGAGTGAATGAGAGTGGTAGAGAGTGGTAGAGAGTGTCTGAGTGTGTCAGAGAGTGTCTGAGAGTGTCAGAGTGTGTCAGAGAGTGTCAGAGAGTGACAGAGAGTGTCAGAGAGTGTCTGAGAGTGCCAGAGTGTATCAGAGAGTGTCAGAGAGTGAGAGAGAGTGATAGAGAGTGTCAGAGAGTGATAGAGTGTGCCAGAGAGTGTCTGAGAGTGTCAGAGAGGGTCAGAGAGGGTCAGAGAGGGTCAGAGAGTGTCAGAGAGTGTGAAAGAGTGTCAGAGAGTGTGCGAGTGTCAGAGAGTGTCAGAGAGTGTCAGAGAGTGATAGAGAGTGATAGAGAGTGTCAGAGAGTGTCAGAGAGTAATTGAGAGTGGTTGAGAATGATTCACAGTGATAGAGAGTGTCTGAGAGTAATAGAGTGTGCCAGAGAGTGTCTGAGAGTGATAGAGAAAGTCAGAGAGTGTCTGAGAGTGATAGAGAGTGGTAGAGAATGTTCAGAGTGTGTCAGAGAATGTCTGAGAGTGTCAGAGTGTATCGGAGAGTGTCAGAGAGTGATAGAGAGAGTCAGAGAGTGTCTGAGAGTGCCACAGTGCATCAGAGAGTGTCAGAGAGTGATAGAGAGTGATTGAGAGTGATTGAGAATGATTGACAGTGATAGAGAGTGTCAGAGAGTGATAGAGTGTGTCAGAGAGTGTGAGAGAGTGTCAGAGAGGGTTAGAGAGTGTGCGAGTGTCAGAGAGTGTCAGAGAGTGATAGCGAGTGGCAGAGAGTGTCTGAAAGTGTCAGAGAGTGTCTGAGAGTGATAGAGAGTGTCAGAGAGTGTCAGAGAGCTTCAGAGAGTGATAGAGAGTGATAGAGAGTGTCTGAAAGTGTCAGAGAGTGTCTGAGAGTGATAGAGAGTGTCAGAGAGTGTCAGAGAGCTTCAGAGAGTGATAGAGAGTGATAGAGAGTGTCTGAAAGTGTCAGAGAGTGATATAGAGTGATAGAGAGTGTCAGAGAGTGTCTGAAAGCGTCAGAAAGTGTTAGAGAGTGTCTGAGTGTGTCAGAGAGTGTCTGAGGGTGTCAGAGAGTGATATAGTTTGTCAGAATGTGTCAGACATTGTCAGAGAGGGTCAGAGAGTGTCAGAGCGTTTGAGAGAGTGTCAGAGAGTGTGAGAGTGTCAGAGAGTGCGAGAGTGTCAGAGAGTATCAGATAGTGTCAGAGAGTGTCAGAGAGGTACAGCGTGTGTCAGAGAGTGTCAGAGAGTGTGAGAGAGTGTGAGAGTGTCAGAGATTGTCTGAGTGTGTCTGAGAATGTCAGAGAGTATCAGAGAGTGTCAGAGAGTGTCAGAGAGTGATAGAGAGTGTCTGAGACTGTCTGAGAGTGTCAGATTGAGTCAGAGAGTGATGGAGAGTGTCAGAGAGTGTCTGAGAGTGTTAGAGTGTATCAGAGAGTGTCAGAGAGTGAATGAGAGTGGTAGAGAGTGTCTGAGTGTGTCAGAGAGAGTCTGAGAGTGTCAGAGTGTGTCAGAGAGTGACAGAGAGTGTCAGAGAGTGTCTGAGAGTGCCAGAGTGTATCAGAGAGTGTCAGAGAGTGAGAGAGAGTGATAGAGAGTGTCAGAGAGTGATAGAGTGTGCCAGAGAGTGTCAGAGAGGGTCAGAGAGGGTCAGAGAGGGTCAGAGAGTGTCAGAGAGTGTGAAAGAGTGTCAGAGAGTGTCAGAGAGTGTGCGAGTGTCAGAGAGTGTCAGAGAGTGATAGAGAGTGATAGAGAGTGGCTGAGAGTTATAGAGAGTGTCAGAGAGTGTCAGAGAGTAATTGAGAGTGGTTGAGAATGATTCACAGTGATAGAGAGTGTCAGAGAGTGATAGACTGTGCCAGAGAGTGTCTGAGAGTGATAGAGAAAGTCAGAGAGTGTCTGAGAGTGCCACAGTGTATCAGAGACTGTCAGAGAGTGATAGAGAGTGAGAGAGAGTGTCTGAGTGTGTCTGAGAGAATCTGAAAGTGCCAGAGAGTGTCAGAGAGGTTCAGAGAGAGATTGAGAGTGATTGAGAATGATTGACAGTGATAGAGAGTGTCAGAGAGTGATAGAGTGTGCCAGAGAGTGTCTGAGGGTGTCAGAGAGGGTCAGAGAGGGTCAGAGAGTGTCAGAGACTGTGAAAGAGTGTCAGAGAGTGGCAGAGAGTGTGCGAGTGTCAGAGAGTGTCAGAGCGTGATAGAGAGTGGCAGAGAGTGTCTGAAAGTGTCAGAGAGTGTCTGAGAGTGATCGAGAGTGTCAGAGAGTGTCAGAGAGTGTCTGATTGTGTCTGAGATTGTCATAGAGTGTCAGAGAGTGATAGAGAGTGTCAGAGAGTCTCAGAGTGTGTCAGGGAGGGTCAGAGAGAGTCAGAGAGTGTCAGAGAGTGTGAGAGAGGGTCAGAGAGAGTGTCAGAGAGTGTCAGATATTGACAGAGTGTGTCAGAGAGTGGCAGAGTGTGTCTGAGTGTGTCTGAGATTGTCAGAGAGTATCAGAGAGTGTCAGAGAGTATCAGAGAGTGTCTGAGACTGTCTGAGAGTGTCAGAGAGTGTCAGAGAGTGATAGAGAGTGTCAGAGAGTGTCTGAGTGTGTATGAGATTTTCAGAGAGTGTCAGAGAGAGATAGAGAGTGTCCGAGTGTATTAGAGAGTATCAGAGTGTGTCAGAGCGTGTCAGAGATTGTCAGATAGTGATAGAGAGTGTCTGAGACTGTCTGAGAGTGTCAGCGAATGTCAGATAGTGATAGAGAGTGTCAGACAGTGTGAGAGAGTGATAGAGTGTGGTAGAGAGTGTCTGAGTGTGTCAGAGTGTGTCTGAGAGTGTCACAGTGTATCAGAGAGTGTCAGAGAGTGATGGAGAGTGTAAGAGAGTGTCAGAGAGTGTCAGAGAGTGATAGAGAGTGTCAGAGAGTGTCAGAGAGGGTCAGAGAGTGTCAGAGAGTGTGAGAGAGTGTCAGAGAGTGTGAGAGAGTGTCAGAGAGTGGCAGAGAGTTTGAGAGTGTCAGAGAGTGTGAGAGTGTCAGAGAGTGTCAGACAGTGACAGAGAGTGTCAGAGTGGGACAGAGAGTGTCAGAGAGTGATAGAGAGTGTCAGAGAGTGTCAGAGAGTGTCAGAGAGTGTCTGAGTGAGTCGGAGATTGTCAGAGAGTTGCAGAGAGTTTTAGAGAGTGTCAGAGAGTGATAGAGAGTGTCAGAGAGTGTCAGAGAGTGATAGAGAGTGTCAGAAAGGGTCCGAGAGTGTGAGAGTGTCAGAGAGTGTGAGAGTGTCAGAGCGTGTGAGAGTGTCAGAGAGTGACAGAGAGTGATAGAGAGTGGCAGAGAGTGTCAGAGATAGTCAGATAGTGATAGAGAGTGTCTGAGACTGTCTGAGAGTGTCAGCGAATGTCAGATAGTGATAGAGAGTGTCAGACAGTGTGAGAGAGTGATAGAGTGTGGTAGAGAGTGTCTGAGTGTGTCAGAGTGTGTCTGGGAGTGTCACAGTGTATCAGAGAGTGTCAGAGAGTGATGGAGAGTGTAAGAGAGCGTCAGAGAGTGATAGAGAGTGTCAGAGAGTGTCAGAGAGTGTCAGAGAGGGTCAGAGATTGTCAGAGAGTGTGAGAGAGTGTCAGAGAGTGTGAGAGAGTGTCAGAGAGTGTCAGAGAGATTGAGAGTGTCAGAGAGTGTGAGAGTGTCAGAGAGTGTCAGACAGTGACAGAGAGTGTCAGAGTGGGTCAGAGAGTGTCAGAGACTGTGTGAGAGTGTGTGAGAGTTTCAGAGAGTGTGAGAGTGTCAGAGAGTGTCAGAGAGTGTCAGAGAGTGTCAGAGAGTGATAGAGAGTGTCAGAGAGTGTCAGAGAGTGTCTGAGTGAGTCTGAGATTGTCAGAGAGTGTCAGAGAGTGATAGAGAGTGTCAGAGAGTGATAGAGAGTGTCAGAGATTGTCAGAGAGTGATAGAGAGTGTCAGAAAGGGTCCGAGAGTGTGAGAGTGTCAGAGAGTGTGAGAGTGTCAGAGCGTGTGAGAGTGTCAGAGAGTGACAGAGAGTGATAGAGAGTGGCAGAGAGTGTCTGAAAGTGTCAGCGAGTGATAGAGAGTAATAGAGAGTGGCAGAGAATGTCTGAAAGTGTCAGAGAGGGTCAGAGAGTGAAAGTGAGTGTCAGCGAGTGTCTGTGTGGGTCTGAGAGTGCCAGAGAGGGTCAGAGAGTAATAGAGAGGGTCAGAGAGTGTCAGAGAGTCTTAGAGAGTGTCAGAGAGTAATAGAGAGTGGCAGAGAGTGTCTGAAAGTGTCAGAGAGTGTCAGAGAGTGATAGAGAGTTTCAGAGAGTGTCTGATTGTGTCTGAGATTGTCAGAGAGTGTTAGAGAGTGATAGAGAGTGTCAGAGAGTGTCATAGTGTGTCAGAGAGTATCAGAGAGTGTCAGACAGTGTCAGAGAGTGATAGAGAGTGTCTGAGGCTGTCTGAGAGTGTCAGATTGATTCAGAGAGTGATAGAGAGTGTCAGAGAGTGTCTGAGAGTGTTGGAGTGTATCAAAGAGTGTCAGGGAGTGATAGAGAGTGGTAGAGAATGTTCAGAGTGTGTCAGAGAGTGTCTGAGAGTGTCAGAGTGTATCAGAGAGTGTCAGAAAGTGATAGAGAGAGTCAGAGAGTGATAGAGAGCGATAGAGAGTGATTGAGCGTGATTGAGAATGATTGACATGATAGAGAGTGTCAGAGAGTGATAGAGTGTGCCAGAGTGTGTCTGAGGGTGTCAGAGAGGGTCAGAGAGGTTCAGAGAGTGTCAGAGAGTGTTAAAGAGTGTCAGAGAGGGTCAGAGAGTGTGCGAGTGTCAGAGAGTGTCAGAGAGTGTCAGAGAGTGATAGAGAGTGGCAGAGAGTGTCTGAAAGTGTCAGAGAGTGTCTGAGAGTGATAGAGAGTGTCAGAGAGTGTCAGAGAGCTTCAGAGAGTGATAGAGAGTGATAGAGAGTGTCTGAAAGTGTCAGAGAGTGAAATAGAGTGATAGAGAGTGGCAGAGAGTGTCTGAAAGTGTCAGAGAGTGTCTGAGTGCGTCAGAGAGTGTCAGAGAGTGTCAGAGAGTGATATAGTTTGTCAGAAAGTGTCAGACATTGTCAGAGAGGGTCAGAGAGTGTCAGAGCGTTTGAGAGAATGTCAGAGAGAGTGAGAGAGTGTCAGAGAGTGTCAGAGAGTGTGAGAGTGTCAGAGAGTGCGAGAGTGTCAGAGAGTATCAGATAGTGTCAGAGAGTGTCAGAGAGGTACAGAGTGTGTCAGAGAGTGTCAGAGAGTGTGAGAGAGTGTGAGAGTGTCAGAGAGTGTCAGAGAGTGTCTGAGTGTGTCTGAGAATGTCAGAGAGTATCAGAGAGTGTCAGAGAGTGTCAGAGAGTGATAGAGAGTGTCTGAGATTGTCTGAGAGTGTCAGATTGAGTCAGAGAGTGATAGAGAGTGTCAAAGAGTGTATCAGAGAGTGTTAGAGTGTATCAGAGAGTGTCAGAGAGTGAATGAGAGTGGTAGAGAGTGGTAGAGAGTGTCTGAGTGTGTCAGAGAGTGTCTGAGAGTGTCAGAGTGTGTCAGAGAGTGTCAGAGAGTGACAGAGAGTGTCAGAGAGTGTCTGAGAGTGCCAGAGTGTATCAGAGAGTGTCAGAGAGTGAGAGAGAGTGATAGAGAGTGTCAGAGAGTGATAGAGTGTGCCAGAGAGTGTCTGAGAGTGTCAGAGAGGGTCAGAGAGGGTCAGAGAGGGTCAGAGAGTGTCAGAGAGTGTGAAAGAGTGTCAGAGAGTGTGCGAGTGTCAGAGAGTGTCAGAGAGTGTCAGAGAGTGATAGAGAGTGATAGAGAGTGTCAGAGAGTGTCAGAGAGTAATTGAGAGTGGTTGAGAATGATTCACAGTGATAGAGAGTGTCTGAGAGTAATAGAGTGTGCCAGAGAGTGTCTGAGAGTGATAGAGAAAGTCAGAGAGTGTCTGAGAGTGCCACAGTGTATCAGAGAGTGTCAGAGAGTGATAGAGAGTGAGAGAGAGTGTCTGAGTGTGTCTGAGAGTATCTGAAAGTGCCAGAGAGTGTCAGAGAGAGTCAGAGAGTGTCAGAGAGTGGTAGAGAGTGTGCGAGTGTCAGAGAGTGATAGAGAGTGGCAGAGAGTGTCTGAAAGTGTCAGAGAATGTCTGAGAGTGATCGAGAGTGTCAGAGAGTGTCAGAGAGTGTCAGAGAGTGTCAGAGAGTGTCTGATTGTGTCTGAGATTGTCAGAGAGTGTCAGAGAGTGATAGAGAGTGTCAGAGAGTGTCATAGTGTATCAGAGAGTATCAGAGAGTGTCAGACAGTGTCAGAGAGTGATTGAGAGTGTCTGAGACTGTCTGAGAGTGTCAGATTGAGTCAGAGAGTGATAGAGAGTGTCAGAGAGTGTCTGAGATTGCTGGAGTGTATGTGAGAGTGTCAGAGAGTGATAGAGAGTGGTAGAGAATGTTCAGAGTGTGTCAGAGAGTGTCTGAGAGTGTCAGAGTGTATCAGAGAGTGTCAGAGAGTGATAGAGAGAGTCAGAGAGTGTCTGAGAGTGCCACAGTGTATCAGAGAGTGTCAGAGAGTGAAAGAGAGTGAGATAGAGTGTCTGAGTGTGTCTGAGAGTATCTGAAAGTGCCAGAGAGTGTCAGAGAGGTTCAGAGAGTGATTGAGAGTGATTGAGAATGATTGACAGTGATAGAGAGTGTTAGAGAGTGATAGAGTGTGCCAGAGAGTGTCTGAGGGTGTCAGAGAGGGTCAGAGAGGTTCAGAGAGTGTCAGAGAGTGTGAAAGAGTGTCAGAGAGTGTGCGAGTGTCAGAGAGTGTCAGAGAGCGATAGAGAGTGGCAGAGAGTGTCTGAAAGTGTCAGAGAGTGTCTGAGAGTGATAGAGAGTGTCAGAGAGTGTCAGAGAGCTTCAGAGCGTGATAGAGAGTGATAGAGAGTGATAGAGAGTGTCTGAAAGTGTCAGAGAGTGATATAGAGTGATAGAGAGTGGCAGAGAGTGTCTGAAAGTGTCAGAAAGTGATAGAGAGTGTCTGAGTGTGTCAGAGAGTGACAGAGAGTGTCAGAGAGTCGTAGAGTTTGTCAGAAAGTGTCAGACATTGTCAGAGAGGGTCAGAGAGTGTCAGAGAGTTTGAGAGAATGTCAGAGAGAGTGAGAGAGTGTCAGAGAGTGTCAGAGAGTGTGAGAGTGTCAGAGAGTGTGAGTGTGTCAGAGAGTATCAGATAGTGTCAGAGAGTGTCAGAGAGGTACAGAGTGTGTCAGAGAGTGTCAGAGAGTGTCAGAGAGAGTGAGAGAGTGTGAGAGTGTCAGAGAGTGTCTGAGTGTGTCTGAGAATGTCAGAGAGTATCAGAGAGTGTCAGACAGTGTCAGAGAGTGATAGAGATTGTCTGAGACTGTCTGAGAATGTCAGATTGAGTCAGAGAGTGATAGAGAGTGTCAGAGAGTGTCTGAGAGTGTTAGAGTGTATCAGAGAGTGTCAGAGAGTGAATGAGAGTGGTAGAGAGTGGTAGAGAGTGTCTGCGAGTGTCAGAGAGGGTCAGAGAGTGTCAGAGAGTGTCAGAGAGTGTGAAAGAGTGTCAGAGAGTGTCAGAGAGTGTGCGAGTGTCAGAGAGTGTCAGAGTGTGTCAGAGAGTGATAGAGAGTGGCTGAGAGTGATAGAGAGTGGCTGAGAGTGATAGAGAGTGGCTGAGAGTGTTAGAGAGTCTCGGAGAGTGTCAGAGAGTAATCGAGAGTGATTGAGAATGATTCACAGTGATAGAGAGTGTCAGAGAGTGATACAGTGTGCCAGAGAGTGTCTGAGAGTGATAGAGAAAGTCAGAGAGTGTCTGAGAGTGCCACAGTGTATCAGAGAGTGTCAGAGAGTGATAGAGAGTGAGAGAGAATGTCTGAGTGTGTCTGAGAGTATCTGAAAGTGCCAGAGAGTGTCCGAGAGGTTCAGAGAGTGATAGAGAGTGTCAGAGAGTGATCGAGTGTGCCAGAGAGTGTCTGAGGGTGTCAGAGAGGGTCAGAGAGGTTCAGAGAGTGTGCGAGTGTCAGAGAGTGTCAGAGAGTGTCAGAGAGTGTCAGAGAGTGGCAGAGAGTGATAGAGAGTGGCAGAGAGTGTCTGAAAGTGTCAGAGAGTGATATAGAGTGATAGAGAGTGGCAGAGAGTGTCTGAAAGTGTCAGAAAGTGATAGAGAGTGTCTGAGTGTGTCAGAGAGTGTCAGAGAGAGTCAGAGAGTGATAGAGTTTGTCAGAAAGTGTCAGACATTGTCAGAGAGGGTCAGAGAGTGTCAGAGAGTTTGAGAGAATGTCAGAGAGACTGAGAGAGTGTCAGAGAGTGTCAGAGAGTGTGAGAGTGTCAGAGAGTATCAGATAGTGTCAGAGAGTGTCAGAGAGGTACAGAGTGTGTCAGAGAGTGTCAGAGAGTGCGAGAGAGTGTGAGAGTGTCAGAGAGTGTCTGAGTGTGTATGAGAATGTCAGAGAGTATCAGAGAGTGTCTGAGAGTGTGAGAGAGGGTCAGAGAGCGTCAGACAGTGTGAAAGAGTGTCAGAGAGTGTCAGAGAGTGTGAAAGAGTGTCAGAGAGTGTCAGAGAGTGTGCGAATGTCAGAGAGTGTCAGAGAGTAATTGAGACTGATAGAGAAGGATTCACAGTGATAGAGAGTGTCAGAGAGTGACAGAGTGTGCCAGAGAGTGTCTGAGAGTGTCTGAGAGTGTCAGAGAGGGTCAGAGAGGGTCAGAGAGTGTCTGAGGGTGTCAGAGAGGGTCAGAGAGGTTCAGAGAGTGTGCGAGTGTCAGAGAGTGTCAGAGAGTGTCAGAGAGTGATAGAGAGTGGCAGAGAGTGTCTGAAAGTGTCAGAGAGTGATATAGAGTGTTAGAGAGTGGCAGAGAGTGTCTGAAAGTGTCAGAAAGTGATAGAGAGTGTCTGAGTGTGTCAGAGAGTGTCAGAGAGAGTCAGAGAGTGATAGAGTTTGTCAGAAAGTGTCAGACATTGTCAGAGAGGGTCAGAGAGTGTCAGAGAGTTTGAGAGAATGTCAGAGAGACTGAGAGAGTGTCAGAGAGTGTCAGAGAGTGTGAGAGTGTCAGAGAGTATCAGATAGTGTCAGAGAGTGTCAGAGAGGTACAGAGTGTGTCAGAGAGTGTGAGAGAGTGTGAGAGTGTCAGAGAGTGTCTGAGTGTGTCTGAGAATGTCAGAGAGTATCAGAGAGTGTCTGAGAGTGTGAGAGAGGGTCAGAGAGCGTCAGACAGTGTGAAAGAGTGTCAGAGAGTGTCAGAGAGTGTGAAAGAGTGTCAGAGAGTGTCAGAGAGTGTGCGAATGTCAGAGAGTGTCAGAGAGTAATTGAGACTGATAGAGAATGATTCACAGTGATAGAGAGTGTCAGAGAGTGACAGAGTGTGCCAGAGAGTATCTGAGAGTGTCTGAGAGTGTCAGAGAGGGTCAGAGAGGGTCAGAGAGTGTCAGAGAGTGTCAGAGAGTGTCAGAGAGTGGCAGAGAGTGGCAGAGAGTGTGCGAGTGTCAGAGAGTGGCAGAGAGTGATAGAGAGTGGCAGAGAGTGTCTGAAAGTGTCTGAAAGTGTCAGAAAGTGATAGAGAGTGTCTGAGTGTGTCAGAGAGTGACAGAGAGTGTCAGAGAGTGATAGAGTTTGTCAGAAAGTGTCAGACATTGTCAGAGAGGGTCAGAGAGTGTCAGAGAGTTTGAGAGAATGTCAGAGAGAGTGAGAGAGTGTCAGAGAGTGTCAGAGAGTGTGAGAGTGTCAGAGAGTGTGAGAGTGTCAGAGAGTATCAGATAGTGTCAGAGAGTGTCAGAGAGGCACAGAGTGTGTCAGAGTGTGTCAGAGAGTGTCAGAGAGTGTGAGAGAGTGTGCGAGTGTCAGAGAGTGTCTGAGTGTGTCTGAGAATGTCAGAGAGTATCAGAGAGTGTCAGAGAGTGATAGAGATTGTCTGAGACTGTCTGAGAGTTTCAGATTGAGTCAGAGAGTGATAGAGAGTGTCAGAGAGTGTCTGAGAGTGTTAGAGTGTATCAGAGAGTGTCAGAGAGTGAATGAGAGTGGTAGAGAGTGTCTGAGTGTGTCAGAGAGGGTCAGAGAGTGTCAGAGAGTGTCAGAGAGTGTCAGAGAGGGTCTGAGTGTGTCAGAGAGGGTCAGAGTGTGTCAGAGAGTGTGAAAGAGTGTGAAAGAGTGTCAGAGAGTGTCAGAGAGTGTGCGAGTGTCAGAGAGTGTCAGAGAGTGATAGAGAGTGGCTGAGAGTGATAGAGAGTGTCAGAGAGTGTCAGAGAGTAATTGAGAGTGGTTGCTAATGATTCACAGTGATAGAGAGTATCAGAGAGTGATAGAGTATGCCAGAGAGTGTCTGGGAGTGATAGAGAAAGTCAGAGAGTGTCTGAGAGTGCCACAGTGTATCAGAGAGTGTCAGAGAGTGATAGAGAGTGAGAGAGAGTGTCTGAGTGTGTCTGAGAGTATCTGAAAGTGCCAGAGAGTGTCAGAGAGGTTCAGAGAGTGATTGAGAATGATTGACAGTGATAGAGAGTGTCAGAGAGTGATAGAGTGTGCCAGAGAGTGTCTGAGGGTGTCAGAGAGGGTCAGAGAGGGTCAGAGAGGGTCAGAGAGTGTCAGAGAGTGTCAGAGAGTGGCAGAGAGTGGCAGAGAGTGGCAGAGAGTGTGCGAGTGTCAGAGAGTGTCAGAGAGTGATAGAGAGTGGCAGAGAGTGTCTGAAAGTGTCTGAAAGTGTCAGAAAGTGATAGAGAGTGTCTGAGTGTGTCAGAGAGTGACAGAGAGTGTCAGAGAGTGATAGAGTTTGTCAGAAAGTGTCAGACATTGTCAGAGAGGGTCAGAGAGTGTCAGAGAGTTTGAGAGAATGTCAGAGAGAGTGAGAGAGTGTCAGAGAGTGTCAGAGAGTGTGAGAGTGTCAGAGAGTATCAGATAGTGTCAGAGAGTGTCAGAGAGGTACAGAGTGTGTCAGAGAGTGTGAGAGAGTGTGAGAGAGTGTGAGAGTGTCAGAGAGTGTCTGAGTGTGTCTGAGAATGTCAGAGAGTATCAGAGAGTGTCTGAGAGTGTGAGAGAGGGTCAGAGAGCGTCAGACAGTGTGAAAGAGTGTCAGAGAGTGTCAGAGAGTGTGAAAGAGTGTCAGAGAGTGTCAGAGAGTGTGCGAATGTCAGAGAGTGTCAGAGAGTAATTGAGACTGATAGAGAATGATTCACAGTGATAGAGAGTGTCAGAGAGTGACAGAGTGTGCCAGAGAGTATCTGAGAGTGTCTGAGAGTGTCAGAGAGGGTCAGAGAGGGTCAGAGAGTGTCAGAGAGTGGCAGAGAGTGGCAGAGAGTGTGCGAGTGTCAGAGAGTGGCAGAGAGTGATAGAGAGTGGCAGAGAGTGTCTGAAAGTGTCTGAAAGTGTCAGAAAGTGATAGAGAGTGTCTGAGTGTGTCAGAGAGTGACAGAGAGTGTCAGAGAGTGATAGAGTTTGTCAGAAAGTGTCAGACATTGTCAGAGAGGGTCAGAGAGTGTCAGAAAGTTTGAGAGAATGTCAGAGAGAGTGAGAGAGTGTCAGAGAGTGTCAGAGAGTGTGAGAGTGTCAGAGAGTGTGAGAGTGTCAGAGAGTATCAGATAGTGTCAGAGAGTGTCAGAGAGGCACAGAGTGTGTCAGAGTGTGTCAGAGAGTGTCAGAGAGTGTGAGAGAGTGTGCGAGTGTCAGAGAGTGTCTGAGTGTGTCTGAGAATGTCAGAGAGTATCAGAGAGTGTCAGAGAGTGATAGAGATTGTCTGAGACTGTCTGAGAGTGTCAGATTGAGTCAGAGAGTGATAGAGAGTGTCAGAGAGTGTCTGAGAGTGTTAGAGTGTATCAGAGAGTGTCAGAGAGTGAATGAGAGTGGTAGAGAGTGTCTGAGTGTGTCAGAGAGGGTCAGAGAGTGTCAGAGAGTGTCAGAGAGTGTCAGAGAGGGTCTGAGTGTGTCAGAGAGGGTCAGAGTGTGTCAGAGAGTGTGAAAGAGTGTGAAAGAGTGTCAGAGAGTGTCAGAGAGTGTGCGAGTGTCAGAGAGTGTCAGAGAGTGTCAGAGAGTGATAGAGAGTGGCTGAGAGTGATAGAGAGTGTCAGAGAGTGTCAGAGAGTAATTGAGAGTGGTTGCTAATGATTCACAGTGATAGAGAGTATCAGAGAGTGATAGAGTATGCCAGAGAGTGTCTGGGAGTGATAGAGAAAGTCAGAGAGTGTCTGAGAGTGCCACAGTGTATCAGAGAGTGTCAGAGAGTGATAGAGAGTGAGAGAGAGTGTCTGAGTGTGTCTGAGAGTATCTGAAAGTGCCAGAGAGTGTCAGAGAGGTTCAGAGAGTGATTGAGAATGATTGACAGTGATAGAGAGTGTCAGAGAGTGATAGAGTGTGCCAGAGAGTGTCTGAGGGTGTCAGAGAGGGTCAGAGAGGGTCAGAGAGTGTCAGAGAGTGTCAGAGAGTGTCAGAGAGTGGCAGAGAGTGGCAGAGAGTGTGCGAGTGTCAGAGAGTGTCAGAGAGTGATAGAGAGTGGCAGAGAGTGTCTGAAAGTGTCTGAAAGTGTCAGAAAGTGATAGAGAGTGTCTGAGTGTGTCAGAGAGTGACAGAGAGTGTCAGAGAGTGATAGAGTTTGTCAGAAAGTGTCAGACATTGTCAGAGAGGGTCAGAGAGTGTCAGAGAGTTTGAGAGAATGTCAGAGAGAGTGAGAGAGTGTCAGAGAGTGTCAGAGAGTGTGAGAGTGTCAGAGAGTGTGAGAGTGTCAGAGAGTATCAGATAGTGTCAGAGAGTGTCAGAGAGGCACAGAGTGTGTCAGAGTGTGTCAGAGAGTGTCAGAGAGTGTGAGAGAGTGTGCGAGTGTCAGAGAGTGTCTGAGTGTGTCTGAGAATGTCAGAGAGTATCAGAGAGTGTCAGAGAGTGATAGAGATTGTCTGAGACTGTCTGAGAGTGTCAGATTGAGTCAGAGAGTGATAGAGAGTGTCAGAGAGTGTCTGAGAGTGTTAGAGTGTATCAGAGAGTGTCAGAGAGTGAATGAGAGTGGTAGAGAGTGTCTGAGTGTGTCAGAGAGGGTCAGAGAGTGTCAGAGAGTGTCAGAGAGTGTCAGAGAGGGTCTGAGTGTGTCAGAGAGGGTCAGAGTGTGTCAGAGAGTGCGAAAGAGTGTGAAAGAGTGTCAGAGAGTGTCAGAGAGTGTGCGAGTGTCAGAGAGTGTCAGAGAGTGTCAGAGAGTGATAGAGAGTGGCTGAGAGTGATAGAGAGTGTCAGAGAGTGTCAGAGAGTAATTGAGAGTGGTTGCTAATGATTCACAGTGATAGAGAGTATCAGAGAGTGATAGAGTATGCCAGAGAGTGTCTGGGAGTGATAGAGAAAGTCAGAGAGTGTCTGAGAGTGCCACAGTGTATCAGAGAGTGTCAGAGAGTGATAGAGAGTGAGAGAGAGTGTCTGAGTGTGTCTGAGAGTATCTGAAAGTGCCAGAGAGTGTCAGAGAGGTTCAGAGAGTGATTGAGAATGATTGACAGTGATAGAGAGTGTCAGAGAGTGATAGAGTGTGCCAGAGAGTGTCTGAGGGTGTCAGAGAGGGTCAGAGAGGTTCAGAGAGTGTGCGAGTGTCAGAGAGTGTCAGAGAGTGTCAGAGAGTGATAGAGAGTGGCAGAGAGTGTCTGAAAGTGTCAGAGAGTGATATAGAGTGATAGAGAGTGGCAGAGAGTGTCTGAAAGTGTCAGAAAGTGATAGAGAGTGTCTGAGTGTGTCAGAGAGTGTCAGAGAGAGTCAGAGAGTGATAGAGTTTGTCAGAAAGTGTCAGACATTGTCAGAGAGGGTCAGAGAGTGTCAGAGAGTTTGAGAGAATGTCAGAGAGACTGAGAGAGTGTCAGAGAGTGATAGAGTTTGTCAGAAAGTGTCAGACATTGTCAGAGAGGGTCAGAGAGTGTCAGAGAGTTTGAGAGAATGTCAGAGAGAGTGAGAGAGTGTCAGAGAGTGTCAGAGAGTGTGAGAGTGTCAGAGAGTGTGAGAGTGTCAGAGAGTATCAGATAGTGTCAGAGAGTGTCAGAGAGGCACAGAGTGTGTCAGAGAGTGTCAGAGAGTGTGAGAGAGTGTGAGAGTGTCAGAGAGTGTCTGAGTGTGCCTGAGAATGTCAGAGAGTATCAGAGAGTGTCAGAGAGTGATAGAGATTGTCTGAGACTGTCTGAGAGTGTCAGATTGAGTCAGCGAGTGATAGAGAGTGTCAGAGAGTGTCTGAGAGTGTTAGAGTGTATCAGAGAGTGTCAGAGAGTGAATGAGAGTGGTAGAGAGTGTCTGAGTGTGTCAGAGAGGGTCAGAGAGTGTCAGAGAGTGTTAGAGAGTGTCAGAGAGGGTCTGAGTGTGTCAGAGAGGGTCAGAGTGTGTCAGAGAGTGTGAAAGAGTGTGAAAGAGTGTCAGAGAGTGTCAGAGAGTGTGCGAGTGTCAGAGAGTGTCAGAGAGTGTCAGAGAGTGATAGAGAGTGGCTGAGAGTGATAGAGAGTGTCAGAGAGTGTCAGAGAGTAATTGAGAGTGGTTGCGAATGATTCACAGTGATAGAGAGTATCAGAGAGTGATAGAGTGTGCCAGAGAGTGTCTGGGAGTGATAGAGAAAGTCAGAGAGTGTCAGAGAGTGCCACAGTGTATCAGAGAGTGTCAGAGAGTGAGAGAGAGTGTCTGAGTGTGTCTGAGAGTATCTGAAAGTGCCAGAGAGTGTCAGAGAGGTTCAGAGAGTGATTGAGAGTGATTGAGAATGATTGACAGTGATAGAGAGTGTCAGAGAGTGATAGAGTGTGCCAGAGAGTGTCTGAGGGTGTCAGAGAGGGTCAGAGAGGTTCAGAGAGTGTGCGAGTGTCAGAGAGTGTCAGAGAGTGTCAGAGAGTGTCAGAGAGTGGCAGAGAGTGATAGAGAGTGGCAGAGAGTGTCTGAAAGTGTCAGAGAGTGATATAGAGTGATAGAGAGTGGCAGAGAGTGTCTGAAAGTGTCAGAAAGTGATAGAGAGTGTCTGAGTGTGTCAGAGAGTGTCAGAGAGAGTCAGAGAGTGATAGAGTTTGTCAGAAAGTGTCAGACATTGTCAGAGAGGGTCAGAGAGTGTCAGAGAGTTTGAGAGAATGTCAGAGAGACTGAGAGAGTGTCAGAGAGTGATAGAGTTTGTCAGAAAGTGTCAGACATTGTCAGAGAGGGTCAGAGAGTGTCAGAGAGTTTGAGAGAATGTCAGAGAGAGTGAGAGAGTGTCAGAGAGTGTCAGAGAGTGTGAGAGTGTCAGAGAGTGTGAGAGTGTCAGAGAGTATCAGATAGTGTCAGAGAGTGTCAGAGAGGCACAGAGTGTGTCAGAGAGTGTCAGAGAGTGTGAGAGAGTGTGAGAGTGTCAGAGAGTGTCTGAGTGTGCCTGAGAATGTCAGAGAGTATCAGAGAGTGTCAGAGAGTGATAGAGATTGTCTGAGACTGTCTGAGAGTGTCAGATTGAGTCAGAGAGTGATAGAGAGTGTCAGAGAGTGTCTGAGTGTGTCAGAGAGGGTCAGAGAGTGTCAGAGAGTGTCAGAGAGTGTCAGAGAGTGTCAGAGAGTGTCTGAGTGTGTCAGAGAGGGTCAGAGAGTGTCAGAGAGTGTGAAAGAGTGTCAGAGAGTGTCAGAGAGTGTGCGAGTGTCAGAGAGTGTCAGAGAGTGTCAGAGAGTGATAGAGAGTGGCTGAGAGTGTCTGAGTGTGTCAGAGAGTGTCAGAGAGAGTCAGAGAGTGATAGAGTTTGTCAGAAAGTGTCAGACATTGTCAGAGAGGGTCAGAGAATGTCAGAGAGTTTGAGAGAATGTCAGAGAGAGTGAGAGAGTGTCAGAGAGTGTGAGAGTGTCAGAGAGTATCAGATAGTGTCAGAGAGTGTCAGAGAGGTACAGAGTGTGTCAGAGAGTGTCAGAGAGTGTCTGAGTGTGTCTGAGAATGTCAGAGAGTGTCAGAGAGTGTCAGAGAGTGTCTGAGAGTGTTGGAGTGTATCAGAGAGTGTCAGAGAGTGTCAGAGAGTGGTAGAGAGTGTCTGAGTGTGTCAGATAGTGTCTGAGAGTGTCAGAGTGTATCAGAGAGTGTCAGAGAGTGATAGAGAGTGTCAGAGAGTGTCTGAGAGTGCCAGAGTGTATCAGAGAGTGTCAGAGAGTGAGAGAGAGTGATAGAGAGTGTCAGAGAGTGATAGAGTGTTTCAGAGAGTGTCTGAGAGTGTCAGAGAGGGTCAGAGAGCGTCAGACAGTGTGAAAGACTGTCAGAGAGTGTCAGAGAGTGTGAAAGAGTGTCAGAGAGTTTCAGAGAGTGTGCGAGAGTCAGAGAGTGTCAGAGAGTAATTGAGAGTGATAGAGAATGATTCACAGTGATAGAGAGTGTCAGAGAGTGATAGAGTGTGCCAGAGAGTGTCTGAGAGTGTCAGAGAGGGTCAGAGAGGGTCAGAGAGTGTCAGAGAGTGTGAAAGAGTGTCAGAGAGTGGCATAGAGTGTGCGAGTGTCAGAGAGTGTCAGAGAGTGATAGAGAGTGGCAGAGAGTGTCTGAAAGTGTCAGAGAGTGTCTGAGAGTGATCGAGAGTGTCAGAGAGTGTCAGAGAGTGTCAGAGAGTGATAGAGAGTGTCTGAACGTGTCAGTGAGTGATATAGAGTGATAGAGAGTGGCAGAGAGTGTCTGAAAGTGTCAGAGAGTGATAGAGAGTGTCTGAGTGTGTCAGAGATTGTCAGAGAGTGATAGAGTTTGTCAGAGAGTGTCAGAGATTGTCAGAGAGGGTCAGAGAGTGTCAGAGAGTGTGAGAGAATGTGAGAGTGTCAGAGAGTGTCAGAGAGTGACAGAGGGGGGCAGAGAGTGGCAGACAGTTTCAGAGAGTGATAGAGAGTGACAGAGTGGCAGAGAGTGTCTGAAAGTGTCAGAGAGTGTCTGAGTGTGTCTGAGATTTTCAGAGTGCGCCAGAGAGTGTCAGAGAGTATCAGAGAGTATCAGAGTGTCACAGAGTGTCAGAGAGGGTCTTAGAGTGTCTGAGAGTGACAGAGAGGGTCAGAGAGTGTCAGAGAGTGTGACTGAATGTCAGAGATTGTGAGAGGGTGTCAGAGAGTGTCAGAGAGAGTGAGAGTGCCAGAGAGTGTGAGAGTGTCAGAGAGTGTCAGATAGTGTCAGAGAGTGTCAGAGAGGGACAGCGTGTGTCAGAGAGTTTCAGAGAGTGTGAGAGAGTGTGAGAGAGTGTCAGAGAGTGTCAGAGAGTGTCAGTGAGTGATAGAGAGTGGCAGAGAGTGTCTGAAAGTGTCAGAGAGTGTCAGAGAGTGATAGAGAGTGTCAGAGAGTGTCAGAGAGTGTCAGAGAGTGATAGAGAGTGGCAGAGAGTGTCTGAAAGTTTCAGCGAGTGATAGAGAGTGATAGAGAGTGGCAGAGAGTGTCTGAAAGTGTCAGAGAGTGTCAGAGAGTGATAGAGAGTGATAGAGAGTGTCAGAGAGTGGCAGAGAGTTTCAGAGAGTTTCAGAGAGTGATAGAGAGTGATAGAGAGTGGCAGAGAGTGTCTGAAAGTGTCAGAGAGTGTCTGAGTGTGTTTGAGATTGTCAGAGAGCGCCAGAGAGTGTCAGAGAGTATCAGACAGTATCAGAGAGTGTCAGAGAGTGTCAGAGAATGTCTGAGAGTGTCTGAGCGTGATAGAGAGTGGCAGAGAGTGTCTGAAAGTGTCAGAGAGTGTCAGAGAGTGATAGAGAATGTCAGAGAGTGTCTGAGTGTGTATGAGATTGTCAGAGAGTGTCAGAGAGAGATAGAGAGTGTCAGAGTGTATTAGAGAGTATCAGAGAGTGATGGAGAGTGTAAGGGAGTGTCAGAGATTGTCAGATAGTGATAGAGAGTGTCTGAGACTTTTTGAGAGTGTCACAGTGTATCAGAGAGTGTCAGAGGGTGATGGAGAGTGGAAGGGAGTGTCTGAGAGTGTCAGAGAGAGATAGAGAGTGTCAGAGAGTGTCAGAGAGCGTCAGAGAGCGTCAGAGAGTGTCAGAGAGGGTCAGAGAGTGTGAGAGAGTGTGAGAGAGTGTCTCAGAGTGTGAGAGAGTGTCCGAGAGTGTCAGAGAGAGTGAGAGTGTCAGAGAGTGTGAGAGTGTCAGAGAGTGTCAGACAGTGACAGATAGTGTCAGAGTGTGTCAGAGAGCGTGTGAGAGTGTCAGAGAGTTTCAGAGAGTGTGAGAGTGTGAGAGTGTCAGAGAGTGTCAGAGAGTGATAGAGAGTGATAGAGAGTGGCAGAGAGTGTCTGAAAGTGGCAGAGAGTGTCAGAGAGTGTCAGAGAGTGTCTGAGTGTGTCTGAGATTGTCAGAGAGTGTCAGAGAGTATCAGAGAGTGATAGAGAATGTCAAAGAGTGATAGAGAGTGTCAGAGAGTGATAGAGAGTGTCAGAGAGGGTCCGAGAGTGTGAGAGTGACAGAGAGTGTGAGAGTGACAGAGAGTGTGAGAGTGTCAGAGAGTGTCAGAGAGTGACAGAGAGTGATAGAGGGAGGCAGAGAGTTTCTGAATGTGTCAGCGAGGGATAGAGAGTAATAGAGAGTGCAGAGAATGTCTGAAAGTTTCAGAGAGTGTCAGAGAGTGATAGTGAGTGTCAGAGAGGGTCAGAGAGTGATAGAGAGGGTCAGAGATTGTCAGAGAGTGTCAGAGAGTGATAGAAAGTGGCAGAGAGTGTCTGAGTGTGTGTGAGATTGTCAGAGAGTGTCAGAGAGTGTCAGACAGTGATAGAGAGTGTCAGAGAGTGTCAGAGTGTATCAGAGAGTATCAGAGAGTGTCAGAGAGTGATAGAGAGTGTCTGAGACTGTCTGAGAGTGTCAGATTGAGTCAGAGTGTTAGAGCGTGTCAGAGAGTGTCTGAGAGTGCAAGAGTGTATCAGAGAGTGTCAGAGAGTGAAAGAGAGTGGTAGAGAGTGTCTGAGTATGTCAGAGAGTGTCTGAGAGTGTCAGAGTGTATCAGGGAGAGTCAGAGAAAGATAGAGAGTGTCAGAGAGTGTCTGAGAGTGCCAGAGTGTATCAGAGAGTGTCAGAGAGTGATAGAGAGTGAGAGAGAGTTTCTGAGTGTGTCTGAGAGTATCTGAAAGTGCCAGAGAGTGTCAGAGAGGATCAGAGAGTGATTGAGAGTTATTGAGAATGATTGACGGTGATAGAGAGTGTCAGAGAGTGATAGAGTGTGCCAGAGAGTGTCTGAGAGTGTCAGAGAGGGTCAGAGAGGGTGAGAGAGTATCAAAGAGTGTGAAAGAGTGTCAAAGAGTGTCAGAGAGTGTGTGAGTGTCAGAGAGTGTCAGAGAGTGTCAGAGAGTGGCAGAGAGTGTCTGAAAGTGTCAGAGAGTGTCTGCGAGTGATAGAGAGTGTCAGAGAGTGTCAGAGAGTGTCAGAGAGTGTCAGAGAGTGATAGAGAGTGATAGAGAGTGATAGAGAGTGTCAGAGAGTGTCTGAAAGTGGCAGAGAGTGTCAGAGAGTGTCAGAGAGTGTCTGAGTGTGTCTGAGATTGTCAGAGAGTGTCAGAGAGTATCAGAGAGTGATAGAGAATGTCAAAGAGTGATAGAGAGTGTCAGAGAGTGATAGAGAGTGTCAGAGAGGGTCCGAGAGTGTGAGAGTGACAGAGAGTGTGAGAGTGACAGAGAGTGTGAGAGTGTCAGAGAGTGTCAGAGAGTGACAGAGAGTGATAGAGAGAGGCAGAGAGTTTCTGAATGTGTCAGCGAGGGATAGAGAGTAATAGAGAGTGCAGAGAATGTCTGAAAGTTTCAGAGAGTGTCAGAGAGTGATAGTGAGTGTCAGAGAGGGTCAGAGAGTGATAGAGAGGGTCAGAGATTGTCAGAGAGTGTCAGAGAGTGATAGAAAGTGGCAGAGAGTGTCTGAGTGTGTGTGAGATTGTCAGAGAGTGTCAGAGAGTGTCAGACAGTGATAAAGAGTGTCAGAGAGTGTCGGAGTGTATCAGAGAGTATCAGAGAGTGTCAGAGAGTGATAGAGAGTGTCTGAGACTGTCTGAGAGTGTCAGATTGAGTCAGAGTGTTAGAGCGTGTCAGAGAGTGTCTGAGAGTGCAAGAGTGTATCAGAGAGTGTCAGAGAGTGAAAGAGAGTGGTAGAGAGTGTCTGAGTATGTCAGAGAGTGTCTGAGAGTGTCAGAGTGTATCAGGGAGAGTCAGAGAAAGATAGAGAGTGTCAGAGAGTGTCTGAGAGTGCCAGAGTGTATCAGAGAGTGTCAGAGAGTGATAGAGAGTGAGAGAGAGTTTCTGAGTGTGTCTGAGAGTATCTGAAAGTGCCAGAGAGTGTCAGAGAGGATCAGAGAGTGATTGAGAGTTATTGAGAATGATTGACGGTGATAGAGAGTGTCAGAGAGTGATAGAGTGTGCCAGAGAGTGTCTGAGAGTGTCAGAGAGGGTCAGAGAGGGTGAGAGAGTATCAAAGAGTGTGAAAGAGTGTCAAAGAGTGTCAGAGAGTGTGTGAGTGTCAGAGAGTGTCAGAGAGTGTCAGAGAGTGGCAGAGAGTGTCTGAAAGTGTCAGAGAGTGTCTGCGAGTGATAGAGAGTGTCAGAGAGTGTCAGAGAGTGTCAGAGAGTGATACAGAGTGATAGAGAGTGATAGAGAGTGTCTGAAAGTGTCAGAGAGTGATATAGAGTGATAGAGAGAGATGGAGAGTGATGGAGAGTGGCAGAGAGTGTCAGAGAGTGATAGAGAGTGTCAGAGAGGGTCCAAGATTGTGAGAGAGTCAGAGAGTGTGAGTGTGTCAGAGTGTGTCAGAGAGTGTCAGAGAGTGATAGAGAGTGATAGAGAGTGGCAGAGTGTGTCTGAAAGTGTCAGAGAGTTTCAGAGAGTGATTGAGAGTGTCAGAGAGTGTCTGAGTGTGTCTCAGATTGTCAGAGAGTGTCAGAGAGTGATAGAGAGAGTCAGAGAGTCTCTGAGAGTGTCAGGGAGGTCAGAGAGTGCCAGAGAGTGCCAGAGAGTGTCAGAGAGAGTGTCAGAGAGTGTCAGAGTGTGATAGAGAGTGTCAGAGAGCGTCAGAGAGTGTCTGAAAGTGTCAGAGAGTGTCAGAGAGTGATAGAGAGTGTCAGAGAGTGATAGAGAGAGTCAGAGAGTCTCTGAGAGTGTCAGGGAGGTCAGAGAGTGCCAGAGAGTGCCAGAGAGTGTCAGAGAGAGTGTCAGAGAGTGTCTGAAAGTGTCAGAGAGTGTCAGAGAGTGATAGAGAGTGTCAGAGAGTGATAGAGAGTGATAGAGAGTGATAGAGAGTGGCAGAGAGTGTCTGAAAGTGTCAGAGAGTGTCAGAGAGTGATAGAGAGTGTCAGAGAGTGTAGTGAGTGTCAGAGAGCGATAGAGAGTGATAGAGAGTGGCAGAGAGTGTCTGAAAGTGTCAGAGAGTGTCAGAGAGAGATAGAGAGTGTCAGAGTGTATCAGAGAGTTTCAGAGAGTATCAGAGGGTGCCAGAGAGTGTCAGAGATTGTCAGATAGTGATAGAGAGTGTCTGAGACTGTCTGAGAGTGTCAGCGAATGTCAGATACTGATAGAGAGTGTCAGAGAATGTCTGAGAGTGTTCGAGTGTATCAGGGAGTGTCAGACAGTGTGAGAGAGTGATAGAGTGTGGTAGAGAGTGTCTGAGTGTGTCAGAGTGTGTCTGACAGTGTCAGAGTGTATCAGAGAGTGTCAGAGAGTGATGGAGAGTGTAAAAGAGTGTCTGAGAGTGCCAGAGTGTATCAGAGAGTGTCAGAGAGTGATAGAGAGTGATAGAGAGTGATAGAGAGTGGTAGAGAGTGTATGCGTGTGTCTGAGAGTGTCTGAAAGTGTCAGAGAGTGTCAGAGAGTGACAGAGAGTGTCAGAGAGTGTCAGAGAGTGATAGAGAGTGATAGAGAGTGGCAGAGAGTGTCTGAAAGTGTCAGAGAGTGTCAGAGAGCGATAGAGAGTGTCAGAGAGTGTCTGAGTGTGTCTCAGATTGTCAGAGAGTGTCAGAGAGTGATAGAGAGAGTCAGAGAGTCTCTGAGAGTGTCAGGGAGGTCAGAGAGTGCCAGAGAGTGCCAGAGAGTGTCAGAGAGAGTGTCAGAGAGTGATAGAGAGTGTCAGAGAGCGTCAGAGAGTGATAGAGAGTGATAGAGATTGTCAGAGGGTGATAGAGAGTGATAGAGAGTGGCAGAGAGTGTCTGAAAGTGTCAGAGAGTGTCAGAGAGTGATAGAGAGGGTCAGAGAGCGTCAGAGAGTGATAGAGAGTGTCAGAGAGTGTCTGAGTGTGTCTGAGATTGTCAGAGAGTGTCAGAGAGTATCAGCGAGTATCAGAGAGTGTCAGAGAGTGTCTGAGGCTGTCTGAGAGTGATAGAGAGTGATAGAGAGTGGCAGAGAGTGTCTGAAAGCGTCAGAGAGTGATAGAGAGTGTCAGAGAGTGTCTGAGTGTGTATGAGAATGTCAGAGAGTGTCAGAGAGAGATTGAGAGTGTCAGAGTGTAGTGGAGAGTATCAGAGAGTATCAGAGAGTGCCAGAGAGTGTCAACGAGTGTCAGATAGTGACAGAGAGGGTCGGAGAATGTCTGAGAGTGTTAGAGTGTATCAGAGAGTGTCAGACAGTCTGAGAGAGTGACAGAGTGTGGTAGAGAGCGTCTGAGTGTGTCAGAGTGTGTCTGAGAGTGTCAGAGTGTATCAGAGAGTGTCAGAGAGTGATGGAGAGTGTAAGAGAGTGTCTGAGAGTGCCAGCGTGTATCAGAGAGTGTCAGAGAGTGATGGAGAGTGTAAGAGAGTGTCTGAGAGTGCCAGAGTGTATCAGAGAGTGTCAGAGAGTGTCAGAGAGTGTCAGAGAGTGTCAGAGAGTGACAGAGAGTGATAGAGAGTGACAGAGAGTGATAGAGAGTGATAGAGAGTGATAGAGAGTGGCAGAGAGTGTCTGAAAGTGTCAGAGAGTGTCAGAGAGTGATAGAGAGTGTCAGAGAGTGACAGAGAGTGTCAGAGAGTGTCAGAGAGTGATAGAGAGTGATAGAGAGTGGCAGAGAGTGTCTGAAAGTGTCAGAGAGTGTCAGAGAGCGATAGAGAGTGTCAGAGAGTGTCAGAATGTGTCTGAGATTGTCAGAGAGTGTCAGAGAGTGATAGAGAGTGTCAGAGAGTGATAGAGAGTGTCAGAGAGGGTCCGAGTGTGTGAGAGTGGCAGAGCGTGTGAGAGGGTCAGAGAGTGTGAGAGTGTCAGAGATTGTCAGAGAGTGACAGAGAGTGATAGAGAGTGGCAGAGAGTGTCTGAAAGTGTCAGCGAGTGATAGAGAGTAATGGAGAGTGGCAGAGAATGTCTGAAAGTGTCAGAGAGTGTCAGAGAGTGATAGCGAGTGTCAGCGAGTGTCTGAGTGGGTCTGCGAGTGTCAGAGAGGGTCAGAGAGCGATAGAGAGGGTCAAAGAGTGTCAGACAGTGTCAGAGAGTGATCGAGTGTATCAGGGAGTGTCAGACAGTGTGAGAGAGTGATAGAGTGTGGTAGAGAGTGTCTGAGTGTGTCAGAGTGTGTCTGACAGTGTCAGAGAGTGTCAGAGAGTGATGGAGAGTGTAAAAGAGTGTCTGAGAGTGCCAGAGTGTATCAGAGAGTGTCAGAGAGTGTCAGAGAGTGATCGAGAGTGTCAGAGAGTGTCAGAGAGCATCAGAGAGTGTCAGAGAGTGTCAGAGAGTGATTGAGAGTGATTGAGAATGATTGAAAGTGATAGAGAGTGTCAGAGAGTGATAGAGTGTGCCAGAGAGAGTCTGAGAGTGTCACAGAGGGTCAGAGAGGGTCAGAGAGGGTCAGAGAGTGTGAAAGAGTGTCAGAGAGTCTCAGAGAGTGTGCGAGTGTCAGAGAGTGTCAGAGAGTGTCAGAGAGTAACAGAGAGTGGCAGAGAGTGTCTGAGAGTGTCAGAGAGTGTCAGAGAGTGTCAGAGAGTGATAGAGAGTGATAGAGAGCGTCTGAAAGTGTCAGAGAGTGATATCGAGTGATCGAGAGTGGCAGAGAGTGTCTGAACGTGTCAGAGAGTGAAAGAGAGTGTCTGAGTGTGTCAGAGAGTGTCAGAGAGTGATAGAGTTTGTCAGAGACTGTCAAAGATTGTCAGAGAGGGTCAGAGAGTGTCTGAAAGTGTGAGAGAATGTCAGAGAGTGTGAGAGAGTGTCAGAGAGTGTCAGAGAGTGTCAGAGAGTGTCAGAGTGTCAGAGAGTGTGAGAGTGTCAGAGAGTGTGAGAGTGTCAGAGAGTGTCAGATAGTGTCAGAGAGTGTCAGAGAGTGATAGAGAGTGATAGAGAGTGGCAGAGAGTGTCTGAAAGTGTCAGAGAGTGTCAGAGAGTGTCTGAGTGTGTCTGAGATTGTCAGAGAATGTCAGAGAGTGTCAGAGAGTGATAGAGAGTGTCAGAGAGTGTCAGAGTGTATCAGAGAGTATCTGAGAGTATCAGAGAGTATAAAAGAGTGTCAGAGAGTGTCAGCGAGTGATAGAGAGTGGCAGAGAGTGTCTGAGAGTGTCTGAGAGTGTCAGAGAGTGTCAGAGAGTGATAGTGAGCGTCAGCGAGTGTCTGAGTGGGTCTGAGAGTGTCAGAGAGTTTCAGAGAGTGATAGAGAGGGTCAGAGAGTGTCAGAGAGTGTCAGAAAGTGATAGAGAGTGGCAGAGAGTGTCTGAAAATGTCAGAGAGTGTCAGAGTGTCAGAGAGTGATAGAGAGTGTCAGAGAGTGTCTGAGTGTGTTTGAAATTGTCAGAGAGTGTCAGAGAGTGATAGAGAGTGTCAGAGAGTGTCAGAGAGTGTCAGAAAGTGATAGAGAGTGGCAGAGAGTGTCTGAAAATGTCAGAGAGTGTCAGAGTGTCAGAGAGTGATAGAGAGTGTCAGAGAGTGTCTGAGTGTGTTTGAAATTGTCAGAGAGTGTCAGAGAGTGATAGAGAGTGTCAGAGAGTGTCAGAGAGTATCAGAGTGTATCAGAGAGTGTCAGAGAGTGTCAGAGAGTGAAAGAGAGTGTCTGAGACTGTCTGAGAGTGTCAGATTGAGTCAGAGAGTGGTAGAGAGTGTCAGAGAGTGTCTGAGAGTGTTAGAGTGTATCAGAGAGTGTCAGAGAGTGATAGAGTGTGGAAGAGAGTGTCTGAGTGGGTCAGAGAGTGATAGAGAGTGACAGAGATTGTCTGAAATTGTCAGACAGTGATATAGAGTGATAGAGAGTGGCATAGTGTGTCTGAAAGTGTCAGAGAGTGATAGAGAGTGTCTGAGTGTATCAGAGAGTGTCAGAGAGTGATAGTTTTTGTCAGAGAGTGTCAAAGATTGTCAGAGAGGGTCAGAGAGTGTCAGAGAGTGTGAGAGAATGTCAGAGAGTGTGAGAGAGTGTCAGAGAGTGTGAGAGTGTCAGAGAGTGTGAGAGTGTCAGAGAGTGTCAGATAGTGTCAGAGAGTGTCATAGAGGGTCAGAGTGTGTCAGAGTTTGTCAGAGAGTGTGAGAGAGTGTCAGAGAGTGTGAGAGTGTCAGAGAGTGTCAGAGAGTGTCTGAAAGTGTCAGAGAGTGATAGAGAGTGTCTGAGTGTGTCAGAGAGTGATAGAGTTTGTCAGAGAGTGTCAAAGATTGTCAGAGAGGGTCAGAGAGTGTCAAAGAGTGTGAGAGAATGTCAGAGAGTGTCAGAGAGTGTGAGAGTGTCAGAGAGTAACAGAGAGTGGCAGAGAGTGTCTGAGAGTGTCAGAGAGTGTCAGAGAGTGTCAGAGAGTGATAGAGAGTGATAGAGAGTGTCTGAAAGTGTCAGAGAGTGATATCGAGTGATCGAGAGTGGCAGTGAGTGTCTGAACGTGTCAGAGAGTGATAGAGAGTGTCTGAGTGTGTCAGAGAGTGTCAGAGAGTGATAGAGTTTGTCAGAGACTGTCAAAGATTGTCAGAGAGGGTCAGAGAGTGTCTGAAAGTGTGAGAGAATGTCAGAGAGTGTGAGAGAGTGTCAGAGAGTGTCAGAGAGTGTCAGAGAGTGTCAGAGTGTCAGAGAGTGTGAGAGTGTCAGAGAGTGTGAGAGTGTCAGAGAGTGTCAGATAGTGTCAGAGAGTGTCAGAGAGTGATAGAGAGTGATAGAGAGTGGCAGAGAGTGTCTGAAAGTGTCAGAGAGTGTCAGAGAGTGTCTGAGTGTGTCTGAGATTGTCAGAGATTGTCAGAGAATGTCAGAGAGTGTCAGAGAGTGATAGAGAGTGTCAGAGAGTGTCAGAGTGTATCAGAGAGTATCTGAGAGTATCAGAGAGTATAAAAGAGTGTCAGAGAGTGTCAGCGAGTGATAGAGAGTGGCAGAGAGTGTCTGAGAGTGTCTGAGAGTGTCAGAGAGTGTCAGAGAGTGATAGTGAGCGTCAGCGAGTGTCTGAGTGGGTCTGAGAGTGTCAGAGAGTTTCAGAGAGTGATAGAGAGGGTCAGAGAGTGTCAGAGAGTGTCAGAAAGTGATAGAGAGTGGCAGAGAGTGTCTGAAAATGTCAGAGATTGTCAGAGAGTGTCAGAGAGTGATAGAGAGTGTCAGAGAGTGTCAGAGAGTATCAGAGTGTATCAGAGAGTGTCAGAGAGTGTCAGAGAGTGAAAGAGAGTGTCTGAGACTGTCTGAGAGTGTCAGATTGAGTCAGAGAGTGGTAGAGAGTGTCAGAGATTGTCTGAAATTGTCAGACAGTGATATAGAGTGATAGAGAGTGGCATAGTGTGTCTGAAAGTGTCAGAGAGTGATAGAGAGTGTCTGAGTGTATCAGAGAGTGTCAGAGAGTGATAGTTTTTGTCAGAGAGTGTCAAAGATTGTCAGAGAGGGTCAGAGAGTGTCAGAGAGTGTGAGAGAATGTCAGAGAGTGTGAGAGAGTGTCAGAGAGTGTGAGAGTGTCAGAGAGTGTGAGAGTGTCAGAGAGTGTCAGATAGTGTCAGAGAGTGTCATAGAGGGTCAGAGTGTGTCAGAGTTTGTCAGAGAGTGTGAGAGAGTGTCAGAGAGTGTGAGAGTGTCAGAGAGTGTCAGAGAGTGTCTGAAAGTGTCAGAGAGTGATAGAGAGTGTCTGAGTGTGTCAGAGAGTGATAGAGTTTGTCAGAGAGTGTCAAAGATTGTCAGAGAGGGTCAGAGAGTGTCAAAGAGTGTGAGAGAATGTCAGAGAGTGTCAGAGAGTGTGAGAGTGTCAGAGAGTGTCAGATAGTGTCAGAGAGTGTCAGAGAGGGTCAGAGAGGGTCAGAGAGTGCCAGAGAGTGAGAGAGTGTGTCAGAGAGTGTGAGAGTGTCAGAGAGTGTGAGAGTGTCAGAGAGTGTCAGATAGTGTCAGAGAGTGTCATAGAGGGTCAGAGTGTGTCAGAGTTTGTCAGAGAGTGTGAGAGAGTGTCAGAGAGTGTGAGAGTGTCAGAGAGTGTCAGAGAGTGTCTGAGTGTGTCAGAGAGTGATAGAGTTTGTCAGAGAGTGTCAAAGATTGTCAGAGAGTGTCAGAGATTGTCAGAGAGTGTCAGAGAGTGTCAGAGAGGGTCAGAGTGTGTCAGAGAGTGTCAGAGAGTGTGAGAGTGTGAGAGTGTGTCAGAGAGTGTGAGAGTGGCAGAGATTGTCTGAATGTGTCAGAGAGTGTCAGAGAATGTTAGAGAGTGTCAGAGAATGTCAGAGAGTGATAGAGTGTGATAGAGAGTGATAGAGAGTGGCAGAGAGTGTCTGAACGTGTCAGCCAGAGTTAGAGAGTGATAGAGAGAGGCAGAGAGTGTCTGAAAGAGTCACAGAGAGTCAGAGAGTGATCGAGAGTTTCAGAGAGTGTCTGAGTGTGTCTGAGAGTGTCAGAGAGAGACAGAGAGTGTGAGAGAGTGTCAGAGAGAGTGTCAGAGAGTATCAGACAGTGAGAGAGAGTGTCAGAGAGTGGCCGAGAGTTTCAGAGAGTGACAGAGAGTGATAGAGAGTGGCAGAGAGTGTCTGAAAGTGTCAGAGAGTGTCAGAGAGTGATAGAGAGTGTCAGAGAGTGTCTGAGTGTATATGATATTGTCAGAGAGTGTCAGAGTGAAATAGAGAGTGTCAGAGTGTATTAGAGAGTATCAGAGAGTATCAGAGAGTATCAGAGGGTGTCAGAGAGTGTCAGAGAGTGTCAGATAGTGATAGAGAGTGTCTGAGACTGTCTGAGAGTTTTAGAGTGTATCGGAGAGTGTCAGACAGTGTGAGAGAGTGATAGACTGTGGCAGAGAGTGTCTGAGTGTGTCAGAGTGTGTCTGAGAGTGTCACAGTGTATCAGAGAGTGTCAGAGAATGATGGAGAGTGTAAGAGAGTGCAAGAGAGTGTCTGAGAGTGTCAGAGAGTGATAAGAGTGTCAGAGAGTGTCAGAGAGTGTCAGAGAGTGTGAGAGAGTGTGAGAGAGTGTGAGAGAGTGTCAGAGAGAGTGAGAGAGTGTCAGAGAGTTTGAGAGAGTGTCAGAGAGTGTGAGAGAGTGTCAGAGAGAGTGAGACTGTCAGAGAGTGTGAGAGTGTCAGAGAGTGATAGAGAGTGATAGAGAGTGGCAGAGAGTATCTGAAGGTGTCAGAGAGTGTCAGAGAGCGTCTGAGTGTGTCTGAGATTGTCAGAGAGTGTCAGAGAGTGTCAGAGAGTGTCAGAGAGTCATAGAGAGTGTCAGAGAGTGATAGAGAGTGTCAGAGAGTGATAGAGAGTGTCAGAGAGGGTCCGAGAGTGTGAGAGTGTCAGGGTGTCAGAGTGTTAGAGAGTGTCAGAGAGTGACAGAGAGTGATAGAGAGTGATAGAGAGCGGCAGAGAGTGTCTGAAAGTGTCAGCGAGTGATAGAGAGTAATAGAGAGTGGCGGAGAATGTCTGAAAGTGTCAGAGAGTGATTGTGAGTGTCAGCGAGTGTCTGAGTGGGTCTGAGAGTGTCAGAGAGGGTCAGAGAGTGATAGAGAGGGTCTGAGATTGTCAGAGAGTGTCAGAGAGTGTCAGAGAGTGTCAGAGAGTAATAGAGAGTGTCAGAGAGTGCCAGAGTGTATCAGAGAGTGTCAGAGAGTGTCAGAGAGTGTGAGAGAGTGATACAAAGTGTCTGAGACTGTCTGAGAGTGTCAGATTGAGTCAGAGAGTGATAGAGAGTGTCAGAGAGTGTCTGAGATTGTTAGAGTGTATCAGAGAGTGTTAGAGAGTGATAGAGAGTGGTAGAGAGTGTCTGAGTGTGTCAGAGAGTGTCTGAGATTGTCAGAGTGTATCAGAGAGTGTCAGAGAAAGTTAGAGAGTGTCAGAGAGTGTCTGAGAGTGCCAGGGTGTATCAGAGAGTGTCAGAGAGTGTCAGAGAGTGATAGAGAGTGATAGCGTGTGGTAGAGAGTGTCAGAAAGTGTCTGAGAATGTCAGGGAGTGTCATAGATTACCAGAGAGGGTCAGAGAGTGCCAGAGAGTGATAGAAAGTGCCAGAGAGTGATGGAGTGTCAGAGCGTCAGAGAGCATCAGAGAGTGATAGAGAGTGTTAGAGAGTGAAAGAGAGAGTCAGAGAGAGTCAGAGCGTGTCTGGGAGTGTCAGAGAGTTGAAGAGGATGTCAGAGAGTGATAGAGCGTGACAGAGAGTGTCAGAGAGCATCTGAGATTGTTATGTGTATCAGAGAGTGTTAGAGAGTGATAGAGAGTGGGAGGGAGTGTCTGAGTGTGTCAGAGTGTGTCTGAGAGTGTCAGAGTGTATAAGAGAGTGATAGAGAGAAATAGAGATTATCAAAGCGTGATAGAGAGTTTCAGAGAGTGATAGAGAGTGGCTGAGACTGTCTGAGAGTGTCAGAGAGTGTCAGAGAGTGTCAGAGAGTGATAGAGAGTGATAGAGAGTGATAGAGAGTGTCAGAGATTGTCTGAGAGTGTCAGAGTGTATCAGAGAGTGACAGAGAGTGTCAGAGAATGTCAGAGAGTGGTAGAGAGTGTCTGAGTGTGTCTGAGAGTGTCTGAGTGTGTCTGAGAGTGTCTGAAAGTGTCAGAGAGTGCCAGAGAGTGCCAGAGAGTGCCAGAGAGTGCCAGAGAGTGATGGAGAGAGATAGAGAGTGTCAGTGAGTGACAGAGACTGTCTGAGAGTGATAGAGAGAGATGGAGAGTGTCAGAGAGTGATAGAGAGTGTCTGAGAGTGTCCGAGAGTGTCAAACAGTGATTGAGAGTGATTGAGAATGATTGAGAGTGATCGAGTGTCAGAGAGTGATAGAGTGTGCCAAAGAGTGTCTGAGAGTGTCTGAGAGTGTCAGAGTGTGTCAGAGAGTGTCAGAGAGTGATAGAGAGTGATAGCGTTTGGTAGAGAGTGTCAGAAAGTGTCTGAGAATGTCAGGGAGTGTCTGAGAGTACCAGAGAGGGTCAGAGAGTGCCAGAGAGTGATAGAAAGTGCCAGAGAGTGATAGTGAGTGTCGGAGAGAGTCTGTGAGTGTCTGAGTTTTTCAGAGATTGATAGAGAGTGTCAGAGAGTGATAGAGTGTCAGACTGTCAGAGCGCGTCAGAGAGTGATAGAGAGTGTCAGAGAGTGATAGAGAGTGTCAGAGATTGTCTGAGAGTGTCAGAGAGCATCAGAGAGTGTCAGAGAGTATCAGAGAGTGATAGATAGTGCCTGAGTGTGTCTGAGAGTGTCTGAAAGTGTCAGAGAGTGCCAGAGAGTGATAGAGAGAGGTAGAGAGTGTCATGAGTGAAAGAAAGTGTCAGAGAGTGTCAGAGAGTGTCTGAGAGTGTCAGAGAGTGTCTGAGAGTGTCAGAGTGTATCAGAGTGTGTCAGAGAGTGTCAGAGTGTGTCAGAGAGTGTCAGAGAGTGATGGAGAGAGATGGAGAGTGTCAGAGAGTGATAGAGAGTGTCTGAGAGTGTCCGAGAGTGTCAAATAGTGATTGAGAGTGATTGAGAATGATTGAGAGTGATCGAGTGTCAGAGAGTGATGGAGTGTGATAGCGTGTGGTAGAGAGTGTCAGAAAGTGTCTGAGAATGTCAGTGAGTTTCAGAGAGTACCAGAGAGGGTCAGAGAGTGCCAGAGAGTGATAGAAAGTGCCAGAGAATGATAGAGAGTGTCAGAGAGAGTCTGAGAGTGTCTGAGGTTTTCAGAGAGTGATCGAGAGTGTCAGAGATTATCTGAGAGTGTCAGAGTGTATCAGAGAGTGTCAGAGAGTGGTAGAGAGTGTCTGAGTGTGCCTGAAAGAGTCTGAAAGGGTCAGAGAGTGGTAGAGAGTGTCTGAGTGTGTCTGAAAGTGTCTGAAAGTGTCTGAAAGTGTCTGAAAGTGTCCGAGAGTGTCAGAGAGTGATGGAGAGTGATCGAGAGTGTCAGAGAGTGATAGAGAGTGTCTGAGAGTGATAGAGAGAGATGGAGAGTGTCAGAGAGGGATAGAGAGTGTCTGAGAGTGTCCGACAGTGTCAAACAGGGATTGAGAGTGATTGAGAATGATTGAGAGTGATCGAGTGTCAGAGAGTGATAGAGCGTGTCTGATAGTGTCTGAGAGTGATAGAGAGTGTCTGAGAGTGTCAGAGAGTGTCTGAGAGTGTCAGAGAGTTTCAGAGAGTGTGAGAGAGTGTCAGAGAGTGATAGAGAGTGATAGCGTTTGGTAGAGAGTGTCAGAAAGTGTCTGAGAATGTCAGGGAGTGTCAGAGAGTACCAGAGAGGGTCAGAGAGTGCCAGAGAGTGATAGAAAGTGCCAGAGAGTGATAGTGAGTGTCGGAGAGAGTCTGTGAGTGTCTGAGTTTTTCAGAGATTGATAGAGAGTGTCAGAGAGTGATAGAGTGTCAGACTGTCAGAGCGCGTCAGAGAGTGATAGAGAGTGTCAGAGAGTGATAGAGAGTGTCAGAGATTGTCTGAGAGTGTCAGAGAGCATCAGAGAGTGTCAGAGAGTATCAGAGAGTGATAGATAGTGCCTGAGTGTGTCTGAGAGTGTCTGAAAGTGTCAGAGAGTGCCAGAGAGTGATAGAGAGAGGTAGAGAGTGTCATGAGTGAAAGAAAGTGTCAGAGAGTGTCAGAGAGTGTCTGAGAGTGTCAGAGAGTGTCTGAGAGTGTCAGAGTGTATCAGAGTGTGTCAGAGAGTGTCAGAGTGTGTCAGAGAGTGTCAGAGAGTGATGGAGAGAGATGGAGAGTGTCAGAGAGTGATAGAGAGTGTCTGAGAGTGTCCGAGAGTGTCAAATAGTGATTGAGAGTGATTGAGAATGATTGAGAGTGATCGAGTGTCAGAGAGTGATGGAGTGTGATAGCGTGTGGTAGAGAGTGTCAGAAAGTGTCTGAGAATGTCAGTGAGTTTCAGAGAGTACCAGAGAGGGTCAGAGAGTGCCAGAGAGTGATAGAAAGTGCCAGAGAATGATAGAGAGTGTCAGAGAGAGTCTGAGAGTGTCTGAGGTTTTCAGAGAGTGATCGAGAGTGTCAGAGATTATCTGAGAGTGTCAGAGTGTATCAGAGAGTGTCAGAGAGTGGTAGAGAGTGTCTGAGTGTGCCTGAAAGAGTCTGAAAGGGTCAGAGAGTGGTAGAGAGTGTCTGAGTGTGTCTGAAAGTGTCTGAAAGTGTCTGAAAGTGTCTGAAAGTGTCCGAGAGTGTCAGAGAGTGATGGAGAGTGATCGAGAGTGTCAGAGAGTGATAGAGAGTGTCTGAGAGTGATAGAGAGAGATGGAGAGTGTCAGAGAGGGATAGAGAGTGTCTGAGAGTGTCCGACAGTGTCAAACAGGGATTGAGAGTGATTGAGAATGATTGAGAGTGATCGAGTGTCAGAGAGTGATAGAGCGTGTCTGATAGTGTCTGAGAGTGATAGAGAGTGTCTGAGAGTGTCAGAGAGTGTCTGAGAGTGTCAGAGAGTTTCAGAGAGTGTGAGAGAGTGTCAGAGAATGTCAGAGAGTGATAGAGAGTGATAGAGAGTGATAGAGAGTGAAAGAGAGTGTCAGAGAGTGATAGAGAGTGTCTGACAGTGTCTGAGAGTGTCATAGTGTGTCAGACTGTGTCAGAGTATGATAGGGAGTGATAGAGTGTGTCTGAGAGTGTCAGAGAGTGTCAGAGATTGATAGAGTGTGTCAGAGAGTGTCAGGGAATGTCAGAGAGTGATAGAGAGTGATAGAGAGTGAAAGAGAGTGAAAGAGAGTGATAGAGAGTGATAGAGAGTGAAAGAGAGTGTCAGAGAGTGATAGAGAGTGTCTGAGAGTGTCTGAGAGTGCCAGAGACTTTCAGAGTGTGTCAGGGAGTGATAGAGAGTGATAGAGAGTGTCTGAGTGTGTCAGAGAGTGTCAGAGTGTGTCACAGAGTGATAGAGAGTGACAGAGAGTGTCAGAGAGTGTCAAAGAGTGATAGAGAGTGTCAGAGAGTGTCAGAGAGTGACAGAGAGTATCAGAGAGTGATAGATAGTGCCTGAGTGTGTCTGAGAGTGTCTGAAAGTGTCAGAGAGTGCCAGAGAGTGATAGAGAGAGGTAGAGAGTGTCATGAGTGAAAGAAAGTTTCAGAGAGTGTCAGAGAGTGTCTGAGAGTGTCAGAGAGTGTCTGAGAGTGTCAGAGTGTATCAGAGTGTGTCAGAGAGTGTCAGAGTGTGTCAGAGAGTGTCAGAGAGTGGTGGAGAGAGATGGAGAGTGTCAGAGAGTGATAGAGAGTGTCTGAGAGTGTCCGAGAGTGTCAAATAGTGATTGAGAGTGATTGAGAATGATTGAGAGTGATCGAGTGTCAGAGAGTGATGGAGTGTGATAGCGTGTGGTAGAGAGTGTCAGAAAGTGTCTGAGAATGTCAGTGAGTTTCAGAGAGTACCAGAGAGGGTCAGAGAGTGCCAGAGAGTGATAGAAAGTGCCAGAGAATGATAGAGAGTGTCAGAGAGAGTCTGAGAGTGTCTGAGGTTTTCAGAGAGTGATCGAGAGTGTCAGAGATTATCTGAGAGTGTCAGAGTGTATCAGAGAGTGTCAGAGAGTGTCAGAGAGTGGTAGAGAGTGTCTGAGTGTGCCTGAAAGAGTCTGAAAGGGTCAGAGAGTGGTAGAGAGTGTCTGAGTGTGTCTGAAAGTGTCTGAAAGTGTCTGAACGTGTCCGAGAGTGTCAGAGAGTGATGGAGAGTGATCGAGAGTGTCAGAGAGTGATAGAGAGTGTCTGAGAGTGATAGAGAGAGATGGAGAGTGTCAGAGAGGGATAGAGAGTGTCTGAGAGTGTCCGACAGTGTCAAACAGGGATTGAGAGTGATTGAGAATGATTGAGAGTGATCGAGTGTCAGAGAGTGATAGAGCGTGTCTGATAGTGTCTGAGAGTGATAGAGAGTGTCTGAGAGTGTCAGAGAGTGTCTGAGAGTGTCAGAGAGTTTCAGAGAGTGTCAGAGAGTGTCAGAGAATGTCAGAGAGTGATAGAGAGTGATAGAGAGTGATAGAGAGTGAAAGAGAGTGTCAGAGAGTGATAGAGAGTGTCTGACAGTGTCTGAGAGTGTCATAGTGTGTCAGACTGTGTCAGAGTATGATAGGGAGTGATAGAGTGTGTCTGAGAGTGTCAGAGAGTGTCAGAGATTGATAGAGTGTGTCAGAGAGTGTCAGAGAATGTCAGAGAGTGATAGAGAGTGATAGAGAATGAAAGAGAGTGAAAGAGAGTGATAGAGAGTGATAGAGAGTGAAAGAGAGTGTCAGAGAGTGATAGAGAGTGTCTGAGAGTGTCTGAGAGTGCCAGAGACTTTCAGAGTGTGTCAGGGAGTGATAGAGAGTGATAGAGAGTGTCTGAGTGTGTCAGAGAGTGTCAGAGTGTGTCACAGAGTGATAGAGAGTGACAGAGAGTGTCAGAGAGTGTCAAAGAGTGATAGAGAGTGTCAGAGAGTGTCAGAGAGTGACAGAGATTGATTGAGTGTGTCTGAGAGTGTCAGAGAGCGTCAGAGAGCGTCAGAGAGTGTCAGAGAGTGTCAGAGCTTGATAGAGAGTATCAGAAAGTGATAGAGAGTGATAGAGAGTGTCAGAGAGTGAAAGAGTGTGACAGAGAGTGTCTGAGGTGTCTGAGAGTGACAGAGAGTGTCTGAGAATGTCTAAGAGAGTCTGAAAGTGTCTGAGAGTGTCTAAGTGAGTCTGAGAGTGTCTGAGAGTGTCAGAGTGTGTCAGAGAGTGATAGAGATTGATAGAGAGTGTCTGAGAGTGTCAGAGAGTGAATGAGAGTGTCGGTCAGAGTCAGAGAGTGATTGAGAGTGTCCGAAAGTGATTGAGAGTGTCAGAGAGTGATAGAGAGAGATAGAGAGTGATAGTGAGTGTCTGAGAGTGTCAGAGAGTGTCAGAGTGTGGCAGAGAGTGTTAGAGAGTGATAGAGAGTGATTGAGTTTTTCTGAGAGGGTCAGAGAGTGCCAGAGAGTGATAGAGAGTGCCAGTGAGTAATAGAGAGTGTCAGAGATTGATTGAGTGTTTCTGAGAGTGTCAGAGAGTGTCAGAGAGTGTCAGAGAGTGCCAGAGAGTGATAGAGAGTGTCTGAGAATGTCAGTGAGTATCAGAGAGTGATAGAGAGTGTCTGAGTGTGTCAGAGAGTGTCAGAGAGAGGTACAGATTGATAGAGAGTGTCTGAGAGCATCAGAGAGTGTAAGAGAGTGTCAGAGAGTGATGGAGAGTGTCAGAGAGTGTCATAGAGTGAGAGAGTGTGTCAGAGAGTGTCAGAAAGTGATAGAGAGTGTCAGGGAGAGATAGAGAGAGTCTGAGAATGTCAGAGAGTGAGAGAGAGTGTCAGAGAGTGATAGAGCGTGTCCGAGAGTGTCAGAGAGTGATAGAGAGTGATAGAGAGTGTCTGAGAGCGTCAGAGAGCGTCAGAGTTTGATAGAGAGTGATAGAGAATGTCTGAGATTGTCTGAGAGTGACAGAGAGTGTATGAGAGTGTCAGTGAGTGTCAGAGAGTGATAGAGAGTGCCAGAGAGTGATAGAGAGTGTCAGAGAGTGATAGAGAGTGTCTGAGAATGTCAGACAGTGATAGAGAGTGTCAGAGAGTGAGAGAGAGTGTCTGAGAGTGTCAGAGAGTGAGAGAGAAATTCTGAGAGTGTCAGAGAGTGTCAGAGAGTGTCAGAGAGTGATAGAGAGTGATAGAGAGTGTCTGAGAGTGTCTGAGAGTGTCAGAGAGTGTCAGAGAGTGTCAGAGTGTTTCAGAGAGTGTCAGAGAGCGAAAGAGAGTGTCAGAGAGTGATAGAGAGAGTCAGAGAGTGATAGAGAGAGTCTGAGAGTGTCTGAGATTGTCAGAGAGTGACAGAGAGTGACAGAGAGAGTCTGAGAGTGACAGAGAGTGTCTGAGAGAGTCAGTGAGTGATAGAGAGTGTCAGAGAGTGATAGAGAGTGATGGAGAGTGTCAGAGAGTGATAGAGATTGACAGAGAGTGACTGAGAGTTTCAGAGAGTGTCAGAGAGTGACAGAGAGTGATAGAGTGTGTCAGAGAGTGTCATCGAGTGAGAGAGAGTGTCAGAGAGTATCAGAGAGTGATAGAGAGTGTCAGAGAGTGTCTGATTGTGTCTGAGAGTGTCAGAGATTGCCAGAGAGTGATAGAGAGAGATAGAGATTGTCAAAGCGTGATAGAGAGTTTCAGAGAGTGATAGAGTGTCTGAGACTGTCTGAGAATGTCAGAGCGTGTCAGAGAGTGTCAGAGAGTGATAGAGAGTGATAGAGAGTGTCTGAGTGTGTCAGAGCGTGTCTCAGAGTGTCAGAGTGTATCAGAGAGTGTCAGAGAGTGTCAGAGAGTGATAGAGAGTGTCAGAGATTGTCTGAGAGTTTCAGAGTGTATCAGAGAGTGTCAGAGAGTGTCAGAGAGTGGTAGAGAGAGTCTGAGACTGTCTGAGAGTGCCAGAGAGTGTCAGAGAGTGATAGAGAGTGTCAGAGATTGTCTGAGAGTGTCAGAGTGTATCAGAGAGTGTCAGAGAGTGCCAGAGAGTGATAGAGAATGTCTGAGACTGTCTGAGATTCTCAGAGAGTGTGAGAGAGTGTCAGAGAGTGTCAGAGAGTGATAGAGAGCGATAGAGAGTGTCTGAGTGTGTCAGAGCGTGTCTGAGAGTGTCAGTGTATATCAGAGAGTGTCAGTGAGTGTCAGAGAGTGATAGAGAGTGTCAGAGATTGTCTGAGAGTGTCAGAGTGTATCAGAGAGTGTCAGAGAGTGTCAGGGAGTGATGGAGAGAGTTAGAGAGTGTCAGAGAGTGCCAGATAGTGATAGAGAGAAATAGAGAGTGTCATCAGTGATCGAGAGTGTCAGAGAGTGTCTGAGAGTGTCAGAGAGTGTCTGAGAGTATCAGAGTGTGTCAGAGAGTGTCAGAGTGTGTCAGAGAGTGTCAGAGAGTGATTGAGAGTGTCTGAGAGTGTCCAAGAGTGTCAAACAGTGATTGAGAGTGATTGAGAATGATTGAGAGTGATCGAGTGTCAGAGAGTGATAGAGTGTGCCAGAGAATGTCTGAGAGTATCAGAGTGTGTCAGAGAGTGTCAGAGAGTGATAGAGAGTGATAGCGTGTGGTAGGGAGTGCCAGAAAGTGTCTGAGAATGTCAGGAAGTGTCAGAGATTACCAGAGAGGGTCAGAGAGTGCCAGAGAGTGATAGAAAGTGCCAGAGAGTGATAGAGAGTGTCAGAGAGAGTCTGAGAGTGTCTGAGGTTTTCAGAGAGTGATAGAGAGTGTCAGAGAGTGATAGAGAGTGTTCGAGAGTGAAAGAGAGAGTCAGAGAGAGTCAGAGCGTGTCTGGGAGTGTCAGAGAGTTGAAGAGGATGTTCGAGAGTGATAGAGCGTGACAGAGAGTGGTAGGGAGGGTCTGAGTGTGTCAGAGTGTGTCTGAGAGTGTCAGAGTGTGTAAGAGAGTGATAGAGAGAGATAGAGATTGTCAAAGCGTGACAGAGAGCTTCAGACAGTGATAGAGAGTGTCTGAGACTGTCTGAGAGTGTCAGAGAGTGTCAGAGAGTGATAGAGAGTGTCTGAGTGTGTCAGAGCGTGTCTGAGAGTGTCAGAGTGTGTCAGAGATTGTCAGAGAGTGATAGAGAGTGTCAGAGATTGTCTGAGAGTGTCAGAGTGCATCAGAGAGTGTCATTGAGTGGTAGAGAGTGTCTGAGTATGTCTGAGAGTGTCTGAAAGTGTCAGAGAGTGCCAGAGAGTGATGGAGAGAAATAGAGAGTGTCAGAGAGTGATAGAGAGTGTCTGAGAGTGATAGAGAGAGATGGAGAGTGTTAGAGAGTGATATAGAGTGTCTGAGAGTGTCCGAGAGTGTCAAACATTGATTGAGAGTGATTGAGAATGATTGAGAGTGATCGAGTGTGCCAGAGAGTGTCTGAGAGTGTCTGAGAGTGTCAGAGAGTGTCAGAGAGTGGTAGAGAGTGGTAGAGAGTGATAGCGTGTGGTAGAGAGTGTCAGAAAGTGTCTGAGAATGCCAGTGAGTGTCAGAGAGTACCAGAGAGGGTCAGAGAGTGCCAGAGAGTGATAGAAAGTGCCAGAGAATGATAGACTGTGTCAGAGAGAGTCTGAGAGAGTCTGAGGTTTTCAGAGAGTGATCGACAGTGTCAGAGATTGTCTGAGAGTGTCAGAGTGTATCAGAGAGTGTCAGAGAGTGATAGAGAGAGATGGAGAGTGTCAGAGAGTGATAGAGAGTTTCAGAGAGAGTCTGAGAGTGTCTGAGGTTTTCAGAGAGTGGTCGAGAGTGTCTGAGACTGTCTGAGAGTGTCAAACAGTGATTGAGATTGATTGAGAATGATTAAGAGTGATCGAGAGAGATGGAGAGTGTCAGAGAGTGATAGAGAGTGTCAGAGAGTGATAGAGAGTGTCAGAGAGTGATAGAGAGAGATGGAGAGTGTCAGAGAGTGATAGAGAGTGTCTGAGAGTGTCCGAGAGTGTCAAACAGTGATTGAGTGTGATTGAGAATGATTGAGAGTAATCGAGTGTCAGAGTGTGATAGAGTGTGCCAGAGAGTGTCTGAGAGTGTCAGAGTGTGTCAGAGAGTGCCAGAGAGTATCAGAGAGTGTATCAGAGAGTGATAGAGAGTGATAGAGAGTGATAGAGATTGGTAGAGAGTGTCTGAGTGTGTCTGAGAGTGTCTGAAAGTGTCTGGGAGTTTCAGAGAGTGAGTGAGAGTGATTGAGAATGATTGACAGTGATAGAGAGTGTCAGAGAGTGATAGAGTGTGCCAGAAAATGTCTGAGAGTGCCAGATAGTGTCAGAGAGTGTCCGAGAGTGTCCGAGTGTGTGAGAGAGTGTCAGAGAGTGATAAAGATTGCCAGAGAGTGACAGAGAGTGTCAGAGAGTGTGTAAGAGTGATAGAGAGTGCTAGAGAGTGATAGAGAGTTTCAGAGAGTGTCAGAGAGTGCCAGAGAGTGTCAGAGAGGGCCAGAGAGTGATAGAAAGTGCCAGAGAGTGTCTGAGAGTGTTTGAGGGAGTGTCTGAGAGTTTCAGAGAGTGTCTGAGAGTGACAGAGAGTGTCAGAGAGTGATAGAGTTTGTCAGAGTGTGTCAGAGAGTGATAGAGATTGATAGAGAGTTTCCTAGAGTGACAGAGAGTGTCTGAGTGTGTCAGTGAGTGTCAGAGAGTGATAGAGAGTGTCTGAGAGTGTCTAAGAGAGTCTGAGAGTGTCTGAGAGTGTCAGAGATTGTCAGAGTGTGTCAGAGAGTGATAGAGACTGTCTGAGACTGTCAGAGACTGTCAGAGAGTGTCAGAGTTTGCCAGAGTTTGTCAGAGTGTGTCAGAGAGTGATAGAGATAAATAGAGAGTGTCTGAGAGTGTCAGAGAGTGTCTGAGAGTGTCAGAGAGTGTCAGAGAGTGATAGAGAGTGTCTGAGAGTGTCAGAGATTGTCAGAGTGTTTTAGAGAGAGTCAGAGAGTGATTGAGAGTGTCAGAAAGTGATAGAGACTGTCAGAGAGTGTCAGACTTTGTCAGAATGTGTCAGAGAGTGATAGAGATTGATAGAGAGTGTCTGAGAGTGTCAGAGAGTGTCAGAGAGTGTCAGAGAGTGTCTGAGAATGTCAGAGAGTGATAGAATTTAGAACATTACAGCGCAGTACAGGCCCTTCGGCCCTCGATGTTGCGCCGACCTGTGAAACCATCTGACCTACACTATTCCATTTTCATCCATGTGTCTATCCAATGTCCACTTAAATGCCCTTAAAGTTGGCGAATCTACTACTGCTGCAGGCAGGGCGTTCCACTCCCTTACTACTCTCTGAGTAAAGAAACTACCTCTCACATCTGTCCTATATCTATCACCCCTCAACTTGAAGCTATGTCCCCTCGTGTTTGCCATCACCATCCGAGGAAAAAGACGCTCACTATCCCCCCTATCTAACCCTCTGATTATCTTATATGTCTCTATTAAGTCACCTCTCCTCCTCCTTCTCTCCAACGAAAACAACCTCAAGTCCCTCAGCCTTTCCTCGTAAGACCTTCCCTCCATACCAGGCAACATCCTAGTATATCTCCTCGGCACCCTTTCCATAGCTTCCACATCCTTCCTATAATGCGGTGACCAGAACTGCACGCGATACTCCAGGTGCGGTCTCACCAGAGTTTTGTACAGCTGCAGCATGACCTCGTGGCTCCGAAACTCGACCCCCCTACTAATAAAAGCTAACACACCATATGCCTTCTTAACAGCCCTATTAACCTGGTTAGCAACCTTCAGGGATTTATGCACCTGGACACCAAGATCTCTCTGTTCATCTACAGTACCAAGAATCTTCCCATTAGCCCAGTACTCTGCATTCCTGTTACTCCTTCCAAAGTGAATCACCTCACACTTTTCTGCATTAAACTCCATTTGCCATCTCTCAGCCCAGCTCTGCAGCCTATCTATGTCTCTCTGTACCCGACAACATCCTTCGGCACTATCCACAACTCCACCGACCTTAGTGTCATCTGCAAATTTACTAACCCACCCTTCTACACCCTCTTCCAGGTCATTTATAAAAATGACAAACAGCAGTGGCCCCAAAACAGATCCTTGCGGTACACCACTAGTAACTAAACTCCAGGATGAACATTTGCCATCAACCACCACCCTCTGTCTTCTTTCAGCTAGCCAATTTCTGATCCAAAGCTCTAAATCACCTTCAACCCCATACTTGTGTATTTTCTGCAATAGCCTACCGTGGGGAACCTTATCAAACGCCTTACTGAAATCCATATACACCACATCCACTGCTTTACCCTCATCCACCTGTTTGGTCACCTTCTCGAAAAACTCAATAAGGTTTGTGAGGCACGACCTACCCGTCACAAAACCGTGCTGACTATCTCTAATGTACTTATTCTTTTCAAGATGATTATAAATCCTGTCTCTTATAACCTTTTCCAACATTTTACCCACAACCGAAGTAAGGCTCACAGGTCTATAATTACCATGGCTGTCTCTACTCCCCTTCTTGAACAAGGGGACAACATTTGCAATCCTCCAGTCTTCCGGCACTATTCCTGTCGACAATGACGACATAAAGATCAAGGACAAAGGCTCTGCAATCTCCTCCCTAGCTTCCCAGAGAATCCTAGGATAAATCCCATCTGGCCCAGGGGACTTATCTATTTTCACACTTTCCAAAATTGCTAACACCTCCTCCTTGTGAACCTCAATCCCATCTAGCCTCGCAGCCTGAATCTCAGTATTCTCAGCAACATTTTCTTTCTCTACTGTAAATACTGACGCAAAATATTCATTTAACACTTCCCCTATCTCCTCTGATTCCACACACAACTTCCCACTACTATCCTTGATTGGCCCGAATCTAACTCTAGTCATTCTTTTATTCCTGATATACCTATAGAAAGCCTTAGGGTTTTCGCTGATCCGATCCACCAATGACTTCTCGTGTCCTCTCCTTGCTCTTCTTAGCTCTCCCTTTAGATCCTTCCTGGCTAGCTTGTAGCTCTCAAGCGCCCTAACTGAGCCTTCACGTCTCATCCTAACATAAGCCTTCTTCTTCCTCTTGACAAGCGCTTCAAATTCTTTAGTAAACCACGGCTCCCTCGCACGACAACTTCCTCCCTGCCTCACAGGTACATACTTATCAAGGACACGCAGCAGCTGCTCCTTGAATAAGCTCCACATTTCGATTGTTCCCATCCCCTGCAGTTTCCTTCCCCATCCTACGCATCCTAAATCTTGCCTAATCGCATCATAATTTCCTTTCCCCCAGTTATAATTCTTGCCCTGCGGTATATACCTGTCCCTGCCCATCGCTAAGGTAAACCTAACCGAATTGTGATCACTATCACCAAAGTGCTCACCTACATCTAAATCTAACACCTGGCCGGGTTCATTTCCCAGTACCAAATCCAATGTGGCATCGCCCCTGGTTGGCCTGTCTACATACTGTGTCAGAAAACCCTCCTGCACACACTGGACAAAAACTGACCCATCTAAAGTACTCGAACTATAGTATTTCCAGTCGATATTTGGAAAGTTAAAGTCCCCCATAACAACTACCCTGTTACTCTCACCCCTGTCGAGAATCATCTTCGCTATCCTTTCCTCTACATAGAGAGTGTCTGAGAGTGTCAGAGATTGTCAGAGTGTGTCAGAGAGTGATATAGACTGTCTGAGACTGTCAGAGAGTGTCAGAGTTTGTCAGAGTGTGTCAGAGAGTGATAGAGATTGATCGACAGTGTCTGAGAGTGTCAGAGAGTGTCTGAGAGTGTCAGAGAGTGTCAGAGAGTGATAGAGAGAGTCAGAGAGTGAGAGAGAGTGTCTGAGAGTGTCAGAGTGTCAGAGTGTTTCAGAGAGAGTCAGAGAGTGATAGAGACTGTCAGAGAGTGTCAGAGTTTGTCAGAGTGTGTCAGAGAGTGATAGAGATTGATAGAGAGTGTCTGAGAGTGTCAGAGAGTGTCTGAGAGTGATAGAGATTGATAGAGAGTGTCTGAGAGTGTCAGAGAGTGTCTGAGAGTGTCAGAGAGTGTCAGAGAGTGTCAGAGTGTGTCAGAGAGTGATAGAGAGTGATTGAGTGTGTCTGAGAGTGTCAGAGAGTGTCAGAGATTGATAGAGAGTGACAGAGAGTGATAGAGAGTGATAGAGAGTGATTGAGTGTGTCTGAGAGAGTCAGAGAGTGCCAGAGAGTGATAGAGAGTGTCAGAGTGAGTCAGAGAGTGCCAGAGAGTGATGTAGAGTGTCTGAGAATGTCAGTGAGTATCAGAGACTGATGGAGAGTGTCTGAGTGTGCCAGAGAGTATCAGAGAGTGTCAGAGAGTGATAGAGAGTGTCAGAGAGTGTCAGAGAGTGATGGAGAGTGTCAGAGAGTGTCAGAGAGTGTCAGTGAGTTTCAGAGAGTGATAGAGAGTGAAAGAGAGTGTCAGAGATTGATAGAGAGTGTCTGAGAGTGTCAGAGAGTGTCTGAGAGTGTCTGAGAGTGTCAGAGAGTTTCGGTGAGTGTCAGAGAGTGATAGAGAGTGTCTGAGAGTGTCAGAGTGTGTCAGAGAGTGATAGGGAGTGATAGAGCGTGTCTGAGAGTGTCAGAGAGTGTCAGAGACTGATAGAGAGTGTCAGAGAGTGTCAGAGAGTGTCTGAGAGTGTCTGAGAGTGTCTGAGAGAGTCTGAGAGAGTCTGAGAGAGTCTGAGACTGCCAGAGACTTTCAGAGTGTGTCAGAGAGTGATAGAGTGTGATAGAGATTGTCTGAGTGTGTCACAGAGTGATAGAGAATGATAGAGAGTGTCAGAGAGTGTCATAGAGTGATAGAGAGTGTCAGAGAGTGTCAGAGAGTGATTGAGTGTGTCTGAGAGTGTCAGAGAGTGTAAGAGAGCGTCAGAGAGTGTCAGAGAGTGTCAGAGCTTGATAGAGAGTATCAGAAAGTGATAGAGAGTGATAGAGAGTGTCAGAGCGTGAAAGAGTGTGATAGAGAGTGTCTGAGGTGTCTGAGAGTGACAGAGAGTGTTTGAGAGTGTCAGTGAGTGTCAGAGAGTGATAGAGAGTGTCTGAGAGTGTCTAAGAGAGTCTGGGAGTGTCTGGGAGTGTCAGGGATTGTCAGAGTGTGTCAGAGAGTGATAGAGACTGTCTGAGACTGTCTGAGACTGTCAGAGAGTGTCAGAGTGTGTCAGAGTGTGTCAGAGAGTGATAGAGATTGATAGAGAGTGTCTGAGCTGTCTGAGAGTGACAGAGAATGTCTGAGAGTGTCAGTGAGTGTCAGAGAGTGATAGAGAGTGTCTGAGAGTGTCTAAGAGAGTCTGAGAGTGTCTGAGAGTGTCAGAGATTGTCAGAGATTGTCAGAGAGTGATATAGACTGTCTGCGACTGTCAGAGAGTGTCAGAGTTTGTCAGACTGTGTCATAGAGTGATAGAGATTGATAGAGAGTGTCTGAGAGTGTCAGAGAGTGTCTGAGAGTGTCAGAGAGTGTCAGAGTGTGTCAGAGAGAGTCAGAGAGTGATTGAGAGGGTCAGAAAGTGATAGAGACTGTCAGAGAGTATCAAGTTTGTCAGAGTGTGTCAGAGAGTGATAGAGATTGATAGAGAGTGTCTGAGAGTGTCAGTGAGTGTCAGTGAGTGATAGAGAGTGTCTGAGAGTGTCAGAGATTGTCAGAGTGTGTCAGAGAGAGTCAGACAGTGATTGAGAGTGTCAGAAAGAGATAGAGAGTGTCAGAGAGTGATAGAGAGTGACAGAGAGTGATAGAGAGTGTCTGAGAGTGTCAGAGTGTGTCAGAGAGTGATAGAGAGTGATAGAGAGTGATAGAGAGTGAGAGAGAGTGATTGAGAGTGTTTGATAGTGTCAGAGAGTGCCAGAGAGTGATAGAGAGTGCCAGAGAGTGATAGAGAGTGTCAGAGAGTGGTTGAGTTTGTCTGAGAGTGTCAGAGAGTGCCAGAGAGTGATAGAGAGTGTCTGAGAATGTCAGTGAGTATCAGAGACTGATAGAGAGTGTCTGAGTGTGCCAGAGAGTGTCAGAGAGTGTATGAGAATGTCAGAGAGTGTCAGTGAGTGATAGAGAGTGTCAGAGAGTGTCAGTGAGTGATAGAGAGTGTCTGAGAGTGTCAGAGATTGTCAGAGTGTGTCAGAGAGAGTCAGACAGTGATTGAGAGTGTCAGAAAGAGATAGAGAGTGTCAGAGAGTGATAGAGAGTGACAGAGAGTGATAGAGAGTGTCTGAGAGTGTCAGAGTGTGTCAGAGAGTGATAGAGAGTGATAGAGAGTGAGAGAGAGTGATTGAGAGTGTTTGATAGTGTCAGAGAGTGCCAGAGAGTGATAGAGAGTGCCAGAGAGTGATAGAGAGTGTCAGAGAGTGGTTGAGTTTGTCTGAGAGTGTCAGAGAGTGCCAGAGAGTGATAGAGAGTGTCTGAGAATGTCAGTGAGTATCAGAGACTGATAGAGAGTGTCTGAGTGTGCCAGAGAGTGTCAGAGAGAGTCAGAGAATGTCAGAGAGTGATAGAGAGAGTCTGAGAGTGTCAGAGAGTGTCAGTGAGTGTCAGAGAGTGATAGAGAGTGAAAGAGAGTGTCAGAGAGTGATAGAGAGTGTCTGAGAGTGTCCGAGAGTGTCAAACAGTGATTGAGAGTGATTGAGAATGATTGAGAGTGATCGAGTGTCAGAGAGTGATAGAGTGTGCCAGAGAATGTCTGAGAGTGTCAGAGAGTGTCAGAGAGAGTCTGAGAGTGTCTGAGGTTTTCAGAGAGTGATAGAGAGTGTCAGAGAGTGATAGAGTGTCAGAGTGTCAGAGAGCGTCAGAGAGTAATAGAGAGTGTTAGAGAGTGAAAGAGAGAGTCGGAGAGAGTCAGAGCGTGTCTGGGAGTGTCAGAGAGTTGAAGAGGATGTTAGAGAGTGACAGAGAGTGGTAGGGAGGGTCTGAGTGTGTCAGAGTGTGTCTGAGAGTGTCAGAGTGTGTAAGAGAGTGATAGAGAGAGATAGAGATTGTCAAAGCGTGATAGAGAGTTTCAGACAGTGATAGAGAGTGTCTGAGACTGTCTGAGAGTGTCAGAGAGTGTCAGAGAGTGTCAGAGAGTGATAGAGAGTGTCTGAGTGTGTCAGGGCGTGTCTGAGAGTGTCAGAGTGTATCAGAGATTGTCAGAGAGTGATAGAGAGTGTCAGAGATTGTCTGAGAGTGTCAGAGTGCATCAGAGAGTGTCATTGAGTGGTAGAGAGTGTCTGAGTATGTCTGAAAGTGTCTGAAAGTGTCAGAGAGTGGCAGAGAGTGATGGAGAGAGATAGAGAGTGTCAGAGAGTGATAGAGAGTGTCTGAGAGTGATAGAGAGAGATGGAGAGTGTCAGAGAGTGATAGAGAGTGTCTGAGAGTGTCCGAGAGTGTCAAACAGTGATTGAGAGTGATTGAGAATGATTGAGAGTGATCGAGTGTCAGAGTGTGATAGAGTGTGCCAGAGAGTGTCTGAGAGTGTCTGAGAGTGTCAGAGTGTGTCAGAGAGTGCCAGAGAGTATCAGAGAGTGATAGAGAGTGATAGAGAGTGATAGAGAGTGGTAGAGAGTGTCTGAGTGTGTCTGAGAGTGTCTGAAAGTGTCAGAGAGTGTCAAACAGTGATTGAGTGTGATTGAGAATGATTGAGAGTGATCGAGTGTCAGAGTGTGATAGAGTGTGCCAGAGAGTGTCTGAGAGTGTCTGAGAGTGTCAGGGTGTGTCAGAGAGTGCCAGAGAGTATCGGAGAGTGATAGAGAGTGATAGAGAGTGGTAGAGAGTGTCTGAGTGTGCCAGAGAGTGTCTGAGAGTGCCAGATAGTGTCAGAGAGTGTCCGAGAGTGTCTGAGTGTGTCAGAGAGTGTCAGAGAGTGATAAAGATTGCCAGAGAGTGACAGAGAGTGTCAGAGAGTGTGTAAGAGTGATAGAGAGTACCAGAGAGTGATAGAGAGTTTCAGAGAGTGTCAGAGAGTGCCAGAGAGTGTCAGAGAGTGCCAGAGAGTGATAGAAAGTGCCAGAGAGTGTCTGAGAGTGTTTGAGGGAGTGTCTGAGAGTTTCAGAGAGTGTATGAGAGTGTCAGAGGGTGTCAGAGACTGATAGAGTTTGTCAGAGTTTGTCAGAGAGTGATAGAGATTGATAGATAGTGTCTGAGAGTGACAGATAGTGTCTGAGTGTGTCAGTGAGTGTCAGAGAGTGATGGAGAGTGTCTGAGAGTGTCTAAGAGAGTCTGAGAGTGTCTGAGAGTGTCAGAGATTGTCAGAGTGTGTCAGAGAGTGTGTAAGAGTGATAGAGAGTGCCAGAGAGTGATAGAGAGTTTCAGAGAGTGTCAGAGAGTGCCAGAGAGTGTCAGAGAATGCCAGAGAGTGATAGAAAGTGCCAGAGAGTGTCTGAGAGTGTTTGAGGGAGTGTCTGAGAGTTTCAGAGAGCTTATGAGAGTGTCAGAGGGTGTCAGAGACTGATAGAGTTTGTCAGAGTTTGTCAGAGAGTTATAGAGATTGATAGAGAGTGTCTGAGAGTGACAGAGAGTGTCTGAGTGTGTCAGTGAGTGTCAGAAAGTGATGGAGAGTGTCTGAGAGTGTCTAAGAGAGTCTGAGAGTGTCTGAGAGTGTCAGAGATTGTCAGAGTGTGTCAGAGAGTGATAGAGACTGTCTGAGACTGTCAGAGACTGTCAGAGACTGTCAGAGAGTGTCAGAGAGTGTCAGAGTTTGTCAGAGTGCGTCAGAGTGCGTCAGAGAGTGATAGAGATAAATAGAGAGTGTCTGAGAGTGTCAGAGAGTGTCTGAGAGTGTCAGAGTGTGTCAGAGAGTGATAGAGAGTGTCTGAGAGTGTCAGAGAGAGTCAGAGTGTGTCAGAGAGAGTCAGACAGTGATTGAGAGTGTCAGAAAGAGATAGAGAGTGTCAGAGAGTGATAGAGAGTGACAGAGAGTGATAGAGAGTGTCTGAGAGTGTCAGAGTGTGTCAGAGAGTGATAGAGAGTGATAGAGAGTGATAGAGAGTGAGAGAGAGTGATTGAGAGTGTTTGATAGTGTCAGAGAGTGCCAGAGAGTGATAGAGAGTGCCAGAGAGTGATAGAGAGTGTCAGAGAGTGGTTGAGTTTGTCTGAGAGTGTCAGAGAGTGCCAGAGAGTGATAGAGAGTGTCTGAGAATGTCAGTGAGTATCAGAGACTGATAGAGAGTGTCTGAGTGTGCCAGAGAGTGTCAGCGAGTGTATGAGAATGTCAGAGAGTGTCAGTGAGTGATAGAGAGTGTCAGAGAGTGTCAGTGAGTGATAGAGAGTGTCTGAGAGTGTCAGAGATTGTCAGAGTGTGTCAGAGAGAGTCAGACAGTGATTGAGAGTGTCAGAAAGAGATAGAGAGTGTCAGAGAGTGATAGAGAGTGACAGAGAGTGATAGAGAGTGTCTGAGAGTGTCAGAGTGTGTCAGAGAGTGATAGAGAGTGATAGAGAGTGAGAGAGAGTGATTGAGAGTGTTTGATAGTGTCAGAGAGTGCCAGAGAGTGATAGAGAGTGCCAGAGAGTGATAGAGAGTGTCAGAGAGTGGTTGAGTTTGTCTGAGAGTGTCAGAGAGTGCCAGAGAGTGATAGAGAGTGTCTGAGAATGTCAGTGAGTATCAGAGACTGATAGAGAGTGTCTGAGTGTGCCAGAGAGTGTCAGAGAGAGTCAGAGAATGTCAGAGAGTGATAGAGAGAGTCTGAGAGTGTCAGAGAGTGTCAGTGAGTGTCAGAGAGTGATAGAGAGTGAAAGAGAGTGTCAGAGAGTGATAGAGAGTGTCTGAGAGTGTCCGAGAGTGTCAAACAGTGATTGAGAGTGATTGAGAATGATTGAGAGTGATCGAGTGTCAGAGAGTGATAGAGTGTGCCAGAGAATGTCTGAGAGTGTCAGAGAGTGTCAGAGAGAGTCTGAGAGTGTCTGAGGTTTTCAGAGAGTGATAGAGAGTGTCAGAGAGTGATAGAGTGTCAGAGTGTCAGAGAGCGTCAGAGAGTAATAGAGAGTGTTAGAGAGTGAAAGAGAGAGTCGGAGAGAGTCAGAGCGTGTCTGGGAGTGTCAGAGAGTTGAAGAGGATGTTAGAGAGTGACAGAGAGTGGTAGGGAGGGTCTGAGTGTGTCAGAGTGTGTCTGAGAGTGTCAGAGTGTGTAAGAGAGTGATAGAGAGAGATAGAGATTGTCAAAGCGTGATAGAGAGTTTCAGACAGTGATAGAGAGTGTCTGAGACTGTCTGAGAGTGTCAGAGAGTGTCAGAGAGTGTCAGAGAGTGATAGAGAGTGTCTGAGTGTGTCAGGGCGTGTCTGAGAGTGTCAGAGTGTATCAGAGATTGTCAGAGAGTGATAGAGAGTGTCAGAGATTGTCTGAGAGTGTCAGAGTGCATCAGAGAGTGTCATTGAGTGGTAGAGAGTGTCTGAGTATGTCTGAAAGTGTCTGAAAGTGTCAGAGAGTGGCAGAGAGTGATGGAGAGAGATAGAGAGTGTCAGAGAGTGATAGAGAGTGTCTGAGAGTGATAGAGAGAGATGGAGAGTGTCAGAGAGTGATAGAGAGTGTCTGAGAGTGTCCGAGAGTGTCAAACAGTGATTGAGAGTGATTGAGAATGATTGAGAGTGATCGAGTGTCAGAGTGTGATAGAGTGTGCCAGAGAGTGTCTGAGAGTGTCTGAGAGTGTCAGAGTGTGTCAGAGAGTGCCAGAGAGTATCAGAGAGTGATAGAGAGTGATAGAGAGTGATAGAGAGTGGTAGAGAGTGTCTGAGTGTGTCTGAGAGTGTCTGAAAGTGTCAGAGAGTGTCAAACAGTGATTGAGTGTGATTGAGAATGATTGAGAGTGATCGAGTGTCAGAGTGTGATAGAGTGTGCCAGAGAGTGTCTGAGAGTGTCTGAGAGTGTCAGGGTGTGTCAGAGAGTGCCAGAGAGTATCGGAGAGTGATAGAGAGTGATAGAGAGTGGTAGAGAGTGTCTGAGTGTGCCAGAGAGTGTCTGAGAGTGCCAGATAGTGTCAGAGAGTGTCCGAGAGTGTCTGAGTGTGTCAGAGAGTGTCAGAGAGTGATAAAGATTGCCAGAGAGTGACAGAGAGTGTCAGAGAGTGTGTAAGAGTGATAGAGAGTACCAGAGAGTGATAGAGAGTTTCAGAGAGTGTCAGAGAGTGCCAGAGAGTGTCAGAGAGTGCCAGAGAGTGATAGAAAGTGCCAGAGAGTGTCTGAGAGTGTTTGAGGGAGTGTCTGAGAGTTTCAGAGAGTGTATGAGAGTGTCAGAGGGTGTCAGAGACTGATAGAGTTTGTCAGAGTTTGTCAGAGAGTGATAGAGATTGATAGATAGTGTCTGAGAGTGACAGATAGTGTCTGAGTGTGTCAGTGAGTGTCAGAGAGTGATGGAGAGTGTCTGAGAGTGTCTAAGAGAGTCTGAGAGTGTCTGAGAGTGTCAGAGATTGTCAGAGTGTGTCAGAGAGTGTGTAAGAGTGATAGAGAGTGCCAGAGAGTGATAGAGAGTTTCAGAGAGTGTCAGAGAGTGCCAGAGAGTGTCAGAGAATGCCAGAGAGTGATAGAAAGTGCCAGAGAGTGTCTGAGAGTGTTTGAGGGAGTGTCTGAGAGTTTCAGAGAGCTTATGAGAGTGTCAGAGGGTGTCAGAGACTGATAGAGTTTGTCAGAGTTTGTCAGAGAGTTATAGAGATTGATAGAGAGTGTCTGAGAGTGACAGAGAGTGTCTGAGTGTGTCAGTGAGTGTCAGAAAGTGATGGAGAGTGTCTGAGAGTGTCTAAGAGAGTCTGAGAGTGTCTGAGAGTGTCAGAGATTGTCAGAGTGTGTCAGAGAGTGATAGAGACTGTCTGAGACTGTCAGAGACTGTCAGAGACTGTCAGAGAGTGTCAGAGAGTGTCAGAGTTTGTCAGAGTGCGTCAGAGTGCGTCAGAGAGTGATAGAGATAAATAGAGAGTGTCTGAGAGTGTCAGAGAGTGTCTGAGAGTGTCAGAGTGTGTCAGAGAGTGATAGAGAGTGTCTGAGAGTGTCAGAGAGAGTCAGAGTGTTTCAGAGAGAGTCAGAGAGTGATTGAGAGTGTCAGAAAGTGATAGAGACTGTCAGAGAGTGTCAGACTTTGTCAGAGTGTGTCAGAGAGTGATAGAGATTGAGAGAGTGTCAGAGAGTGTCAGAGAGTGTCAGAGAGTGTCTGAGAATGTCAGAGAGTGTCTGAGAGTGTCAGTGAGTGTCAGAGAGTGATAGAGAGTGTCTGAGAGTGTCTAAGAGAGTCTGAGAGTGTCTGAGAGTGTCAGAGATTGTCAGAGTGTGTCAGAGAGTGATAGAGACTGTCTGAGACTGTCAGAGAGTGTCAGAGTTTGTCAGAGTGTGTCAGAGAGTGAGAGAGATTGATAGACAGTGTCTGAGAGTTTCAGAGAGTGTCTGAGAGTGTCAGAGAGTGTCAGAGAGTGATAGAGAGTGTCTGAGAGTGTCAGAGAGTGTCAGAGTGTTTCAGAGAGTGTCAGAGTGATTGAGAGTGTCAGAAAGTGATAGAGACTGTCAGAGAGTGTCAGAGTTTGTCAGAGTGTGTTAGAGAGTGATAGAGATTGATAGAGAGTGTCTCAGAGTGTCAGAGAGTGTCTGAGAGTGTCAGAGAGTGTCAGAGTGTGTCAGAGAGTGATAGAGAGTGATTGAGTGTGTCTGAGAGTGTCAGAGAGTGTCAGAGATTGATAGACAGTGTCTGAGAGTGTCAGAGAGTGTCTGAGAGTGTCAGAGAGTGTCAGAGAGTGATAGAGAGTGTCTGAGAGTGTCAGAGAGTGTCTGAGAGTGTCTGAGAGAGTCTGAGACTGCCAGAGACTTTCAGAGTGTGTCAGAGAGTGATAGAGAGTGATAGAGATTGTCTGAGAGTGTCAGAGAGTGTCAGAGTGTGTCACAGAGTGATAGAGAATGATAGAGAGTGTCAGAGAGTGTCATAGAGTGATAGAGAGTGTCAGAGAGTGATTGAGTGTGTCTGAGAGTGTCAGAGAGTGTAAGAGAGCGTCAGAGAGTGTCAGTGAGTGTCAGAGAGTGATAGAGAGTGTCTGAGAGTGTCTAAGAGAGTCTGAGAGTGTCTGAGAGTGTCAAAGATTGTCAGAGAGTGATAGAGACTGTCTGAGACTGTCAGAGAGTGTCAGAGTTTGTCAGAGTGTGTCAGAGAGTGAGAGAGATTGATAGACAGTGTCTGAGAGTTTCAGAGAGTGTCTGAGAGTGTCAGAGAGTGTCAGAGAGTGATAGAGAGTGTCTGAGAGAGTCAGAGAGTGTCAGAGTGTTTCAGAGAGTGTCAGAGAGTGATTCAGAGTGTCATAAAGTGATAGAGACTGTCAGAGAGTGTCAGAGTTTGTCTGAGTGTGTCAGAGAGTGATAGAGATTGATAGAGAGTGTCTGAGAGTGTCAGAGAGTGTCAGAGTGTGTCAGAGAGTGATAGAGAGTGATAGAGAGTGATTGACTGTGTCTGAGAGTGTCAGAGAGTGTCAGAGATTGATAGACAGTGTCTGAGAGTGTCAGAGAGTGTCTGAGAGTGTCAGAGAGTGTCAGAGAGTGTCAGAGAGTGATAGAGAGTGTCTGAGAGTGTCAGAGAGTGTCAGAGTGTTTCCGAGAGTGTCAGAGAGTGATTGAGAGTGTCAGAAAGTGATAGAGAGTGTCAGAGAGTGTCAGAGAGTGTCTGAGAGTGTCAGAGAGTGCCAGAGAGTGATAGAGAGTGCCAGAGAGTGATAGATAGTGTCAGAGTGTGATTGAGTGTATCTGAGAGTGTCAGAGAGTGTCAGAGAGTTCCAGAGAGTGATAGAGTGTGTCTGAGAATGTCAGTGAGTATCAGAGACTGATAGAGAGTGTCTGAGTGTGCCAGAGAGTATCAGAGAGTGTCAGAGAGTGATAGAGAGTGTCAGTGAGTGTCAGAGAGTGATAGACAGTGTCTGAGAGTGTCAGAGAGTGTCAGTGAGTTTCAGAGAGTGATAGAGAGTGAAAGAGAGTGTCAGAGAGTGATAGAGAGTGTCTGAGAGTGTCAGAGAGTCTCTGAGAGTGTCAGAGATTTTCAGAGAGTGTCAGAGAGTGATAGAGAGTGTCTGAGAGTGTCTGAGAGTGATAGAGAGTGTCAGAGAGTGATAAAGAGTGTCAGAGAGTGTCAGAGAGTGTCAGAGAGTCTCTGAGAGTGTCAGAGATTTTCAGAGAGTGTCAGAGAGTGATAGAGAGTGTCTGAGAGTGTCTGAGAGTGATAGAGAGTGTCAGAGAGTGATAGAGAGTGTCAGAGAGTGTCAGAGAGTCTCTGAGAGTGTCAGAGATTTTCAGAGAGTGTCAGAGAGTGATAGAGAGTGTCTGAGAGTGTCTGAGAGTGTCAGAGAGTGATAGAGAGTGATAGAGAGTGATAGAGAGTGTCTGAGAGTGTCAGAGAGTGTCAGAGAGTTTCGGTGAGTGTCAGAGAGTGACAGAGAGTGACAGAGAGTGTCTGAGAGTGTCAGAGTGTGTCAGAGAGTGATAGGTAGTGATAGACAGTGTCGGAGAGTGTCAGAGAGTGTCAGAGACTGATAGAGAGTGTCAGAGAGTGTCTGAGAGTGTCTGAGAGAGTCTGAGAGTGCCAGAGACTTTCAGAGTGTGTCAGAGAGTGATAGAGATTGATAGAGATTGTCTGAGTGTGTCAGAGAGTGTCAGAGTGTGTCACAGAGTGATAGAGAATGATAGAGAGTGTCAGAGAGTGTCATAGAGTGATAGAGAGTGTCAGAGAGTGTCAGAGAGTGATTGAGTGTGTCTGAGAGTGTCAGAGAGTGTAAGAGAGTGTCAGAGAGTGTCAGAGCATGATGGAGAGTATCAGAAAGTGATAGAGAGTGATAGAGAGTGACAGAGCGTGAAAGAGTGTGAGAGAGAGTGTCTGAGGTGTCTGAGAGTGACAGAGAGTGTCAGGGATTGTCAGAGTGTGTCAGAGAGTGATAGAGACTGTCTGAGACTGTCAGAGAGCGTCAGAGAGTGTCAGAGTGTGTCAGAGTGTGTCAGAGAGTGATAGAGATTGATAGAGAGTGTCTGAGAGTGACTAAGAGAGTCTGAGAGTGTCTGAGAGTGTCAGGGATTGTCAGAGTGTGTCAGAGAGTGATAGAGACTGTCTGAGACTTTCAGAGAGTGTCAGAGTGTGTCAGAGAGTGATAGAGATTGATAGAGAAGTGTCTGAGCTGTCTGAGAGTGACAGAGAATGTCTGAGAGTGTCAGTGAGTGTCAGAGAGTGATAGAGAGTGACAGAGAGTGACAGAGAGTGCCAGAGAGTGATAGAGAGTGCCAGAGAGTGATAGAGAGTGTCAGAGAGTGATTGAGTGTGTCTGAGAGTGTCAGAGAGTGCCAGAGAGTGATAGAGAGTGTCTGAGAATGTCAGTGAGTATCAGAGACTGATAGAGAGTGTCTGAGTGTGCCAGAGAGTGTCAGAGAGAGTCAGAGAGTGTCAGAGAGTGATAGAGAGAGTCCGAGAGTGTCAGAGAGTGTCAGTGAGTGTCAGAGAGTGTCTGAGAGTGTCAGAGATTTTCAGAGAGTGTCAGAGAGTGATAGAGAGTGATAGAGAGTGTCTGAGAGTGTCAGAGAGTGTCAGAGAGTGATAGAGAGTGATAGAGATTGTCAGAGAGTGTCAGAGAGTGTCAGAGAGTGTCAGAGACTGATAGAGAGTGTCAGAGAGTGTCAGAGAGTGTCAGAGAGTGTCTGAGAGTGTCAGAGAGTGTCAGAGAGTGTCAGAGAGTGTCAGAGATTTTCAGAGAGTGTCAGAGAGTGTCAGAGAGTGTCAGAGAGTGTCAGAGAGTGATAGAGAGTGATAGAGAGTGATAGAGGGTGTCTGAGAGTGTCAGAGATTTTCAGAGAGTGTCAGAGAGTGATAGAGAGTGATAGAGAGTGTATGAGACTGTCAGAGAGTGTCAGAGAGTGTCAGAGAGTGATAGAGAGTGATAGAGAGTGTCTGAGAGTGTCTGAGAGTGTCAGAGAGTGTCAGAGAGTGTCAGAGAGTGTCAGAGAGTGTCAGAGATTTTCAGAGAGTGTCAGAGAGTGTCAGAGAGTGTCAGAGAGTGTCAGAGAGTGATAGAGAGTGATAGAGAGTGATAGAGGGTGTCTGAGAGTGTCAGTGATTTTCAGAGAGTGTCAGAGAGTGATGGAGAGTGATAGAGAGTGTATGAGACTGTCAGAGAGTGTCAGAGAGTGTCAGAGAGTGATAGAGAGTGATAGAGAGTGTCTGAGAGTGTCAGAGAGTGTCAGAGATTGTCAGAGACTGATAGAGAGTGCCAGAGAGTGTCAGAGAGTGTCTGAGAGTGTCAGAGAGTGTCAGAGAGTGTCTGAGAGTGTCAGAGATTTTCAGAGAGTGTCAGAGAGTGACAGAGAGTGATAGAGAGTGTCTGAGAGTGTCAGAGTGTGTCAGAGTGTGTCAGAGAGTGATAGGGAGTGATCGAGAGTGTCTGAGAGTGTCAGAGAATGTCAGAGAGTGTCAGAGACTGATACAGAGTGTCTGAGAGTGTCAGAGAGTGTCAGAGACTGATAGAGAGTGTCAGAGAGTGTCAGAGAGTGTCATAGAGTGATAGAGTGTGTCAGAGAGTGATAGAGAGTGATAGAGAGTGATTGAGTGTGTCTGAGAGTGTCAGAGAGTGTCAGAGATTGATAGACAGTGTCTGAGAGTGTCAGAGAGTGTCTGAGAGTGTCAGAGAGTGTCAGAGAGTGTCAGAGAGTGATAGAGAGTGTCTGAGAGTGTCAGAGAGTGTCAGAGTGTTTCCGAGAGTGTCAGAGAGTGATTGAGAGTGTCAGAAAGTGATAGAGAGTGTCAGAGAGTGTCAGAGAGTGTCTGAGAGTGTCAGAGAGTGCCAGAGAGTGCCAGAGAGTGATAGAGAGTGCCAGAGAGTGATAGATAGTGTCAGAGAGTGATTGAGTGTATCTGAGAGTGTCAGAGAGTGTCAGAGAGTTCCAGAGAGTGATAGAGTGTGTCTGAGAATGTCAGTGAGTATCAGAGACTGATAGAGAGTGTCTGAGTGTGCCAGAGAGTATCAGAGAGTGTCAGAGAGTGATAGAGAGTGTCAGTGAGTGTCAGAGAGTGATAGACAGTGTCTGAGAGTGTCAGAGAGTGTCAGTGAGTTTCAGAGAGTGATAGAGAGTGAAAGAGAGTGTCAGAGAGTGATAGAGAGTGTCTGAGAGTGTCAGAGAGTCTCTGAGAGTGTCAGAGATTTTCAGAGAGTGTCAGAGAGTGATAGAGAGTGTCTGAGAGTGTCTGAGAGTGATAGAGAGTGTCAGAGAGTGATAGAGAGTGTCAGAGAGTGTCAGAGAGTGTCAGAGAGTGTCAGAGAGTCTCTGAGAGTGTCAGAGATTTTCAGAGAGTGTCAGAGAGTGATAGAGAGTGTCTGAGAGTGTCTGAGAGTGTCAGAGAGTGATAGAGAGTGATAGAGAGTGTCTGAGAGTGTCAGAGAGTGTCAGAGAGTGTCAGAGAGTTTCGGTGAGTGTCAGAGAGTGACAGAGAGTGTCTGAGAGTGTCAGAGTGTGTCAGAGAGTGATAGGTAGTGATAGACAGTGTCGGAGAGTGTCAGAGAGTGTCAGAGACTGATAGAGAGTGTCAGAGAGTGTCTGAGAGTGTCTGAGAGAGTCTGAGAGTGCCAGAGACTTTCAGAGTGTGTCAGAGAGTGATAGAGATTGATAGAGATTGTCTGAGTGTGTCAGAGAGTGTCAGAGTGTGTCACAGAGTGATAGAGAATGATAGAGAGTGTCAGAGAGTGTCATAGAGTGATAGAGAGTGTCAGAGAGTGTCAGAGAGTGATTGAGTGTGTCTGAGAGTGTCAGAGAGTGTAAGAGAGTGTCAGAGAGTGTCAGAGCATGATGGAGAGTATCAGAAAGTGATAGAGAGTGATAGAGAGTGACAGAGCGTGAAAGAGTTTGAGAGAGAGTGTCTGAGGTGTCTGAGAGTGACAGAGAGTGTCAGGGATTGTCAGAGTGTGTCAGAGAGTGATAGAGACTATCTGAGACTGTCAGAGAGCGTCAGAGAGTGTCAGAGTGTGTCAGAGTGTGTCAGAGAGTGATAGAGATTGATAGAGAGTGTCTGAGAGTGTCTAAGACAGTCTGAGAGTGTCTGAGAGTGTCAGGGATTGTCAGAGTGTGTCAGAGAGTGATAGAGACTGTCTGAGACTTTCAGAGAGTGTCAGAGTGTGTCAGAGAGTGATAGAGATTGATAGAGAAGTGTCTGAGCTGTCTGAGAGTGACAGAGAATGTCTGAGAGTGTCAGTGAGTGTCAGAGAGTGATAGAGAGTGACAGAGAGTGACAGAGAGTGCCAGAGAGTGATAGAGAGTGCCAGAGAGTGATAGAGAGTGTCAGAGAGTGATTGAGTGTGTCTGAGAGTGTCAGAGAGTGCCAGAGAGTGATAGAGAGTGTCTGAGAATGTCAGTGAGTATCAGAGACTGATAGAGAGTGTCTGAGTGTGCCAGAGAGTGTCAGAGAGAGTCAGAGAGTGTCAGAGAGTGATAGAGAGAGTCCGAGACTGTCAGAGAGTGTCAGTGAGTGTCAGAGAGTGTCTGAGAGTGTCAGAGATTTTCAGAGAGTGTCAGAGAGTGATAGAGAGTGATAGAGAGTGTCTGAGAGTGTCAGAGAGTGTCAGAGAGTGATAGAGAGTGATAGAGAGTGTCAGAGAGTGTCAGAGAGTGTCAGAGAGTGTCAGAGACTGATAGAGAGTGTCAGAGAGTGTCAGAGAGTGTCTGAGAGTGTCAGAGAGTGTCAGAGAGTGTCAGAGAGTGTCAGAGATTTTCAGAGAGTGTCAGAGAGTGTCAGAGAGTGTCAGAGAGTGTCAGAGAGTGATAGAGAGTGATAGAGAGTGTCTGAGAGTGTCAGAGATTTTCAGAGAGTGTCAGAGAGTGATAGAGAGTGATAGAGAGTGTATGAGACTGTCAGAGAGTGTCAGAGAGTGTCAGAGAGTGATAGAGAGTGATAGAGAGTGTCTGAGAGTGTCAGAGAGTGTCAGAGATTGTCAGAGACTGATAGAGAGTGTCAGAGAGTGTCAGAGAGTGTCTGAGAGTGTCAGAGAGTGTCAGAGAGTGTCTGAGAGTGTCAGAGATTTTCAGAGAGTGTCAGAGAGTGACAGAGAGTGATAGAGAGTGTCTGAGAGTGTCAGAGTGTGTCAGAGTGTGTCAGAGAGTGATAGGGAGTGATCGAGAGTGTCTGAGAGTGTCAGAGAGTGTCAGAGAGTGTCAGAGACTGATACAGAGTGTCTGAGAGTGTCAGAGAGTGTCAGAGACTGATAGAGAGTGTCAGAGAGTGTCAGAGAGTGTCAGAGAGTGTCTGAGAGAGTCTGAGAGTGCCAGAAACTTTCAGAGTGTGTCAGAGAGTGATAGAGAGTGATAGAGATTGTCTGAGTGTGTCAGAGAGTGTCAGAGTGTGTCACAGAGTGATAGAGACTGATCGAGAGTGTCATAGAGTGTAATACAGTGATAGAGAGTGTCAGAGAGTGTCAGAGAGTGATAGAGATTGATAGAGAGTGTCTGAGGATGTCAGAGAGTGTCTGCGATTGTCAGAGAGTGTCAGAGTGTGTCAGAGAGTGATAGAGAGTGATATAGAGTGATTGAGTGTGTCTGAGAGTGTCAGAGAGTGATAGAGAGTGATAGAGAGTGACAGAGAGTGATAGAGTGTGTCTGAGAGTGTCAGAGAGTGTCAGAGTGTGTCAGAGAGTGATAGAGAGTGATAGAGCGTGATTGAGTGTGTCTGAGAGTGTCAGAGAGTGTCAGAGAGTGCCAGAGAGTGATAGAGAGTGTCTGGGAATGTCAGTGAGTATCAGAGACTGATAGAGAGAGTCTGAGTGTCCAAGAGAGTGATAGAGAGTGTCTGAGAGTGTCTGAGAGTGTCTGAGAGTGTCAGAGAGTTTCGGTGAGTGTCAGAGAGTGATAGAGAGTGTCTGAGAGTGTCAGAGTGTGTCAGAGTGTGTTAGAGAGTGATAGAGAGTGATAGAGAGTGATGGAGAGTGATAGAGAGTGTCTGAGAGTGTCAGAGAGTTTCGGTGAGTGTCAGAGAGTGATAGAGAGTGTCTGAGTGTGTCAGAGTGTGTCAGAGTGTGTTAGAGAGTGATAGGGAGTGATAGAGAGTGTCTGAGTGTGTCAGAGAGTGTCAGAGACTGATAGAGAGTGTCAGAGAGTGTCAGAGAGTGTCAGAGAGTGTCAGAGAGTGTCTGAGAGTGTCTGAGAGAGTCTGAGAGTGCCAGAGACTTTCAGAGTGTGTCAGAGAGTGATAGAGAGTGATAGAGATTGTCTGAGTGTGTCAGAGAGTGTCAGAGTGTGTCACAGAGTGATAGAGAATGATGGAGAGTGTCAGAGAGTGTCATAGAGTGATAGAGAGTGTCAGAGAGTGTCAGAGAGTGATTGAGTGTGTCTGAGAGTGTCAGAGAGTGTAAAAGAGCGTCAGAGAGTGTCAGAGAGTATCAGAGCTTGATAGAGAGTATCAGAAAGTGATAGAGAGTGATAGAGAGTGTCAGAGCGTGAAAGAGTGTGATAGAGAGTGTCTGAGGTGTCTGAGAGTGACAGAGAGTGTCTGAGAGTGTCAGTGAGTGTCAGAGAGTGATAGAGAGTGTCTGAGAGTGTCGACGAGAGTCTGAGAGTGTCTGAGAGTGTCAGAGAGTGTCAGAGAGTGATAGAGAGTGATAGAGAGTGTCTGAGAGTGTCAGAGAGTGTCAGAGTGTGTCAGAGAGAGTCAGAGAATGATTGAGAGTGTCAGAAAGTGATAGAGACTGTCAGAGAGTATCAGAGTTTGTCAGAGTGAGTCAGAGAGTGATAGAGAGTGTCTGAGAGGGTCAGAGAGTGTCAGAGTGTGTCAGAGAGAGTCAGAGAGTGATTGAGAGTGTCAGAAAGAGATAGAGAGTGTCAGAGAATGATAGAGATTGATAGAGAGTGTCTGAGCTGTCTAAAGAGTGTCTGAGAGAGTCTAAGAGAGTCTGAGAGTGTCGGAGAGTGTCAGAGATTGTCAGAGTGTGTCAGAGAGTGATATGGACTGTCTGAGACTGTCAGAGAGTGTCAGAGTTTGTCAGACTGTGTCAGAGAGTGATAGAGATTGATAGAGAGTGTCTGAGAGTGTCAGAGAGTGTCAGAGAGTGTCTGAGAGTGTCAGAGAGTGTCAGAGAGTGATAGAGAGTGATAGAGAGTGTCTGAGAGTGTCAGAGAGTGTCAGAGTGTGTCAGAGAGAGTCAGAGAGTGATTGAGAATGTCAGAAAGAGATAGAGAGTGTCAGAGAGTGATAGAGAGTGACAGAGAGTGACAGAGAGTGACAGAGAGTGATAGAGATTGTCTGAGAGTGTCTGAGAGTGTCAGAGAGTGTCAGAGTGTGTCAGAGAGAGTCAGAGAGTGATTGAGAGTGTCAGAAAGTGATAGAGAGAATCAGAGAGTGATAGAGAGTGACAGAGAGTGACAGAGAGTGACAGAGAGTGATAGAGATTGTCTGAGAGTGTCTGAGAGTGTCAGAGAGTGTCAGAGTGTGTCAGAGAGAGTCAGAGAGTGATTGAGAGTGTCAGAAAGTGATAGAGACTGTCAGAGAGTATCAGAGTTTGTCAGACAGTGATGGAGAGTGTCTGAGATTGTCTGAGAGTGTCAGAGAGTGTCTGAGAGTGTCAGAGAGTGTCAGAGTGTGTCAGAGAGAGATAGAGAGTGATAGAGTGTGATAGAGAGTGATTGAGTGTGTCTGAGAGTGTCAGAGAGTGCCAGAGAGTGAGAGAGAGTGCCAGAGAGTGATAGAGAGTGTCAGAGAGTGATTGAGTGTGTCTGAGAGTGTCAGAGAGTGCCAGAGAGTGATAGAGAGTGTCTGAGAATGTCAGTGAGAATCAGAGACTGATAGAGAGTGTCTGAGTGTGCCAGAGAGAGTCAGAGAGAGTCAGAGAGTGTCAGAGAGTGATAGAGAGAGTCTGAGAGTGTCAGAGAGTGTCAGTGAGTGTCAGAGAGTGATAGAGAGTGAAGGAGAGTGTCAGAGAGTGATATAGATTGTCTGAGTGTGTCAGAGAGTGTCAGAGTGTGTCACCGAGTGATAGAGAGTGATAGAGAGTGTCAGAGAGTGTCATAGAGTGATAGAGAGTGTCAGAGAGTGTCAGAGAGTGATAGAGAGCGATTGAGTGTGTCTGAGAGTGTCAGAGAGTGTAAGAGAGCGTCAGAGAGTGTCAGAGAGTGTCAGAGCTTGACAGAGAGTATCAGAAAGTGATAGAGAGTGATAGAGAGTGTCAGAGCGTGAAAGAGTGTGATAGAGAGTGTCTGAGGTGTCTGAGAGTGACAGAGAGTGTCTGAGAGTGTCAGTGAGTGTCAGAGAGTGAGAGAGAGTCTGAGAGTGTCTAAGAGAGTGTCTGAGAGTGTCTGAGAGTGTCAGAGATTGTCAGAGTGTGTCAGAGAGTGATAGAGAGTATCTGAGAGTGTCAGAGAGTGTCTGAGAGTGTCAGAGAGTGTTAGAGAGTGTCAGAGTTTGTCAGAGTGTGTCAGAGAGTGAAAGATTTTGATAGAGAGTGTCAGAGAGTGTCAGAGAGTGTCTGAGAATGTCAGAGGGTGTCAGTGAGTGATAGAGAGTGTCTGAGAGTGTCAGAGAGTGTCAGAGTGTGTCAGAGAGAGTCAGAGAGTGATTGAGAGTGTCAGAAAGGCATACAGTGTCAGAGAGTGATAGAAAGTGATAGAGAGTGTTAGAGAGTGTCTGAGAGTGTCAGAGAGTTTCAGAGTGTGTCCGAGAGTGATAGAGAGTGATAGAGAGTGATTGAATGTGTCTGAGAGTGTCAGAGAGTGCCAGAGAGTGATAGAGAGTGCCAGAGAGTGATTGAGTGTGTCAGAGAGTGATAGAGTGTGTCTGAGAGTGTCAGAGAGTGTCAGAGAGTGTCTGAGAGTGATAGAGAGTGTCTGAGAATGTCAGTGATTATCAGAGAGTGATAGAGAGTGTCTGAGTGTTAGAGTGTGTTGGAGAGCGTCTGAGAGAGTCAGAGAGTGTCAGAGAGTGATAGAGAGTGATAGAGATTGTCTTAGAATGTCAGTGAATATCAGAGAGTGATAGAGAGTGTCTGAGTGTGCCAGAGAGCGTCAGAGAGTGATAGAGAGTGTCAGAGAGTGTCAGAGAGAGTGTCAGAGTGTGCCAGAGTGTGTCAGAGGGTGTCAGAGAGTGTCAGAGAGTGCCAGAGAGTGATATAGAGTGCCTGAGAGTGATTGAGTGTGTCAGAGAGTGATTGAGTGTGTCTGAGAGTGTCAGAGAGTGTCAGAGAGTGATAGAGAGTGTCTGAGTGTGCCAGAGAGTGTCAGAGAGTGTTAGAGAGTGTTAGAGAGTGTTAGAGAGTGTCTGAGAGCGTCAGAGAGCGTCAGAGTGTGATAGAGAGAGATAGAGATTGTCTGAGAGTGTCCGAGAGTGTCAGAGAGTGTCAGAGAGTGATGCAGATTGATAGAGAGTGTCTGAGAGCGTCGGAGATTATCAGAGAGTGTCAGAGAGTGATGGAGAGTGTCAGAGAGTGTCAGAGAGTGACAGAGATTGCCAGAGAGTGCCAGAGAGTGATAGAGAGTGTCAGAGAGTGTTAGAGAGAGTCTGAGAATGTCAGAGAGTGATAGAGAGTGTCAGAGAGTGATAGAGAGTGTCTGAGAGAGTCTGAGAGTGTCAGAGAGTGTCAGGGAGTGATAGAGAGTGATTGAGTGTGTCTGAGAGTGTCAGTGAGTGTCAGAGAGTTTCAGAGAGTGCCAGAGAGTGTCGGAGAGTGCCAGAGAGTGTCAGAGAGTGATAGAGAGTGATAGAGAGTGATGGAGAGTGATAGAGAGTGTCTGAGAGCGTCAGAGAGCGTCAGAGTGTGATGGAGAGTGATAGAGAATGTCTGAGAGTGTCTGAGAGTGACAGAGAGTGACAGAGAGTGTCAGTGAGTGTCGGAGAGTGATAGAGAGTGCCAGAGAGTGATAGAGAGTGTCAGAGAGTGACAGAGAGTGTCTGAGAATGTCAGAGAGTGATCGAGAGTGTCAGAGAGTGAGAGAGAGTGTCTGAGAGTGTCAGAGAGTGATCGAGAGTGTCAGAGAGTGTTCGAGAGAGTCTGAGAATGTCAGAGAGTGATAGAGAGTGTCAGAGAGTGAAAGAGAGTGTCTGAGAGTATCAGAGAGTGTCTGGGAGTGATAGAGAGTGATTGAGTGTGTCTGAGAGTGTCAGTGAGTGTCAGAGAGTTTCAGAGAGTGCCAGAGAGTGTCGGAGAGTGTCAGAGAGTGTCAGAGAGTGATAGAGAGTGATAGAGAGTGTCTGAGAGCGTCAGAGAGCGTCAGAGAGCGTCAGAGTGTGATGGAGAGTGATAGAGAATGTCTGAGAGTGTCTGAGAGTGACAGAGAGTGACAGAGAGTGTCTGAGAATGTCAGAAAGTGATAGAGAGTGTCAGAGAGTGAGAGAGAGTGTCTGAGAGTGTCAGAGAGTGAGAGAGAAATTCTGACAGTGTCAGAGAGTGTCAGAGAGTGATAGAGAGTGATAGAGACTGTCTGAGACTGTCTGAGAGTGTCTGAGAGTGACAGAGAGTGTCAGAGAGTGATAGAGAGTGTCAGAGAGTGATGGAGAGAGTCTGAGAGTGTCTGAGAGTGTTTGAGAGTGACAGAGAGTGTCTGAGTTGACAGAGATTGTCTGAGAGTGTCAGTGAGTGCTAGAGAGGGTCAGAGAGTGTCAGAGATTGATAGAGAGTGTCAGAGAGTGATAGAGAGTGACAGAGAGTGTCTGAGAGTGTCAGAGAGTGTCAGAGTGTGTCAGAGAGTGACAGAGAGTGATAGAGAGTGTCAGAGAGTGTCATAGAGTGATAGAGAGTGTCAGAGAGTGTCAAAGAGTGATAGAGAATGATTGAGTGTGTCAGGGAGTGTCAGAGAGCGATAGAGAGTGTCTGAGAGTGCCTGAGAGTGATAGAGAGTGACGGAGAATTTCTGAGACAGTCAGTGATTGTCAGAGAGTGATAGAGAGTGTCTGAGAGTGTCAGAGAGTGACAGAGAGTGATAGAGAGCCTCTGTGAGTGTCAGCGAGTGTCAGAGAGTGAGAGAGAGTGTCAGAGAGTGTCAGAGTGTGTTAGAGTGTGTCAGAGTGTGTCAGAGAGAGATAGAGAGTGATAGAGAGTGATAGAGAGTGATTGAGTGTGTCTGAGAGTGTCAGAGTGCCAGAGAGTGAGAGAGAGTGCCAGAGAGTGATAGAGAGTGTCAGAGAGTGATTGAGTGTGTCTGAGAGTGTCAGAGAGTGCCAGAGAGTGATATAGAGTGTCTGAGAATGTCAGTGAGTATCAGAGACTGATAGAGAGTGTCTGAGTGTGCCAGAGAGTGTCAGAGAGAGTCAGAGAGTGTCAGAGAGTGATAGAGAGAGTCTGAGAGTGTCAGAGAGTGTCAGTGAGTGTCAGAGAGTGATATAGAGTGAAAGAGAGTGTCAGAGAATGATTGAGAGTGTCTGAGAGTGTCTGAGAGTGTCAGAGAGTGTCAGAGACTGATAGAGAGTGTCAGAGAGTGATAGAGATTGTCTGAGTGTGTCAGAGAGTGTCAGAGTGTGTCACCGAGTGATAGAGAGTGATAGAGAGTGTCAGAGAGTGTCATAGAGTTTTAGAGAGTGTCAGAGAGTGTCAGAGAGTGATAGAGAGCGATAGAGAGCGATTGACTGTGTCTGAGAGTGTCAGAGAGTGTAAGAGAGCGTCAGAGAGTGTCAGAGAGTGTCAGAGCTTGATAGAGAGTATCAGAAAGTGATAGAGAGTGATAGAGAGTGTCAGAGCGTGAAAGAGTGTGATAGAGAGTGTCTGAGGTGTCTGAGAGTGACAGAGAGTGTCTGAGAGTGTCTGAGAGTGTCAGTGAGTGTCAGAGAGTGATAGAGAGTGTCTGAGAGTGTCAGAGATTGTCAGAGTGTGTCAGAGAGTGATAGAGAGTATCTGAGAGTGTCAGAGAGTGTCTGAGAGTGTCAGAGAGTGTCATAGAGTGATAGAGAGTGTCAGAGAGTGTCAAAGAGTGATAGAGAATGATTGAGTGTGTCAGGGAGTGTCAGAGAGCGATAGAGAGTGTCTGAGAGTGCCTGAGAGTGATAGAGAGTGACGGAGAATTTCTGAGACAGTCAGTGATTGTCAGAGAGTGATAGAGAGTGTCTGAGAGTGTCAGAGAGTGACAGAGAGTGATAGAGAGCCTCTGTGAGTGTCAGCGAGTGTCAGAGAGTGAGAGAGAGTGTCAGAGAGTGTCAGAGTGTGTCAGAGTGTGTCAGAGTGTGTCAGAGAGAGATAGAGAGTGATAGAGAGTGATAGAGAGTGATTGAGTGTGTCTGAGAGTGTCAGAGTGCCAGAGAGTGAGAGAGAGTGCCAGAGAGTGATAGAGAGTGTCAGAGAGTGATTGAGTGTGTCTGAGAGTGTCAGAGAGTGCCAGAGAGTGATATAGAGTGTCTGAGAATGTCAGTGAGTATCAGAGACTGATAGAGAGTGTCTGAGTGTGCCAGAGAGTGTCAGAGAGAGTCAGAGAGTGTCAGAGAGTGTCAGTGAGTGTCAGAGAGTGATATAGAGTGAAAGAGAGTGTCAGAGAATGATTGAGAGTGTCTGAGAGTGTCTGAGAGTGTCAGAGAGTGTCAGAGACTGATAGAGAGTGTCAGAGAGTGATAGAGATTGTCTGAGTGTGTCAGAGAGTGTCAGAGTGTGTCACCGAGTGATAGAGAGTGATAGAGAGTGTCAGAGAGTGTCATAGAGTTTTAGAGAGTGTCAGAGAGTGTCAGAGAGTGATAGAGAGCGATAGAGAGCGATAGAGAGCGATTGACTGTGTCTGAGAGTGTCAGAGAGTGTAAGAGAGCGTCAGAGAGTGTCAGAGAGTGTCAGAGCTTGATAGAGAGTATCAGAAAGTGATAGAGAGTGATAGAGAGTGTCAGAGCGTGAAAGAGTGTGATAGAGAGTGTCTGAGGTGTCTGAGAGTGACAGAGAGTGTCTGAGAGTGTCTGAGAGTGTCAGTGAGTGTCAGAGAGTGATAGAGAGTGTCTGAGAGTGTCTAAGAGAGTGTCTGAGAGTGTCTGAGAGTGTCAGAGATTGTCAGAGTGTGTCAGAGAGTGATAGAGAGTATCTGAGAGTGTCAGAGAGTGTCTGAGAGTGTCAGAGAGTGTCAGAGAGTGATGGAGTTTGTCAGAGTGTGTCAGAGAGTGATAGAGATTGATAGAGAGTGTATGAGAGTGTCAGAGAGTGTCTGAGTGTGTCAGAGAGAGTCAGAGAGTGATTGAGAGTGTCAGAAATTGATAGAGAGTGTCAGAGTTTGTCAGAGTGTGTCAGAGAGTGAAAGATTTTGATAGAGAGTGTCAGAGAGTGTCAGAGAGTGTCTGAGAATGTCAGAGAGTGTCAGTGAGTGATAGAGAGTGTCTGAGAGTGTCAGAGAGTGTCAGAGTGTGTCAGAGAGAGTCAGAGAGAGTCAGAGAGTGATTGAGAGTGTCAGAGAGTGATTGAGTGTGTCTGAGAGTGTCAGAGAGTGCCAGAGAGTGATAGAGAGTGCCGGAGAGTGATTGAGTGTGTCAGAGAGTGATAGAGTGTGTCTGAGAGTGATAGAGAGTGTCAGAGAGTGTCTGAGAGTGATAGAGAGTGTCTGAGAATGTCAGTGAATATCAGAGAGTGATAGAGAGTGTCTGAGTGTGCCAGAGAGTGTCAGAGAGTGTTAGAGAGTGTTAGAGAGTGTTAGAGAGCGTCTGAGAGAGTCAGAGAGTGTCAGAGTGTGATAGAGAGTGTCTGAGAATGTCAGTGAATATCAGAGAGTGATAGAGAGTGTCTGAGTGTGCCTGAGAGTGTCAGAGAGTGATAGAGAGTGTCAGAGAGTGTCAGAGAGAGTGTCAGAGAGAGTGTCAGAGTGTGCCAGAGTGTGTCAGAGGGTGTCGCAGAGTGTCAGAGAGTGCCAGAGAGTGATTGAGTGTGTCAGAGAGTGCCAGAGAGTGATTGAGTGTGTCAGAGAGTGATTGAGTGTGTCTGAGAGTGTCAGAGAGAGTCAGAGAGTGATACAGAGTGTCTGAGAATGTCAGTGAGTATCAGAGAGTGATAGAGAGTGCCTGAGAGTGCCTGAGTGTGCCAGAGAGTGTCAGAGAGTGTTAGAGAGTGTTAGAGAGTGTTAGAGAGTGTCTGAGAGCGTCAGAGAGCGTCAGAATGTGATAGAGAGAGATAGAGAGTGTCTGAGAGTGTCCGAGAGTGTCAGAGAGTGTCAGAGAGTGATGCAGATTGATAGAGAGTGTCTGAGAGCGTCGGAGAGTATCAGAGAGTGTCAGAGAGTGATGGAGAGTGTCAGAGAGTGTCAGAGAGTGACAGAGATTGTCAGAGAGTGCCAGAGAGTGATAGAGAGTGTCAGAGAGTGTTAGAGAGAGTCTGAGAATGTCAGAGAGTGATAGAGAGTGTCAGAGAGTGATAGAGAGTGTCTGAGAGTGTCAGAGAGTGTCAGAGAGTGTCAGGGAGTGATAGAGAGTGATTGAGTGTGTCTGAGAGTGTCAGTGAGTGTCAGAGAGTTTCAGAGAGTGCCAGAGAGTGTCGGAGAGTGTCAGAGAGTGTCAGAGAGTGATAGAGAGTGATGGAGAGTGATAGAGAGTGTCTGAGAGCGTCAGAGAGCGTCAGAGTGTGATGGAGAGTGATAGAGAATGTCTGAGAGTGTCTGAGAGTGACAGAGAGTGACAGAGAGAGTCAGTGAGTGTCAGAGAGTGATAGAGAGAGCCAGAGAGTGATAGAGAGTGTCAGAGAGTGACAGAGAGTGTCTGAGAATGTCAGAGAGTGATAGAGAGTGTCAGAGAGTGAGAGAGAGTGTCTGAGAGAGTCAGAGAGTGATCGAGAGTGTCAGAGAGTGATCGAGAGTGTCAGAGAGTGTTCGAGAGAGTCTGAGAATGTCAGAGAGTGATAGAGAGTGTCAGAGAGTGATAGAGAGTGTCTGGGAGTGTCAGAGAGTGTCCGGGAGTGATAGAGAATGATTGAGTGTGTCTGAGAGTGTCAGTGATAGTCAGAGAGTGCCAGAGAGTGTCGGAGAGTGTCAGAGAGTGTCAGAGAGTGATAGAGAGTGATTGAGAGTGTCTGAGAGCGTCAGAGAGCGTCAGAGTGTGATGGAGAGTGATAGAGAATGTCTGAGAGTGTCTGAGATTGACAGAGAGTGACAGAGAGTGTCTGAGAATGTCAGAGAGTGATAGAGAGTGTCAGAGAGTGATAGAGAGTGATAGAGAGCCTCTGAGAGTGTCAGAAAGTGTCAGAGAGTGATAGAGAGTGTCAGAGAGTGTCAGAGAGTGTCAGAGATTGTCAGAGTGTGTCAGAGTGTGTCAGACAGTGTCAGAGAGTGATACAGAGTGATAGAGCATGTCAGAGAGTGATAGAGCGTGTCAGAGAGTGATAGAGAGTGATAGAGAGTGTCAGAGAGTGTCAGTGAGTGTCAGAGAGTGATAGAGAGTGCCAGAGAGTGATAGAGAGTGTCAGAGAGTGAGAGAGAGTGTCTGAGAGTGTCAGAGAGTGATCGAGAGTGTCAGAGAGTGTTAGAGAGAGTCTGAGAATGTCAGAGAGTGATAGAGCGTGTCAGAGAGTGATAGAGAGTGTCAGAGAGTGTCAGAGTGTGATAGATAGTGATGGAGAGTGTCAGAGAGTGTCAGAGAGTGATAGAGAGTGATAGAGAGTGTCAGAGAGTGATAGAGAGTGTCAGAGAGTGTCAGAGAGTGTCAGAGAGTGATACGGAGTGTGATAGAGTGTGTCTCGGATTGTCACAGTGTGTCAGAGAGTGTCAGAGAGCATCAGAATGTGATAGAGAGAGATAGAGAGTGTCAGAGAGTGTCAGAGAGTGATAGAGAGTGTCTGAGAGTGTCAGAGAGTGTCAGAGAGTGTCAGAGAAAGTCAGACAGTGATTGAGAGTGTCAGAAAGTGATAGAGAGTTTCAGAGACTGATATAGAGTGATAGAGAGTGATAGAGAGTGTCTGAGAGTCTCAGAGAGTGTCAGATTGTGTCAGAGAGTGATAGAGAGTGATAGAGTGTGTCAGAGAGTGTCAAAGAGTGATAGAGAGAGTCAGAGTGTCAGAGAGTGATAGAGAGTGATTGAGTGTGTCTGAGAGTGTCAGAGAGTGTCAGTGAGTGTCAGAGAGTGATAGAGAGTGTCTGAGCATGTCAGAGAGTATCAGAGATTGATGGAGAGTGATAGAGTGTGTCAGAGAGTGATTGAGTGTGTCAGAGAGTGTCAGAGAGTGCCTGAGAGTGTCAGAGAGTGATAGAGAGTGATAGAGCGCCTCTGAGATTGTCAGAGATTGTCAGAGAGTGATAGAGAGTGTCAGAGAGTGTCAGAGAGAGTGTCAGAGTGTGCCAGAGTTTGTCAGAGGGTGTCAGTGAGTGTCAGAGATTTGCCAGAGAGTGATAGAGAGTGCCAGAGAGTGATTGAGTGTGTCAGAGAGTGATTGAGTGTGTCTGAGAGTGTCAGAGAGTGTCAGTGAGTATCAGAGAGTGATAGAGAGCGTCAGAGTGTGCCAGAGAGTGTCAGAGAGTGTTAGAGAGTGTTAGAGAGTGTTAGAGAGTGTCTGAGAGTGTCTGAGAGTGACAGAGAGTGATGCAGATTGATAGAGAGTGTCTGAGAGCGTCGGAGAGTATCAGAGAGTGTCAGAGAGTGATGGAGAGTGTCAGAGAGTGACAGAGATTGTCAGAGAGTGCCAGAGAGTGATAGAGATTGTCAGAGAGTGTTCGAGAGAGTCTGAGAATGTCAGAGAGTGATAGAGAGTGTCAGAGAGTGATAGAGAGTGTCTGAGAGTGTCAGAGAGTGTCAGGGAGTGATAGAGAGTGATTGAGTGTGTCTGAGATTGTCAGTGAGTGTCAGAGAGTTTCAGAGAGTGCCAGAGAGTGTCGGAGAGTGTCAGAGAGTGTCAGAGAGTGATAGAAAGTGATAGAGAGTGTCTGAGAGCGTCAGAGAGCGTCAGAGTGTGATGGAGATTGATAGAGAATGTCTGAGAGTGTCTGAGAGTGACAGAGAGTGACAGAGAGTGTCAGTGAGTGTCAGAGAGTGATAGAGAGTGCCAGAGAGTGATGGAGAGTGTCAGAGAGTGACAGAGAGTGTCTGAGAATGTCAGAGAGTGATAGAGAGTGTCAGAGAGTGATAGAGAGTGTCAGAGAGTGTCAGAGAGAGTGTCAGAGTGTGCCAAAGTTTGTCAGAGGTTGTCAGAGAGTGATAGAGAGTGCCAGAGAGTGATTGAGTGTGTCCGAGAGTGATTGAGTGTGTCTGAGAGTGATTGAGTGTGTCTGAGAGTGTCAGAGAGTGTCAGAGAGTGATAGAGAGTGTCTGAGAATGTCAGTGAGTATCAGAGAGTGATAGAGAGTGTCTGAGTGTGCCAGAGAGTGTCAGAGGGTGTTAGAGAGTGTTAGAGAGTGTCAGAGAGTGATGCAGATTGATAGAGAGTGTCTGAGAGCGTCGGAGAGTATCAGAGAGTGTCAGAGAGTGATGGAGAGTGTCAGAGAGTGACAGAGATTGTCAGAGAGTGCCAAAGAGTGATAGAGAGTGTCAGAGAGTGATAGAGAGTGTCTGAGAGTGTCAGAGAGTGTCAGGGAGTGATAGAGAGTGATTGAGTGTGTCTGAGAGTGTCAGTGAGTCTCAGAGAGTTTCAGAGAGTGCCAGAGAGTGTCGGAGAGTGTCAGAGAGTGTCAGAGAGTGATAGAGAGTGATAGAGAGTGTCTGAGAGCGTCAGAGAGCGTCAGAGTGTGATGGAGAGTGATAGAGAATGTCTGAGAGTGTCTGAGAGTGACAGAGAGTGACAGAGAGTGTCAGTGAGTGTCAGAGAGTGACAGAGAGTGCCAGAGAGTGATAGAGAGTGTCAGAGAGTGACAGAGAGTGTCTGAGAATGTCAGAGAGTAATAGAGAGTGTCAGAGAGTGAGAGAGAGTGTCTGAGAGTGTCAGAGAGAGGGAGAGAAATTCTGACAGTGTCAGAGAGTGTCAGAGAGTGATAGAGAGTGATAGATTGTGTCAGAGAGTGATAGAGAGTGACAGAGATTGTCTGAGAGTGTCAGAGAGTGTCAGAGTGTGTCAGAGAGTGACAGAGAGTGATAGAGAGTGATAGAGAGCGTCAGAGAGTGTCATCGAGTGATAGAGAGTGTCAGAGAGTGTCAGAGAGTGATAGAGAATGATTGAGTGTGTCAGTGAGTGTCAGAGAGCGATAGAGAGTGTCTGAGAGTGTCTGAGAGTGATAGAGAGTGACAGAGAAATTCTGAGACTGTCAGTGATTGTCAGAGAGTGATAGAGAGTGTCTGAGAGTGTCAGAGAGTGATACGGAGTGTGATAGAGTGTGTCTGAGATTGTCACAGTGTGTCAGAGAGTGTCAGAGAGTGATAGAGTGTGATATAGAGTGTCTGAGAGTGTCAGAGAGTGTCAGAGAGTGATAGAGAGTGATAGAGAGTGTCTGAGAGTGTCAGAGAGTGTCAGAGAGTGTCAGAGAGTGATAGAGAGTGTCAGAGAGTGTCAGAGAGAGTGTCAGAGTGTGCCAGAGTGTGTCAGAGGGTGTCAGAGAGGGTCAGAGAGTGCCAGAGAGTGATAGAGTGTGCCAGAGAGTGATTGAGTGTGTCAGAGAGTGATTGAGTGTGTCTGAGAGTGTCAGAGAGTGTCAGAGAGTGATAGAGAGTGTCTGAGAATGTCAGTGAGTATCAGAGAGTGATAGAGAGTGTCTGAGTGTGCCAGAGAGTGTCAGAGAGTGTTAGAGAGTGTTAGAGAGTGTCTGAGAGCGTCAGTGAGTGTCAGAGAGTGTCAGAGAGTGTCAGAGAGTGATAGAGAGTGATAGAGAGTGTCTGAGAGCGTCAGAGAGCGTCAGAGTGTGATGGAGAGTGATAGAGAATGTCTGAGGTTGTCTGAGAGTGACAGAGAGTGACAGAGAGTGTCAGTGAGTGTCAGAGAGTGACAGAGAGTGCCAGAGAGTGATACAGAGTGTCAGAGAGTGACAGAGAGTGTCTGAGAATGTCAGAGTAATAGAGAGTGTCAGAGAGTGTCAGAGAGTGATAGAGAGTGATAGAGAGGGTCTGAGAGCGTCAGAGTGTGATGGAGAGTGATAGAGAATGTCAGAGAGTGTCAGAGAGTGATACGGAGTGTGATAGAGTGTGTCTGAGATTGTCACAGTGTGTCAGAGAGTGTCAGAGAGTGATAGAGTGTGATATAGAGTGTCTGAGAGTGTCAGAGAGTGTCAGAGAGTGATAGAGAGCGTCTGAGAGTGTCAGAGAGTGTCAGAGAGTGTCAGAGAGTGATAGAGAGTGTCAGAGAGTGTCAGAGAGAGTGTCAGAGTGTGCCAGAGTGTGTCAGAGGGTGTCAGAGAGTGTCAGAGAGTGCCAGAGAGTGATAGAGTGTGCCAGAGAGTGATTGAGTGTGTCAGAGAGTGATAGAGAGTTTCTGAGTGTGCCAGAGAGTGTCAGAGAGTGTTAGAGAGTGTTAGAGAGTGTCTGAGAGCGTCGGTGAGTGTCAGAGAGTGTCAGAGAGTGTCAGAGAGTGATAGAGTGTGTCTGAGAGCGTCAGAGAGCGTCAGAGTGTGATGGAGAGTGATAGAGAACGTCTGAGGGTGTCTGACAGTGACAGAGAGTGACAGAGAGTGTCAGTGAGTGTCAGAGAGTGACAGAGAGTGCCAGAGAGTGATACAGAGTGTCAGAGAGTGACAGAGAGTGTCTGAGAATGTCAGAGAGTAATAGAGAGTGTCAGAGAGTGAGAGAGAGTGTCTGAGAGTGTCAGAGAGAGGGAAAGAAATTCTGACAGTGTCAGAGAGTGTCAGAGAGTGATAGAGAGTGTGAGAGAGTGATAGATTGTGTCAGAGAGTGATAGAGAGTGACAGAGATTGTCTGAGAGTGTCAGAGAGTGTCAGAGAGTGTCAGAGTGTGTCAGAGAGTGACAGAGAGTGATAGAGAGTGATAGAGAGTGTCAGAGAGTGTCATCGAGTGATAGAGAGTGTCAGAGAGTGTCAGAGAGTGATAGAGAATGATTGAGTGTGTCAGAGAGTGTCAGAGAGCGATAGAGAGTGTCTGAGAGTGTCTGAGAGTGATAGAGAGTGACAGAGAATTTCTGAGACTGTCAGTGATTGTCAGAGTGTGTTAGAGAGTGACAGAGAGTGATAGAGAGTGATAGAGAGTGTCAGAGAGTGTCATCGAGTGATAGAGAGTGTCAGAGATTGTCAGAGAGTGATAGAGAATGATTGAGTGTGTCAGAGAGTGTCAGAGAGCGATAGAGAGTGTCTGAGAGTGTCAGAGAGTGATAGAGTGAGATAGAGAGCCTCTGAGAGTGTCAGAGAGTGTCAGAGAGTGATAGAGAGTGTCAGAGAGTGTCAAAGAGTGTCCGAGAGTGTCAGAGTGTGTCAGAGTGTGTCAGAGAGTGTCAGAGAGTGATACAGATTGATAGAGCATGTCAGAGAGTGATAGAGCGTGTCAGAGAGTGATAGAGAGTGATAGAGAGTGTCAGAGAGTGTCAGAGAGTGTCAGAGTGTGATAGATAGTGATGGAGAGTGTCAGAGAGTGTCAGAGAGTGATAGAGAGTGATAGAGAGTGTCAGAGAGTGATAGAGAGTGTCAGAGAGTGTCAGAGAGTGATACGGAGTGTGATAGAGTGTGTCTGAGATTGTCACAGTGTGTCAGAGAGTGTCAGAGAGTGATAGAGTGTGATAGAGAGTGTCTGAGAGTGTCAGAGAGTGTCAGAGAGTGATAGAGAGTGTCTGAGAGTGTCAGAGAGTGTCAGAGAGTGATAGAGAGTGATAGAGAGTGTCAGAGAGTGCCAGAGAGAGTGTCAGAGTGTGCCAGAGTGTGTCAGAGGGTGTCAGAGAGTGTCAGAGAGTGCCAGAGAGTGATAGAGAGTGCCAGAGAGTGATTGAGTGTGTCAGAGAGCGATTGAGTGTGTCTCAGAGTGTCAGAGAGTGTCAGAGAGTGATAGAGAGTGTCTGAGAATGTCAGTGAGTATCAGAGAGTGATAGAGAGTGTCTGAGTGTGCCAGAGAGTGTCAGAGAGTGTTAGAGAGTGTTAGAGAGTGTCTGAGAGCGTCAGAGAGCGTCAGTGTGTGATAGAGAGAGATAGAGAGTGTCTGAGAGTGTCTGAGAGTGTCTGAGAGTGTCCGAGAGTGTCAGAGAGTGTCAGAGAGTGATGCAGATTGATAGAGAGTGTTTGAGAGCGTCGGAGAGTATCAGAGAGTGTCAGAGAGTGATGGAGAGTGTCAGAGAGTGTCAGAGAGTGACAGAGACTGACAGAGATTGTCAGAGAGTGCCAGAGAGTGATAGAGAGTGTCAGAGAGTGTTAGAGAGAGTCTGAGAATGTCAGAGAGTGATAGAGAGTGTCAGAGAGTGATAGAGAGTGTCTGAGAGTGTCAGGGAGTGATAGAGAGTGATTGAGTGTGTCTGAGAGTGTCAGTGAGTGTCAGAGAGTTTCAGAGAGTGCCAGAGAGTGTCGGAGAGTGTCAGAGAGTGTCAGAGAGTGATAGAGAGTGATAGAGAGTGTCTGAGAGCGTCAGAGAGCATCAGAGTGCGATGGAGAGTGTTAGAGAATGTCTGAGAGTGTCTGAGAGTGACAGAGAGTGACAGAGAGTGTCAGTGAGTGTCAGAGAGTGATAGAGAGTGCCAGAGAGTGATAGAGAGTGTCAGAGAGTGACAGAGAGTGTCTGAGAATGTCAGAGAGTGATAGAGAGTGTCAGAGAGTGAGAGAGAGTGTCTGAGAGTGTCAGAGAGTGATCGAGAGTGTCAGAGAGTGTTAGAGAGAGTCTGAGAATGTCAGAGAGTGATAGAGAGTGTCAGAGAGTGATAGAGAGTGTCTGAGAGTGTCAGAGAGTGTCAGAGAGTGTCAGAGAGTGATAGAGAGTGATAGAGAGTGTCTGAGAGCGTCAGAGTGTGATGGAGAGTGATAGAGAATGTCTGAGAGTGTCTGAGAGTGACAGAGAGTGATCGAGAGTGTCAGAGAGTGTTAGAGAGAGTCTGAGAATGTCAGAGAGTGATAGAGAGTGTCAGAGAGTGATAGAGAGTGTCTGAGAGTGTCAGAGAGTGTCAGGGAGCGATAGAGAGTGATTGAGTGAATCTGAGAGTGTCAGTGAGTGTCAGAGAGTTTCAGAGAGTGCCAGAGAGTGTCGGAGAGTGTCAGAGAGTGTCAGAGAGAGTCTGAGAATGTCAAAGAGTGATAGAGAGTGTCAGAGAGTGATAGCGAGTGTCTGAGAGTGTCAGAGAGTGTCAGGGAGCGATAGAGAGTGATTGAGTGTGTCTGAGATTGTCAGTGAGTGTCAAAGAGTGTCAGAGAGTGCCAGAGAGTGTCGTAGAGTGTCAGAGAGTGTCAGAGTGTGTCAGAGAGTGATAGAGAGTGATAGAGAGTGTCTGAGAGCGTCAGAGTGTGATGGAGAGTGATAGAGAATGTCTGAGAGTGTCTGAGAGTGACAGAGAGTGACAGAGAGTGTCAGTGAGTGTCAGAGAGTGATAGAGAGTGCCAGAGAGTGATAGAGTGTGTCAGAGAGTGACAGAGAGTGTCAGTGAGTGCTAGAGAGTTTCAGAGAGTGTCAGAGAGTGTCAGAGATTGATAGAGAGTGTCAGAGAGTGATAGAGAGTGACAGAGAGTGTCTGAGAGTGTCAGAGTGTGTCAGAGAGTGACAGAGAGTGACAGAGAGTGACAGAGAGTGATAGAGAGTGTCAGAGAGTGATAGAGAGTGACAGAGAGTGTCAGAGAGTGATCGAGAGTGTCAGAGAGTGATGGAGAGAGTCTGAGAGTGTCTGAGAGTGTTTGAGAGTGACAGAGAGTGTCTGAGAGTGACAGAGAGTGTCTGAGAGTGACAGAGAGTGTCTGAGAGTGTCAGTGAGTGCTAGAGAGTGTCAGAGAGTGTCAGAGAGTGTCAGAGATTGATAGAGAGTGTCAGAGAGTGATAGAGAGTGACAGAGAGTGTCTGAGAGTGTCAGAGTGTGTCAGAGAGTGACAGAGAGTGACAGAGAGTGATAGAGAGTGTCAGAGAGTGTCATAGAGTGATAGAGAGTGTCAGAGAGTGTCAAAGAGTGATAGAGAATGATTCAGTGTGTCAGGGAGTGTCAGAGAGCGATAGAGAGTGTCTGAGAGTGTCTGAGAGTGATAGAGAGTGACAGAGAATTTCTGAGACTCTCAGTGATTGTCAGAGAGTGACAGAGAGTGTCTGAGAGTGTCAGAGAGTGACAGAGAGTGATAGAGAGCCTCTGAGAGTGTCAGAGAGTGCCAGAGTGTGTCAGAGTGTGTCAGAGAGTGTCAGAGAGTGAGACAGAGTGATAGAGCATGTCAGAGAGTGATAGAGAGTGTCAGAGAGTGTCAGAGAGTGTCTGAGTGTGATAGATCGTGATGGAGAGTGTCAGAGAGTGTCAGAGAGTGATAGAGAGTGATAGAGAGTGTCAGAGAGTGATAGAGAGTGTCAGAGAGTGATACGGAGTGTGATAGAGTGTGTCTGAGATTGTCACAGTGTGTCAGAGAGTGTCAGAGAGTGATAGAGTGTGATAGAGAGTGTCTGAGAGTGTCAGAGAGTGTCAGAGAGTGATAGAGAGTGTCTGAGAGTGTCAGAGAGTGTCAGAAAGTGTCAGAGAAAGTCAGAGAGTGATTGAGAGTGTCCGAAAGTGATAGAGAGTTTCAGAGAGTGATATAGAGTGATAGAGAGTGTCTGAGAGTCTCAGAGAGTGTCAGATTGTGTCAGAGAGTGAAAGAGAGTGATAGAGTGTGTCAGAGAGTGTCAAAGAGCGATAGAGAGTGTCAGAGTGTCAGAGAGTGATAGAGAGTGATAGAGAGTGATAGAGAGTGATTGAGAGTGTCAGAGAGTGTCAGAGAGTGCCTGAGAGTGATAGAGAGTGTCTGAGAGTGTCTGATAGTGGCGGTGAATGTCTGAGTGTGTCAGTGAGTGATAGAGAGTGTCTGAGCATGTCAGAGAGTATCAGAGATTGATAGAGAGTGATAGAGAGTGTCTGAGAGTGTCAGAGAGTGTCAGAGTGTGTCAGAGAGTGATAGAGAGTGATTGAGAATGTCAGAGAGTGTCATAGAGTGATAGAGTGTGTCAGAGAGTGGTAGAGAGTGATTGAGTGTGTCAGAGAGTGTCAGAGAGTGCCTGAGAGTGTCAGAGAGTGATAGAGAGTGATAGAGCGCGTCTGAGATTGTCAGAGATTGTCAGAGACAGATAGAGATTGTCAGAGAGTGTCAGAGTGTGCCAGAGTTTGTCAGAGGGTGTCAGAGAGTGTCAGAGAGTGCCAGAGAGTGATAGAGTACACCAGAGTGAGATTGAGTGTGTCAGAGAGTGATTGAGTGTGTCTGAGAGTGTCAGAGAGTGTCAGAGAGTGATAGAGAGTGTCTGAGAATGTCAGTGAGTATCAGAGAGTGATAGAGAGTGTCTGAGTGTGCCAGAGAGTGTCAGAGAGTGTTAGATAGTGTTAGAGAGTGTTAGAGACTGTCTGAGAGCGTCAGAGAGCGTCAGAGTGTGATAGAGAGAGATAGAGAGTGTCTGAGAGTGTCCGAGAGTGTCAGAGAGTGTCAGAGAGTGATGCAGATTGATAGAGAGTGTCTGAGAGCGTCGGAGAGTATCAGAGAGTGTCAGAGAGTGATGGAGAGTGTCAGAGAGCGACAGAGATTGTCAGAGAGTGCCAAACAGTGATAGAGAGTGTCAGAGAGTGTTAGAGAGAGTCTGAGAATGTTAGAGAGTGATAGAGAGTGTCAGAGAGTGATAGAGAGTGTCTGAGAGTGTCAGAGAGTGTCAGGGAGTGATAGAGAGTGATTGAGTGTGTCTGAGAGTGTCAGTGAGTGTCAGAGAGTTTCAGAGAGTGCCAGAGAGTGTCGGAGAGTGTCAGAGAGTGTCAGAGAGTGATAGAGAGTGATAGAGAGTGTCTGAGAGTGTCAGAGAGCGTCAGAGTGTGATGGAGAGTGTCTGAGAATGTCAGAGAGTGATAGAGAGTGTCAGAGAGTGAGATAGAGTGTCTGAGAGTGTCAGAGAGTGAGAGAGAAATTCTGACAGTGTCAGAGAGTGTCAGAGAGTGATAGAGAGTGATAGAGACTGTCTGAGAGTGTCTGAGAGTGTTTGAGAGTGACAGAGAGTGTCAGAGAGCGAAAGAGAGTTTCAGAGAGTGACAGAGAGTGACAGAGAGTGATGGAGAGAGTCTGAGAGTGTCTGAGAGTGTTTGAGAGTGACAGAGAGTGTCTGAGAGTGACAGAGAGTGTCTGAGAGTGTCAGTGAGTGCTAGAGAGTGTCAGAGAGTGTCAGAGATTGATAGAGAGTGTCAGAGAGTGATAGAGAGTGACTGAGAGTGTCAGAGAGTGTCAGAGTGTGTCAGAGAGTGACAGAGAGTGTCAGAGTGTGTCAGAGTGTGTCAGAGAGTAACAGAGAGTGATAGAGAGTGTCAGAGAGTGTCATAGAGTGATAGAGAGTGTCAGAGAGTGTCAGAGAGTCTCAGAGAGTGATAGAGAATGATTGAGTGTGTCAGAGAGTGTCAGAGAGCGATAGAGAGTGTCTGAGATTGATAGAGAGTGACAGAGAATTTCTGAGTGATAGAGAGTGTCTGAGAGTGTCAGAGAGTGATAGAGAGTGTCAGAGAGTGTCAGAGAGTGTCAGAGTGTGTCAGAGTGTGTCAGAGAGTGTCAGAGAGTGATACAGATTGATAGAGCATGTCAGAGAGTGATCGAGCGTGTCAGAGAGTGATAGAGAGTGATAGAGAGTGTCAGAGACTGTCAGAGAGTGTCAGATAGTGTCAGAGTGTGATAGATAGTGATGGAGAGTGTCAGAGAGTGATACGGAGTGTGATAGAGTCTGTCTGAGATTGTCACAGTATGTCAGAGAGTGTCAGAGAGTGATAGAGAGTGATAGAGAGTGATAGAGAGCCTCTGAGAGTGTCAGAGAGTGTCAGAGTGTGATAGAGAGTGTCAGAGAGTGTCAGAGAGTGTCAGAGTGTGTCAGAGTGTGTCAGAGAGTGTCAGAGAGTGATACACATTGATAGAGCATGCCAGAGAGTGATAGAGCGTGTCAGAGAGTGATAGAGAGTGAAATAGAGTGTCAGAGAGTGTCAGTGTGTGATAGATAGTGATGGAGAGTGTCAGAGAGTGTCAGAGAGTGATAGAGAGTGATAGAGAGTGTCAGAGAGTGATAGAGAGTGTCAGAGAGTGTCAGAGAGTGATACGAAATGTGATAGAGTGTGTCTGAGATTGTCACAGTGTGTCAGAGAGTGTCAGAGAGTGATAGGGTGTGATAGATAGTGTCTGAGAGTGTCAGAGAGTGATGGAGAGTGTCAGAGAGTGTCATAGAGTGACAGAGATTGTCAGAGAGTGCCAGAGAGTGATAGAAAGTGTCAGAGAGTGTTAGAGAGAGTCTGAGAATGTCAGAGAGAGATAGAGAGTGTCAGAGAGTGTTAGAGAGTGTCAGAGAGTTTCAGGGAGTGATAGACTGTGATTGAGTGTGTCTGAGAGTGTCAGTGAGTGTCAGAGAGTTTCAGAGAGTGCCAGAGAGTGTCGGAGAGTGTCAGAGAGTGTCAGAGAGTGATAGAGAGTGATAGAGAGTGATAGAGAGTGTCTGAGAGCGTCAGAGAGCGTCAGAGAGCGTCAGAGTGTGATGGAGAGTGATAGAGAATGTCTGAGAGTGTCTGAGAGTCACAGAGAGTGACAGAGAGTGTCAGTGAGTGTCAGAGAGTGTCAGAGAGTGAGAGAGAGTGTTTGAGAGTGTCAGAGAGTAAGAGAGAAATTCTGACAGTGTCAGAGAGCGAAAGAGAGTGTCAGCGAGTGATAGAGAGTGTCAGCGAGTGATGGAGACAGTCTGAGAGTGTCTGAGAGTGTTTGAGAGTGACAGAGAGTGTCTGAGAGTGATAGAGAGAGTCTGAGAGTGTCAGTGAGTGCTAGAGAGTGTCAGAGAGTGTCAGAGATTGATAGAGAGTGTCAGAGAGTGATAGAGAGTGACAGAGAGTGTCCGAGAGTGTCAGAGAGTGTCAGAGTGTGTCAGAGAGTGACAGAGAGTGATATAGAGTGTCAGAGAGTGTCATAGAGTGATAGAGAGTGTCAGGGAGTGTCAGAGAGTGATAGAGAATGATTGAGTGTGTCAGAGAGTGTCAGAGAGTGTCTGAGAGTGTCTGAGAGTGATAGAGAGTGACAGAGAATTTCTGAGACTGTCAGTGATTGTCAGAGAGTGATAGAGAGTGTCTGAGAGTGTCAGATAGTGATAGAGCGTGATAGAGAGCCTCTGAGAGTGTCACAGAGTGTCAGAGAGTGATAGAGAGTGTCAGAGAGTGTCTGAGAGTGTCAGAGTGTGTCAGAAGTGTGTCAGAGAGTGTCAGAGAGTGATACAGAGTGATAGAGCATGTCAGAGAGTGATAGAGCGTGTCAGAGAGTGATAGAGAATGATAGAGAGTGTCAGAGAGTGTCAGAGAGTGTCAGAGTGTGATAGATAGTGATGGAGAGTGTCAGAGAGTGTCAGAGAGTGATAGAGAGTGATAGAGAGTGTCAGAGAGTGATAGAGAGTGTCAGAGAGTGTCAGAGAGTGATACGGAGTGTGATAGAGTGTGTCTGAGATTGTCACCGTGTGTCAGAGAGTGTCAGAGAGTGATAGAGTGTGATAGAGAGTGTCTGAGAGTGTCAGAGAGTGTCAGAGAGTGTCAGAGAAAGTCAGAGAGTGGTTGAGAGTGTCAGAAAGTGATAGAGATTTTCAGAGAGTGATATAGAGTGACAGAGAGTGATTGAGAGTGTCAGAGTGTCAGAGAGTGATAGAGAGTGATTGAGTGTGTCTGAGAGTGTCAGAGAGCGTCAGAGAGCGTCAGAGAGCGTCAGAGTGTGATGGAGAGTGATAGAGAATGTCTGAGAGTGTCTGAGAGTCACAGAGAGTGACAGAGAGTGTCAGTGAGTGTCAGAGAGTGTCAGAGAGTGAGAGAGAGTGTTTGAGAGTGTCAGAGAGTAAGAGAGAAATTCTGACAGTGTCAGAGAGCGAAAGAGAGTGTCAGCGAGTGATAGAGAGTGTCAGCGAGTGATGGAGACAGTCTGAGAGTGTCTGAGAGTGTTTGAGAGTGACAGAGAGTGTCTGAGAGTGATAGAGAGAGTCTGAGAGTGTCAGTGAGTGCTAGAGAGTGTCAGAGAGTGTCAGAGATTGATAGAGAGTGTCAGAGAGTGATAGAGAGTGACAGAGAGTGTCCGAGAGTGTCAGAGAGTGTCAGAGTGTGTCAGAGAGTGACAGAGAGTGATATAGAGTGTCAGAGAGTGTCATAGAGTGATAGAGAGTGTCAGGGAGTGTCAGAGAGTGATAGAGAATGATTGAGTGTGTCAGAGAGTGTCAGAGAGTGTCTGAGAGTGTCTGAGAGTGATAGAGAGTGACAGAGAATTTCTGAGACTGTCAGTGATTGTCAGAGAGTGATAGAGAGTGTCTGAGAGTGTCAGATAGTGATAGAGCGTGATAGAGAGCCTCTGAGAGTGTCACAGAGTGTCAGAGAGTGATAGAGAGTGTCAGAGAGTGTCTGAGAGTGTCAGAGTGTGTCAGAAGTGTGTCAGAGAGTGTCAGAGAGTGATACAGAGTGATAGAGCATGTCAGAGAGTGATAGAGCGTGTCAGAGAGTGATAGAGAATGATAGAGAGTGTCAGAGAGTGTCAGAGAGGGTCAGAGTGTGATAGATAGTGATGGAGAGTGTCAGAGAGTGTCAGAGAGTGATAGAGAGTGATAGAGAGTGTCAGAGAGTGATAGAGAGTGTCAGAGAGTGTCAGAGAGTGATACGGAGTGTGATAGAGTGTGTCTGAGATTGTCACCGTGTGTCAGAGAGTGTCAGAGAGTGATAGAGTGTGATAGAGAGTGTCTGAGAGTGTCAGAGAGTGTCAGAGAGTGTCAGAGAAAGTCAGAGAGTGGTTGAGAGTGTCAGAAAGTGATAGAGATTTTCAGAGAGTGATATAGAGTGACAGAGAGTGATTGAGAGTGTCAGAGTGTCAGAGAGTGATAGAGAGTGATTGAGTGTGTCTGAGAGTGTCAGAGAGTGTCAGAGAGTGCCAGAGAGTGATAGAGAGTGTCTGAGAGTGTCTGAGAGTGACAGTGAATGTCTGAGAGTGTCAGTGAGTGTCAGAGAATGATAGAGAGTGTCTGAGCGTGTCAGAGAGTGTCAGAGAGTATCATAGATTGATAGAGAGTGATAGAGTGTGTCTGAGAGTTTCAGAGTGTGTCAGAGAGTGATAGAGAGTGACAGAGAATGTCAGAGAGTGTCATAGAGTGATAGAGTGTGTCAGAGAGTGGTAGAGAGTGATTGATTGTGTCAGAGAGTGTCAGAGAGTGCCTGAGAGTGTCAGAGAGTGATAGAGAGTGTCAGAGAGTGATAGAGAGTGATAGAGCGCCTCTGAGATTGTCTGAGATTGTCAGAGAGTGATAGAGAGTGTCAGAGAGTGTCAGAGAGAGTGTCAGAGTGTGCCAGAGTGTGTCAGAGGGAGTCAGAGAGTGTCAGAGCGTGATAGAGAGTGATACAGAGTGTCAGAGAGTGCCAGAGAGTGTCATTGAGTGACAGAGAGTGTCAGAGAGTGTTAAAGAGTGTCAGAGAGTGATAGAGGGTGATAGAGAGTGTCAGAGAATGTCAGAGAGTGTCAGAGAGCGATAGAGAGTGTCAGAGAGAGATAGAGAGTGTCAGAGAGTGATAGAGAGTGTCAGAGAGTGTCAGAGAGTGATACGGAGTGTGATAGAGTGTGTCTATGAGTGTCAGTGTGTCAGAGAGTGATAGAGAGTGATAGAGAGTGATAGAGAGTGTCTGAGAGTGTCAGAGAGTGTCAGAGAGTGTCAGAGAGTGATAGAGAGTGCCCGAGAGTGTCAGAGAGTGTCAGAGAGTGTCAGAGAGTGTCAGAGAGTGTCAGCGAGTGATAGAGAGTGTCAGAGAGTGATAGAGAGTGATAGAGAGTGTCAGAGTGTGTCAGAGAGTGTCAAAGAGTGATAGAGAGTGTCAGAGTGTCAGAGAGTGATAGAGAGTGATTGAGAGTGATAGAGTGTGTCAGAGAGTGTCAAAGAGTGATAGAGAGTGTCAGAGTGTCAGAGAGTGATAGATAGTGATTGAGTGTGTCTGAGAGTGTCAGAGAGTGTCAGAGAGTGCCAGAGAGTGATATGGAGTGATAGAGATTGATAGAGAGTGTCTGAGAGTCTCAGAGAGTGTCAGATTGTGTCAGAGAGTGATAGAGAGTGATAGAGAGTGATAGAGAGTGTCAGAGTGTCAGAGAGTGATAGAGAGTGATTGAGTGTGTCTGAGAGTGTCAGAGAGTGTCAGAGAGTGCCAGAGAGTGATAGAGAGTGTCTGAGAGTGTCTGAGAGTGACAGTGAATGTCTGAGAGTGTCAGTGAGTGTCAGAGAGTGATAGAGAGTGTCTGAGCGTGTCAGAGAGTGTCAGAGTGTATCAGAGATTGATAGAGAGTGATAGAGTGTCTGAGAGTGTCAGAGTGTGTCAGAGAGTGATTGAGAGTGATAGAGAATGTCAGAGAGTGTCATAGAGTGAGAGTGTGTCAGAGAGTGGTAGAGAGTGATTGAGTGTGTCAGAGAGTGTCAGAGAGTGATAGAGAGTGATAGAGCGCCTCTGAGATTGTCTGAGATTGTCAGAGAGTGATAGAGAGTGTCAGAGAGTGTCAGAGAGAGTGTCAGAGTGTGCCAGAGTGTGTCAGAGGGTGTCAGAGAGTGTCAGAGCGTGATAGAGAGTGATACAGAGTGTCAAAGAGTGCCAGAGAGTGTCATTGGGTGATAGAGAGTGTCAGAGAGTGTTAAAGAGTGTCAGAGAGTGATAGAGAGTGATAGAGAGTGTCAGAGAGTGTCAGAGAGTGTCAGAGAGTGTCAGAGAGCGATAGAGAGTGTCAGAGAGAGATAGAGAGTGTCAGAGAGTGATAGAGAGTGTCAGAGAGTGTCAGAGAGTGATACGGAGTGTGATAGAGTGTGTCTGTGAGTGTCAGAGGGTGTCAGAGAGTGATAGAGAGTGATAGAGAGTGTCTCAGAGTATCAGAGAGTGTCATAGAGTGTCAGAGAGTATCAGAGAGTGTCAAAGAGAGTCAGAGAGTGATTGAGAGTGTCAGAAAGTGATGGAGAGTGATAGAGAGTGATAGAGCGTTTCAGAGTGTGTCATTGAGTGATAGAGAGTGTCAGACAGTGTCAGAGTGTGACAGAGGGTGTCAGAGAGTGTCAGCGAGTGTCAGAGAGTGTCTGAGAGTGTCAGAGTGTGTCATAAGTGTGTCAGAGAGTGTCAGAGAGTGATACAGAGTGATAGAGCATGTCAGAGAGTGATAGAGCGTGTCAGAGAGTGATAGAGAATGATAGAGAGTGTCAGAGAGTGTCAGAGAGTGTCAGAGTGTGATAGATAGTGATGGAGAGTGTCAGAGAGTGTCAGAGAGTGATAGAGAGTGATAGAGAGTGTCAGAGAGTGATAGAGAGTGTCAGAGAGTGTCAGAGAGTGATACGGAGTGTGATAGAGTGTGTCTGAGATTGTCACCGTGTGTCAGAGAGTGACAGAGAGTGTCAGAGAGTGTTAGAGAGAGTCTGAGAATGTCAGAGAGTGATAGAGAGTGTCAGAGAGTGATAAAGAGTGTCTGAGAGTGTCAGAGAGTGTCAGGGAGTGATAGAGAGTGATTGAGTGTGTCTGAGAGTGTCAGTGAGTGTCAGAGAGTTTCAGAGAGTGCCAGAGAGTGTCGGAGAGTGTCAGAGAGTGTCAGAGAGTGATAGAGAGTGATAGAGAGTGTCTGAGAGCGTCAGAGAGCATCAGAGTGTGATGGAGAGTGATAGAGAATGTCTGAGAGTGTCTGAGAGTGACAGAGAGTGACAGAGAGTGTCAGTGAGTGTCAGAGAGTGATAGAGAGTGCCAGAGAGTGATAGAGAGTGTCAGAGAGTGACAGAGAGTGTCTGAGAATGTCAGAGAGTGATAGAGAGTGTCAGAGAGTGAGAGAGAGTGTCTGAGAGTGTCAGAGAGTGATCGAGAGTGTCAGAGAGTGTTAGAGTGAGTCTGAGAATGTCAGAGAGTGATAGAGAGTGTCAGAGAGTGATAGAGAGTGTCTGAGAGTGTCAGAGAGTGTCAGGGAGCGATAGAGAGTGATTGAGTGTGTCTGAGAGTGTCAGTGAGTGTCAGAGAGTTTCAGAGAGTGCCAGAGAGTGTCGGAGAGTGTCAGAGAGTGTCAGAGAGTGTCAGAGAGTGATAGAGAGTGATAGAGAGTGTCTGAGAGCGTCAGAGTGTGATGGAGAGTTATAGAGAATGTCTGAGAGTGACAGAGCGTGACAGAGCGTGTCAGAGAGTGTCAGTGAGTGTCAGAGAGTGATAGAGAGTGCCAGAGAGTGATAGAGAGTGTCAGTGAGTGAGAGTGAAATTCTGTCAGTGTCAGAGAGTGTCAGAGAGTGATAGAGAGTGATAGAGACTGTCTGAGAGTGTCTGAGAGTGACAGAGAGTGACAGAGAGTGTCAGAGAGTGATCGAGAGTGTCAGAGAGTGATGGAGAGAGTCTGAGAGTGTCTGAGAGTGTTTGAGAGTGACAGAGAGTGTCTGAGAGTGACAGAGAGTGTCTGAGAGTGACAGAGAGTGTCTGAGAGTGTCAGTGAGTGCTAGAGAGTGTCAGAGAGTGTCAGAGAGTGTCAGAGATTGATAGAGAGTGTCAGAGAGTGATAGAGAGTGACAGAGAGTGTCTGAGAGTGTCAGAGTGTGTCAGAGAGTGACAGAGAGTGACAGAGAGTGATAGAGAGTGTCAGAGAGTGTCATAGAGTGATAGAGAGTGTCAGAGAGTGTCAAAGAGTGATAGAGAATGATTCAGTGTGTCAGGGAGTGTCAGAGAGCGATAGAGAGTGTCTGAGAGTGTCTGAGAGTGATAGAGAGTGACAGAGAATTTCTGAGACTCTCAGTGATTGTCAGAGAGTGACAGAGAGTGTCTGAGAGTGTCAGAGAGTGACAGAGAGTGATAGAGAGCCTCTGAGAGTGTCAGAGAGTGCCAGAGTGTGTCAGAGTGTGTCAGAGAGTGTCAGAGAGTGAGACAGAGTGATAGAGCATGTCAGAGAGTGATAGAGAGTGTCAGAGAGTGTCAGAGAGTGTCTGAGTGTGATAGAGAGTGTCTGAGAGTGTCAGAGAGTGTCAGAGAGTGATAGAGAGTGTCTGAGAGTGTCAGAGAGTGTCAGAAAGTGTCAGAGAAAGTCAGAGAGTGATTGAGAGTGTCCGAAAGTGATAGAGAGTTTCAGAGAGTGATATAGAGTGATAGAGAGTGTCTGAGAGTCTCAGAGAGTGTCAGATTGTGTCAGAGAGTGAAAGAGAGTGATAGAGTGTGTCAGAGAGTGTCAAAGAGCGATAGAGAGTGTCAGAGTGTCAGAGAGTGATAGAGAGTGATTGAGAGTGTCAGAGAGTGTCAGAGAGTGCCTGAGAGTGATAGAGAGTGTCTGAGAGTGTCTGATAGTGGCGGTGAATGTCTGAGTGTGTCAGTGAGTGATAGAGAGTGTCTGAGCATGTCAGAGAGTATCAGAGATTGATAGAGAGTGATAGAGAGTGTCTGAGAGTGTCAGAGTGTGTCAGAGAGTGATAGAGAGTGATTGAGAATGTCAGAGAGTGTCATAGAGTGATAGAGTGTGTCAGAGAGTGGTAGAGAGTGATTGAGTGTGTCAGAGAGTGTCAGAGAGTGCCTGAGAGTGTCAGAGAGTGATAGAGAGTGATAGAACGCATCTGAGATTGTCAGAGATTGTCAGAGACAGATAGAGATTGTCAGAGAGTGTCAGAGAGAGTGTCAGAGTGTGCCAGAGTTTGTCAGAGGGTGTCAGAGAGTGTCAGAGAGTGCCAGAGAGTGATAGAGAGCACCAGAGTGAGATTGAGTGTGTCAGAGAGTGATTGAGTGTGTCTGAGAGTGTCAGAGAGTGTCAGAGAGTGATAGAGAGTGATAGAGAGTGTCTGAGAATGTCAGTGAGTATCAGAGAGTGATAGAGAGTGTCTGAGTGTGCCAGAGAGTGTCAGAGAGTGTTAGAGAGTGTTAGAGAATGTTAGAGAGTGTTAGAGAGTGTTAGAGACTGTCTGAGAGCGTCAGAGAGCGTCAGAGTGTGATAGAGAGAGATAGAGAGTGTCTGAGAGTGTCCGAGAGTGTCAGAGAGTGTCAGAGAGTGATGCAGATTGATAGAGAGTGTCTGAGAGCGTCGGAGAGTATCAGAGAGTGTCAGAGAGTGATGGAGAGTGTCAGAGAGTGACAGAGATTGTCAGAGAGTGCCAAACAGTGATAGAGAGTGTCAGAGAGTGTTAGAGAGAGTCTGAGAATGTCAGAGAGTGATAGAGAGTGTCAGAGAGTGATAGAGAGTGTCTGAGAGTGTCAGAGAGTGTCAGGGAGTGATAGAGAGTGATTGAGTGTGTCTGAGAGTGTCAGTGAGTGTCAGAGAGTTTCAGAGAGTGCCAGAGAGTGTCGGAGAGTGTCAGAGAGTGTCAGAGAGTGTCAGAGAGTGATAGAGAGTGATAGAGAGTGTCTGAGAGTGTCAGAGAGCGTCAGAGTGTGATGGAGAGTGATAGAGAATGTCTGAGAGTGTCTGAGAGTGACAGAGAGTGACAGAGAGTGTCAGTGAGTGTCAGAGAGTGATAGAGAGTGCCAGAGAGTGATAAAGAGTGTCAGAGAGTGACAGAGAGTGTCTGAGAATGTCAGAGAGTGATAGAGAGTGTCAGAGACTGAGATAGAGTGTCTGAGAGTGTCAGAGAGTGAGAGAGAAATTCTGACAGTGTCAGAGAGTGATAGAGAGTGATAGAGAGTGATAGAGACTGTCTGAGAGTGTCTGAGAGTGTTTGAGAGTGACAGAGAGTGTCAGAGAGCGAAAGAGAGTTTCAGAGAGTGATAGAGAGTGTCAGAGAGTGATGGAGAGAGTCTGAGAGTGTCTGAGAGTGTTTGAGAGTGACAGAGAGTGTCTGAGAGTGACAGAGAGTGTCTGAGAGTGTCAGTGAGTGCTAGAGAGTGTCAGAGAGTGTCAGAGATTGATAGAGAGTGTCAGAGAGTGATAGAGAGTGACTGAGAGTGTCAGAGAGTGTCAGAGTGTGTCAGAGAGAGACAGAGAGTGTCAGAGTGTGTCAGAGTGTGTCAGAGAGTAACAGAGAGTGATAGAGCATGTCAGAGAGTGTCATAGAGTGATAGAGAGTGTCAGAGAGTGTCAGAGAGTGTCAGAGAGTGATAGAGAATGATTGAGTGTGTCAGAGAGTGTCAGAGAGCGATAGAGAGTGTCTGAGATTGATATAGAGTGACAGAGAATTTCTGAGTGATAGAGAGTGTCTGAGAGTGTCAGAGAGTGATAGAGAGTGATAGAGAGCCTCTGTGAGTGTCAGAGAGTGTCAGAGAGTGATAGAGAGTGTCAGAGAGTGTCGGAGAGTGTCAGAGAGTGTCAGAGTGTGTCAGAGTGTGTCAGAGAGTGTCAGAGAGTGATACAGATTGATAGAGCATGTCAGAGAGTGATCGAGCGTGTCAGAGAGTGATAGAGAGTGATAGAGAGTGTCAGAGAGTGTCAGAGAGTGTCAGATAGTGTCAGAGTGTGATAGATAGTGATGGAGAGTGTCAGAGAGTGATACGGAGTGTGATAGAGTCTGTCTGAGATTGTCACAGTGTGTCAGAGAGTGTCAGAGAGTGATAGAGAGTGATAGAGAGTGAGAGAGAGCCTCTGAGAGTGTCAGAGAGTGTCAGAGTGTGATAGAGAGTGTCAGAGAGTGTCAGAGAGTGTCAGAGTGTGTCAGAGTGTGTCAGAGAGTGTCAGAGAGTGATACAGATTGATAGAGCATGCCAGAGAGTGATAGAGCGTGTCAGAGAGTGATAGAGAGTGAAATAGAGTGTCAGAGAGTGTCAGAGAGTGTCAGAGTGTGATAGATAGTGATGGAGAGTGTCAGAGAGTGACAGAGATTGTCAGAGAGTGCCAGAGAGTGATAGAGATTGTCAGAGAGTGTTAGAGAGAGTCTGAGAATGTCAGAGAGAGATAGAGAGTGTCAGAGAGTGTTAGAGAGTGTCAGAGAGTTTCAGGGAGTGATAGACTGTGATTGAGTGTGTCTGAGAGTGTCAGTGAGTGTCAGAGAGTTTCAGAGAGTGCCAGAGAGTGTCGGAGAGTGTCAGAGAGTGTCAGAGAGTGATAGAGAGTGATAGAGAGTGATAGAGAGTGTCTGAGAGCGTCAGAGAGCGTCAGAGTGTGATGGAGAGTGATAGAGAATGTCTGAGAGTGTCTGAGAGTGACAGAGAGTGACAGAGAGTGTCAGTGAGTGTCAGAGAGTGTCAGAGAGTGAGAGAGAGTGTTTGAGAGTGTCAGAGAGTAAGAGAGAAATTCTGACAGTGTCAGAGAGCGAAAGAGAGTGTCAGCGAGTGATAGAGAGTGTCAGCGAGTGATGGAGACAGTCTGAGAGTGTCTGAGAGTGTTTGAGAGTGACAGAGAGTGTCTGAGAGTGACAGAGAGAGTCTGAGAGTGTCAGTGAGTGCTAGAGAGTGTCAGAGAGTGCCAGAGATTGATAGAGAGTGTCAGAGAGTGATAGAGAGTGACAGAGAGTGTCCGAGAGTGTCAGAGAGTGTCAGAGTGTGTCAGAGAGTGACAGAGAGTGACAGAGAGTGATATAGAGTGTCAGAGAGTGTCATAGAGTGATAGAGAGTGTCAGGGAGTGTCAGAGAGTGATAGAGAATGATTGAGTGTGTCAGAGAGTGTCAGAGAGTGTCTGAGAGTGTCTGAGAGTGATAGAGAGTGACAGAGAATTTCTGAGACTGTCAGTGATTGTCAGAGAGTGATATAGAGTGTCAGAGAGTGTCATAGAGTGATAGAGAGTGTCAGGGAGTGTCAGAGAGTGATAGAGAGTGACAGAGAATTTCTGAGACTGTCAGAGAGTGTCTGAGAGTGTCTGAGAGTGATAGAGAGTGACAGAGAATTTCTGAGACTGTCAGTGATTGTCAGAGAGTGATAGAGAGTGTCTGAGAGTGTCAGATAGTGATAGAGCGTGATAGAGAGCCTCTGAGAGTGTCACAGAGTGTCAGAGAGTGATAGAGAGTGTCAGAGAGTGTCTGAGAGTGTCAGAGTGTGTCAGAAGTGTGTCAGAGAGTGTCAGAGAGTGATACAGAGTGATAGAGCATGTCAGAGAGTGATAGAGCGTGTCAGAGAGTGATAGAGAATGATAGAGAGTGTCAGAGAGTGTCAGAGAGGGTCAGAGTGTGATAGATAGTGATGGAGAGTGTCAGAGAGTGTCAGAGAGTGATAGAGAGTGATAGAGAGTGTCAGAGAGTGATAGAGAGTGTCAGAGAGTGTCAGAGAGTGATACGGAGTGTGATAGAGTGTGTCTGAGATTGTCACCGTGTGTCATAGAGTGTCAGAGAGTGATAGAGTGTGATAGAGAGTGTCTGAGAGTGTCAGAGAGTGTCAGAGAGTGTCAGAGAAAGTCAGAGAGTGATTGAGAGTGTCAGAAAGTGATAGAGATTTTCAGAGAGTGATATAGAGTGACAGAGAGTGATAGAGAGTGTCTGAGAGACTCAGAGAGTGTCAGATTGTGTCAGAGAGTGATAGAGAGCGATAGAGAGTGTCAGAGAGTGTCAAAGAGTGATAGAGAGTGTCAGAGTGTCAGAGAGTGATAGAGAGTGATTGAGTGTGTCTGAGAGTGTCAGAGAGTGTCAGAGAGTGCCAGAGAGTGATAGAGAGTGTCTGAGAGTGTCTGAGAGTGACAGTGAATGTCTGAGAGTGTCAGTGAGTGTCAGAGAATGATAGAGAGTGTCTGAGCGTGTCAGAGAGTGTCAGAGAGTATCATAGATTGATAGAGAGTGATAGAGTTTGTCTGAGAGTTTCAGAGTGTGTCAGAGAGTGATAGAGAGTGACAGAGAATGTCAGAGAGAGTCATAGAGTGATAGAGTGTGTCAGAGAGTGGTAGAGAGAGATTGATTGTGTCAGAGAGTGTCAGAGAGTGCCTGAAAGTGTCAGAGAGTGATAGAGAGTGTCAGAGAGTGATAGAGAGTGATAGAGCGCCTCTGAGATTGTCTGAGATTGTCAGAGAGTGATAGAGAGTGATAGAGAGTGTCAGAGAGTGTCAGAGAGAGGCTCAGAGTGTGCCAGAGTGTGTCAGAGGGAGTCAGAGAGTGTCAGAGCGTGATAGAGAGTGATACAGAGTGTCAGAGAGTGCCAGAGAGTGTCATTGAGTGACAGAGAGTGTCAGAGAGTGTTAAAGAGTGTCAGAGAGTGATAGAGAGTGATAGAGAGTGTCAGAGAGTGTCAGAGAGTGTCAGAGAGCGATAGAGAGTGTCAGAGAGAGATAGAGAGTGTCAGAGAGTGATAGAGAGTGTCAGAGAGTGTCAGAGAGTGATACGGTGTGTGATAGAGTGTGTCTGTGAGTGTCAGAGTGTGTCAGAGAGTGATAGAGAGTGATAGAGAGTGTTTGAGAGTGTCAGAGAGTGTCAGAGAGTGTCAGAGAGTGTCAGAGAGTGATAGAGAGTGCCTGAGTGTGTCAGAGAGTGTCAGAGAGTGTCAAAGAGAGTCAGAGAGTGATTGAGAGTGTCAGAAAGTGATGGAGAGTGATAGAGAGTGATAGAGAGTTTCAGAGTGTGTCATTGAGTGATAGAGAGTGTCAGAAAGTGTCAGAGTGTGATAGAGAGTGTCAGAGAGTGTCAGCGAGTGATAGAGAGTGTCAGAGAGTGATAGAGAGTGATAGAGAGTGTCAGAGAGTGATAGAGTGTCAGAGAGTGATAGAGAGTGACAGAGAGTGTCTGAGAGTGTCAGAGAGTGTCAGAGTCTGTCAGAGAGTGATAGAGAGTGATCGAGAGTGTCAGAGAGTGTCAGAGAGAGTGTCAGAGTGTGCCAGAGTGTGTCAGAGGGAGTCAGAGAGTGTCAGAGCGTGATAGAGAGTGATACAGAGTGTCAGAGAGTGCCAGAGAGTGTCATTGAGTGACAGAGAGTGTCAGAGAGTGTTAAAGAGTGTCAGAGAGTGATAGAGAGTGATAGAGAGTGTCAGAGAGTGTCAGAGAGTGTCAGAAAGCGATAGAGAGTGTCAGAGAGAGATAGAGAGTGTCAGAGAGTGATAGAGAGTGTCAGATAGTGTCAGAGAGTGATACGGTGTGTGATAGAGTGTGTCTGTGAGTGTCAGAGTGTGTCAGAGAGTGATAGAGAGTGATAGAGAGTGTTTGAGAGTGTCAGAGAGTGTCAGAGAGTGTCAGAGAGTGTCAGAGAGTGATAGAGAGTGCCTGAGTGTGTCAGAGAGTGTCAGAGAGTGTCAAAGAGAGTCAGAGAGTGATTGAGAATGTCAGAAAGTGATGGAGAGTGATAGAGAGTGATAGAGAGTTTCAGAGTGTGTCATTGAGTGATAGAGAGTGTCAGACAGTGTCAGAGTGTGATAGAGAGTGTCAGAGAGTGTCAGCGAGTGATAGAGAGTGTCAGAGAGTGATAGAGAGTGATAGAGAGTGTCAGAGAGTGATAGAGTGTCAGAGAGTGATAGAGAGTGACAGAGAGTGTCTGAGAGTGTCAGAGAGTGTCAGAGTCTGTCAGAGAGTGATAGAGAGTGATCGAGAGTGTCAGAGAATGTCATAGAGTGATAGAGAGTGTCAGAGTGTGTCAGAGAGTGATAGAGAGTGATTGAGAGTGTCAGAGAGTGTCAGAGTGTGTCAGAGAGCGATAGAGAGTGTCTGAGAGTGTCTGAGAGTGATAGAGAGTGACAGAGAATTTCTGAGACTGTCAGTGATTGTCAGAGAGTGATAGAGAGTGTCTGAGAGTGTCAGAGAGTGATAGAGCGTGATAGAGAGTCTCTGAGAGTGTCAGAGAGTGTCAGAGAGTGATAGAGAGTGTCAGAGAGTGTCAGAGAGTATCAGAGTGTGTCAGAGTGTGTCAGAGAGTGTCAGAGAGTGTTACAGAGTGATAGAGAGTGTCAGAGAGTGATAGAGCATGTCAGAGAGTGATAGAGAGTGATAGAGAGTGTCAGAGAGTGTCAGAGAGTGTCAGAGTGTGATAGATAGTGATGGAGAGTGTCAGAGAGTGTCAGAGAGTGTTAGAGAGTGACAGAGAGTGTCAGAGAGTGATAGAGAGTGTCAGAGAGTGTCAGAGAGTGATTGAGAGTGTCAGAAAGTGATAGAGATTTTCAGAGAGTGATATAGAGTGACAGAGAGTGATAGAGAGTGTCTGAGAGACTCAGAGAGTGTCAGATTGTGTCAGAGAGTGATAGAGAGCGATAGAGAGTGTCAGAGAGTGTCAAAGAGTGATAGAGAGTGTCAGAGTGTCAGAGAGTGATAGAGAGTGATTGAGTGTGTCTGAGAGTGTCAGAGAGTGTCAGAGAGTGCCAGAGAGTGATAGAGAGTGTCTGAGAGTGTCAGTGAGTGTCAGAGAATGATAGAGAGTGTCTGAGCGTGTCAGAGAGTGTCAGAGAGTATCATAGATTGATAGAGAGTGATAGAGTGTGTCTGAGAGTTTCAGAGTGTGTCAGAGAGTGATAGAGAGTGACAGAGAATGTCAGAGAGTGTCATAGAGTGATAGAGTGTGTCAGAGAGTGGTAGAGAGTGATTGATTGTGTCAGAGAGTGTCAGAGAGTGCCTGAGAGTGTCAGAGAGTGATAGAGAGTGTCAGAGAGTGATAGAGAGTGATAGAGCGCCTCTGAGATTGTCTGAGATTGTCAGAGAGTGATAGAGAGTGATAGAGAGTGTCAGAGAGTGTCAGAGAGAGTGTCAGAGTGTGCCAGAGTGTGTCAGAGGGAGTCAGAGAGTGTCAGAGCGTGATAGAGAGTGATACAGAGTGTCAGAGAGTGCCAGAGAGTGTCATTGAGTGACAGAGAGTGTCAGAGAGTGTTAAAGAGTGTCAGAGAGTGATAGAGAGTGATAGAGAGTGTCAGAGAGTGTCAGAGAGTGTCAGAGAGCGATAGAGAGTGTCAGAGAGAGATAGAGAGTGTCAGAGAGTGATAGAGAGTGATCGAGAGTGTCAGAGAATGTCATAGAGTGATAGAGAGTGTCAGAGTGTGTCAGAGAGTGATAGAGAGTGATTGAGAGTGTCAGAGAGTGTCAGAGAGCGATAGAGAGTGTCTGAGAGTGTCTGAGAGTGATAGAGAGTGACAGAGAATTTCTGAGACTGTCAGTGATTGTCAGAGAGTGATAGAGAGTGTCTGAGAGTGTCAGAGAGTGATAGAGCGTGATAGAGAGTCTCTGAGAGTGTCAGAGAGTGTCAGAGAGTGTCAGAGAGTGTCAGAGAGTGTCAGAGAGTGCCAGAGAGTGATAGAGAGTGTCTGAGAGTGTCAGTGAGTGTCAGAGAATGATAGAGAGTGTCTGAGCGTGTCAGAGAGTGTCAGAGAGTATCATAGATTGATAGAGAGTGATAGAGTGTGTCTGAGAGTTTCAGAGTGTGTCAGAGAGTGATAGAGAGTGACAGAGAATGTCAGAGAGTGTCATAGAGTGATAGAGTGTGTCAGAGAGTGGTAGAGAGTGATTGATTGTGTCAGAGAGTGTCAGAGAGTGCCTGAGAGTGTCAGAGAGTGATAGAGAGTGTCAGAGAGTGTCAGAGAGTGATACAGAGTGATAGAGAGTGTCAGAGAGTGATAGAGCATGTCAGAGAGTGATAGAGAGTGATAGAGAGTGTCAGAGAGTGTCAGAGAGTGTCAGAGTGTGATAGATAGTGATGGAGAGTGTCAGAGAGTGTCAGAGAGTGTTAGAGAGTGACAGAGAGTGTCAGAGAGTGATAGAGAGTGTCAGAGAGTGTCAGAGAGTGATTGAGAGTGTCAGAAAGTGATGGAGAGTGATAGAGAGTGATAGAGAGTTTCAGAGTGTGTCATTGAGTGATAGAGAGTGTCAGACAGTGTCAGAGTGTGATAGAGAGTGTCAGAGAGTGTCAGCGAGTGATAGAGAGTGTCAGAGAGTGATAGAGAGTGATAGAGAGTGTCAGAGAGTGATAGGGTGTCAGAGAGTGATAGAGAGTGACAGAGAGTGTCTGAGAGTGTCAGAGAGTGTCAGAGTCTGTCAGAGAGTGATAGAGAGTGATCGAGAGTGTCAGAGAATGTCATAGAGTGATAGAGAGTGTCAGAGTGTGTCAGAGAGTGATAGAGAGTGATTGAGAGTGTCAGAGAGTGTCAGAGAGTGTCAGAGAGCGATAGAGAGTGTCTGAGAGTGTCTGAGAGTGATAGAGAGTGACAGAGAATTTCTGAGACTGTCAGTGATTGTCAGAGAGTGATAGAGAGTGTCTGAGAGTGTCAGAGAGTGATAGAGCGTGATAGAGAGTCTCTGAGAGTGTCAGAGAGTGTCAGAGAGTGATAGAGAGTGTCAGAGAGTGTCAGAGAGTATCAGAGTGTGTCAGAGTGTGTCAGAGAGTGTCAGAGAGTGTCAGAGAGTGATACAGAGTGATAGAGAGTGTCAGAGAGTGATAGAGCATGTCAGAGAGTGATAGAGAGTGATAGAGAGTGTCAGAGAGTGTCAGAGAGTGTCAGAGTGTGATAGATAGTGAAGGAGAGTGTCAGAGAGTGTCAGAGAGTGTTAGAGAGTGACAGAGAGTGTCAGAGAGTGATAGAGAGTGTCAGAGAGTGTCAGAGAGTGTCAGAGAGTGATTGAGAGTGTCAGAAAGTGATAGAGATTTTCAGAGAGTGATATAGAGTGACAGAGAGTGATAGAGAGTGTCTGAGAGACTCAGAGAGTGTCAGATTGTGTCAGAGAGTGATAGAGAGCGATAGAGAGTGTCAGAGAGTGTCAAAGAGTGATAGAGAGTGTCAGAGTGTCAGAGAGTGATAGAGAGTGATTGAGTGTGTCTGAGAGTGTCAGAGAGTGTCAGAGAGTGCCAGAGAGTGATAGAGAGTGTCTGAGAGTGTCAGTGAGTGTCAGAGAATGATAGAGAGTGTCTGAGCGTGTCAGAGAGTGTCAGAGAGTATCATAGATTGATAGAGAGTGATAGAGTGTGTCTGAGAGTTTCAGAGTGTGTCAGAGAGTGATAGAGAGTGACAGAGAATGTCAGAGAGTGTCATAGAGTGATAGAGTGTGTCAGAGAGTGGTAGAGAGTGATTGATTGTGTCAGAGAGTGTCAGAGAGTGCCTGAGAGTGTCAGAGAGTGATAGAGAGTGTCAGAGAGTGATAGAGAGTGATAGAGCGCCTCTGAGATTGTCTGAGATTGTCAGAGAGTGATAGAGAGTGATAGAGAGTGTCAGAGAGTGTCAGAGAGAGTGTCAGAGTGTGCCAGAGTGTGTCAGAGGGAGTCAGAGAGTGTCAGAGCGTGATAGAGAGTGATACAGAGTGTCAGAGAGTGCCAGAGAGTGTCATTGAGTGACAGAGAGTGTCAGAGAGTGATAGAGAGTGATAGAGAGTGTCAGAGAGTGGCAGAGAGTGGCAGAGAGCGATAGAGAGTGTCAGAGAGAGATAGAGAGTGTCAGAGAGTGATAGAGAGTGTCAGAGAGTGTCAGAGAGTGATACGGAGTGTGATAGAGTGTGTCTGTGAGTGTCAGAGTGTGTCAGAGAGTGATAGAGAGTGATAGAGAGTGTTTGAGAGTGTCAGAGAGTGTCAGAGAGTGTCAGAGAGTGTCAGAGAGTGATAGAGAGTGCCTGAGTGTGTCAGAGAGTGTCAGAGAGTGTCAAAGAGAGTCAGAGAGTGATTGAGAGTGTCAGAAAGTGATGGAGAGTGATAGAGAGTGATAGAGAGTTTCAGAGTGTGTCATTGAGTGATAGAGAGTGTCAGACAGTGTCAGAGTGTGATAGAGAGTGTCAGAGAGTGTCAGCGAGTGATAGAGAGTGTCAGAGAGTGATAGAGAGTGATAGAGAGTGTCAGAGAGTGATAGAGTGTCAGAGAGTGATAGAGAGTGACAGAGAGTGTCAGAGAGTGTCAGAGAGTGTCAGAGTCTGTCAGAGAGTGATAGAGAGTGATCGAGAGTGTCAGAGAATGTCATAGAGTGATAGAGAGTGTCAGAGTGTGTCAGAGAGTGATAGAGAGTGATTGAGAGTGTCAGAGAGTGTCAGAGAGTGTCAGAGAGCGATAGAGAGTGTCTGAGAGTGTCTGAGAGTGATAGAGAGTGACAGAGAATTTCTGAGACTGTCAGTGATTGTCAGAGAGTGATAGAGAGTGTCTGAGAGTGTCAGAGAGTGATAGAGCGTGATAGAGAGTCTCTGAGAGTGTCAGAGAGTGTCAGAGAGTGATAGAGAGTGTCAGAGAGTGTCAGAGAGTATCAGAATGTGTCAGAGTGTGTCAGAGAGTGTCAGAGAGTGATACAGAGTGATAGAGAGTGTCAGAGAGTGATAGAGCATGTCAGAGAGTGATAGAGAGTGATAGAGAGTGTCAGAGTGTGTCAGAGAGTGTCAGAGTGTGATAGATAGTGATGGAGAGTGTCAGAGAGTGTCAGAGAGTGTTAGAGAATGACAGAGAGTGTCAGAGAGTGATAGAGAGTGTCAGAGAGTGTCAGAGAAAGTCAGAGAGTAATTGAGAGTGTCAGAAAGTGATAGAGAGTTTCAGAGAGTGATATGGAGTGATAGAGATTGATAGAGAGTGTCTGAGAGTCTCAGAGAGTGTCAGATTGTGTCAGAGAGTGATAGAGAGTGATAGAGAGTGATAGAGTGTGTCAGAGAGTGTCAAAGAGTGATAGAGAGTGTCAGAGTGTCAGAGAGTGATAGAGAGTGATTGAGTGTGTCTGAGAGTGTCAGAGAGTGTCAGAGAGTGCCAGAGAGTGATAGAGAGTGTCTGAGAGTGTCTGAGAGTGACAGTGAATGTCTGAGAGTGTCAGTGAGTGTCAGAGAGTGATAGAGAGTGTCTGTGCGTGTCAGAGAGTGTCAGAGAGTATCAGAGATTGATAGAGAGTGATAGAGTGTCTGAGAGTGTCAGAGTGTGTCAGAGAGTGATAGAGAGTGATAGAGAGTGATAGAGAATGTCAGAGAGTGTCATAGAGTGAGAGTGTGTCAGAGAGTGGTAGAGAGTGATTGAGTGTGTCAGAGAGTGTCAGAGAGTGCCTGAGAGTGTCAGAGAGTGATAGAGAGTGATAGAGAGTGATAGAGAGTGATAGAGCGCCTCTGAGATTGTCTGAGATTGTCAGAGAGTGATAGAGAGTGTCAGAGAGTGTCAGAGAGAGTGTCAGAGTGCGCCAGAGTGTGTCAGAGGGTGTCAGAGAGTGTCAGAGCGTGATAGAGAGTGATACAGAGTGTCAAAGAGTGCCAGAGAGTGTCATTGAGTGATAGAGAGTGTCAGAGAGTGTTAAAGAGTGTCAGACAGTGATAGAGAGTGTCAGAGAGTGTCAGAGAGTGTCAGAGAGTGTCAGAGAGCGATAGAGAGTGTCAGAGAGAGATAGTGAGTGTCAGAGAGTGATAGAGAGTGTCAGAGAGTGTCAGAGAGTGATACGGAGTGTGATAGAGTGTGTCTGTGAGTGTCAGAGGGTGTCAGAGAGTGATAGAGAGTGATAGAGAGTGTCTCAGAGTATCAGAGAGTGTCATAGAGTGTCAGAGAGTATCAGAGAGTGTCAAAGAGAGTCAGAGAGTGATTGAGAGTGTCAGAAAGTGATGGAGAGTGATAGAGAGTGATAGAGCGTTTCAGAGTGTGTCATTGAGTGATAGAGAGTGTCAGACAGTGTCAGAGTGTGACAGAGGGTGTCAGAGAGTGTCAGCGAGTGATAGAGAGTGTCAGAGAGTGATAGAGAGTGAAAGAGAGTGTCAGAGAGTGCTAGAGTGTCAGAGAGTGATAGAGAGTGACAGAGAGTGTCTGAGAGTGTCAGAGAGTGTCAGAGTCTGTCAGAGAGTGATAGAGAGTGATCGAGAGTGTCAGAATGTCATAGAGTGATAGAGAGTGTCAGAGTGTGTCAGAGAGTGATAGAGAGTGATTGAGTGTGTCAGAGAGTGTCAGAGAGCGATAGAGAGTGTCAGAGAGAGATAGAGAGTGTCAGAGAGTGATAGAGAGTGTCTGAGAGTGTCTGAGAGTGGCAGAGAGTGAAAGAGAGTGTCTGAGAGTGTCAGTGTGTGTCAGAGAGTGATGGAGAGTGTCTGAGAGTGTCAGTGAGTGATGGAGAGTGATAGAGAGCCTCTGAGAGTGTCAGAGAGTGTCAGAGAGTGATAGAGAGTGACAGAGAGTGTCAGAGAGTGATAGAGAGTGACAGAGAGTGTCTGAGAGTGTCAGAGAGTGTCAGAGTGTGTCAGAGAGTGACAGAGTGTGATAGAGAGCCTCTGAGAGTGTCAGAGAGATTCAGAGAGTGATAGAGAGTGTCAGAGAGTGTAAGAGAGTGTTCGAGAGTGTCAGAGTGTGATAGAGAGTGATAGAGAGCGTCAGAGAGTGTCATAGAGTGATAGAGAGTGTCAGAGTGTGTCACAGAGTGTCTGAGTGTGTGAGAGAGGGTCAGAGATTGATAGAGAGTGTCAGAGAGTGATAGAGTGTGTCTGACAGTGACAGAGAGCGTCTGAGAGTGTCAGTGAGTGTCTGAAAGTGACAGAGAGATTCTGAGAGTGTCAGTGAGTGTCAGAGAGTGATAGAGAGTGTCTGAGAGTGTCAGTGAGTGATAGAGAGTGATAGAGAGCCACTGAGAGTGATAGAGAGTGTCTAGAGAGTGTCAGAGTGTGTCAGAGAGTGACAGAGAGTGTCAGAGTGTGTCAGAGAGTGCGGCACAGTGGCACAGTGGTTAGCTCGACAGCCTCACAGCTCCAGGGACCCGGGTTCGATTCTGGGTACCGCCTGTGTGGAGTTTGCAAGTTCTCCCTGTGTCTGCGTGGGTTTTCTCCGGGTGCTCCGGTTTCCTCCCACAAGCCAAAAGACTTGCAGGTTGGTAGGTAAATTGACCATTATAAATTGTCACTAGTGCAGGTAGGTGGTAGGGGAAATATAGGGACAGGTGGGGATGTTTGGTAGGAATATGGGATTAGTGTAGGATTAGTATAAATGGGTGGTTGATGGTCGGCACAGACTCGGTGGGCCGAAGGGCCTGTTTCAGTGCTGTATCTCTAAACTAAACTAAACAGAGAGTGATAGAGAGTGTCAGAGAGTGTCAAAGAGTGATAGAGAGAGTTAGAGTGTGTCAGAGAGTGCTAGAGAGTGATTGAGTGTGTCAGAGCGTGTCAGAGAGCGATAGAGAGTGTCAGAGAGCGATAGAGAGTGTCAGAGAGTGATAGAGAGTGTCTGAGAGCGTCAGAGAGCGTCAGAGTGTGATAGAGAGTGATAGAGAGTGTCTGAGAGTGTCTGAGAGTGTCCGAGAGTGTCCGAGAGTGTCCGAGAGTGATACAGATTGATAGAGAGTGTCTGAGAGCATCGGAGAGTATCAGAGAGTGTCAGAGAGTGATGGAGAGTGTCAGAGAGTGTCATAGAGTGACAGAGATTGTCAGAGAGTGCCAGAGCATGATAGAGAGTGTCAGAGAGTGATAGAGAGTGTCTGAGAGTGTCCGAGAGTGTCAGGGAGTGATGGAGAGTGATTCAGTGTGTCTGATAGTGTCAGTGAGTGTCAGAGAGTGTCAGAGAGTGCCAGAGAGTGTCGGAGAGTGTCAGAGAGTGTCAGCGAGTGATAGAGAGTGATAGAGAGTGTCTGAGAGCGTCAGAGAGCGTCAGAGTGTGATAGAGAGTGATAGAGAATGTCTGAGAGAGCCTGAGAGTGACAGAGAGTGTCAGAGAGTGTCATAGAGTGACAGAGATTGTCAGAGAGTGCCAGAGCGTGATAGAGAGTGTCAGAGAGTGATAGAGAGATTCTGAGAATGTCAGAGAGTGATAGAGAGTGTCAGAGAGTGATAGAGAGTGTCCGAGAGTGTCCGAGAGTTTCAGGGAGTGATGGAGAGTGATGGAGAGTGTCTGAGAGCGTCAGAGAGCGTCAGAGTGTGATAGAGAGTGATAGAGAATGTCTGAGAGAGCCTGAGAGTGACAGAGAGTGACAGAGAGTGTATGAGAGTGTCAGTGAGTGTCAGAGAGTGATAGAGAGTGTCAGAGAGTGTATGAGAGTGTCAGTGAGTGTCAGAGAGTGATAGAGAGTGTCAGAGAGTGTAAGAGAGTGTTAGAGAGTGTCAGAGTGTGATAGAGAGTGATAGAGAGCGTCAGAGAGTGTCATAGAGTGATAGAGAGTGTCAGAGTGTGTCACAGAGTGACTGAGTGTGTCAGAGAGGGTCAGAGATTGATAGAGAGTGTCAGAGAGTGATAGAGTGTGTCTGACAGTGACAGAGAGCGTCTGAGAGTGTCAGTGAGTGTCTGAAAGTGACAGAGAGATTCTGAGAGTGTCAGTGAGTGTCAGAGAGTGATAGAGAGTGTCTGAGAGTGTCAGTGAGTGATAGAGAGTGATAGAGAGCCACTGAGAGTGTCAGAGAGTGTCAGAGAGTGATAGAGGGTGTCAGAGAGTGTCAGCGAGTGATAAAGAGTGTCAGAGAGTGTCAGAGAGTGATAGAGAGTGATAGAGAGTGTCAGAGAGTGCTAGAGTGTCAGAGAGTGATAGAGAGTGACAGAGAGTGTCTGAGAGTGTCAGAGAGTGTCAGAGTCTGTCAGAGAGTGATAGAGAGTGATCGAGAGTGTCAGAATGTCATAGAGTGATAGAGAGTGTCAGAGTGTGTCAGAGAGTGATAGAGAGTGATTGAGTGTGTCAGAGTGTGTCAGAGAGCGATAGAGAGTGTCAGAGAGAGATAGAGAGTGTCAGAGAGTGATAGAGAGTGTCTGAGAGTGTCTGAGAGTGGCAGAGAGTGAAATAGAGTGTCTGTGAGTGTCAGTGTGTGTCACAGAGTGATGGAGAGTGTCTGAGAGTGTCAGTGAGTGATGGAGAGTGATAGAGAGCCTCTGAGAGTGTCAGAGAGTGTCAGAGAGTGATAGAGAGTGACAGAGACTGTCAGAGAGTGTCAGAGTGTGTCAGAGAGTGATAGAGGGTGATAGAGAGTGTCAGAGAGTGTCATGGAGTGATAGAGACAGTCAGAGTGTGTCAGAGAGTGATAGAGAGTGATTGAGTGTGTCAGAGAGTATCAGAGAGTGATAGAGAGTGTCAGAGAGTGATAGAGAGCCTCTGAGAGTGTCAGAGAGATTCAGAGAGTGATAGAGAGTGTCAGAGAGTGTAAGAGAGTGTCAGAGAGTGTCAGAGTGTGATAGAGAGTGATAGAGAGCGTCAGAGAGTGTCATAGAGTGATAGAGAGTGTCAGAGTGTGTCACAGAGTGTCTGAGTGTGTCAGAGAGGGTCAGAGATTGATAGAGAGTGTCAGAGAGTGTCAGAGAGTGATAGAGTGTGTCTGACAGTGACAGAGAGCGTCTGAGAGTGTCAGTGAGTGTCTGAAAGTGACAGAGAGATTCTGAGAGTGTCAGTGAGTGTCAGAGAGTGATAGAGAGTGTCTGAGAGTGTCAGTGAGTGATAGAGAGTGATAGAGAGCCACTGAGAGTGTCAGAGAGTGTCAGAGAGTGATAGAGAGTGTCAGAGAGTGATAGAGAGTGACAGAGAGTGTCAGAGAGTGATAGAGAGTGTCAGAGAGTGATAGAGAGTGACAGAGAGTGTCAGAGTGTGTCAGAGAGTGTCATAGAGTGATAGAGAGTGTCAGAGTGTGTCACAGAGTGTCTGAGTGTGTCAGAGAGGGTCAGAGATTGATAGAGAGTGTCAGAGAGTGATAGAGTGTGTCTGACAGTGACAGAGAGCGTCTGAGAGTGTCAGTGAGTGTCTGAAAGTGACAGAGAGATTCTGAGAGTGTCAGTGAGTGTCAGAGAGTGATAGAGAGTGTCTGAGAGTGTCAGTGAGTGATAGAGAGCGATAGAGAGCCACTGAGAGTGTCAGAGAGTGTCAGAGAGTGATAGAGGGTGTCAGAGAGTGTCAGCGAGTGATAGAGAGTGTCAGAGAGTGTCAGAGAGTGTCAGAGAGTGATAGAGAGTGATAGAGAGTGTCAGAGAGTGCTAGAGTGTCAGAGAGTGATAGAGAGTGACAGAGAGTGTCTGAGAGTGTCAGAGAGTGTCAGAGTCTGTCAGAGAGTGATAGAGAGTGATCGAGAGTGTCAGAATGTCATAGAGTGATAGAGAGTGTCAGAGTGTGTCAGAGAGTGATAGAGAGTGATTGAGTGTGTCAGAGTGTGTCAGAGAGCGATAGAGAGTGTCAGAGAGAGATAGAGAGTGTCAGAGAGTGATAGAGAGTGTCTGAGAGTGTCTGAGAGTGGCAGAGAGTGAAAGAGAGTGTCTGTGAGTGTCAGTGTGTGTCACAGAGTGATGGAGATTGTCTGAGAGTGTCAGTGAGTGATGGAGAGTGATAGAGAGCCTCTGAGAGTGTCAGAGAGTGTCAGAGAGTGTCAGAGAGTGATTGAGTGTGTCAGAGTGTGTCAGAGAGCGATAGAGAGTGTCAGAGAGAGATAGAGAGTGTCAGAGAGTGATAGAGAGTGTCTGAGAGTGTCTGAGAGGGGCAGAGAGTGAAAGAGAGTGTCTGTGAGTGTCAGTGTGTGTCACAGAGTGATGGAGATTGTCTGAGAGTGTCAGTGAGTGATGGAGAGTGATAGAGAGCCTCTGAGAGTGTCAGAGAGTGTCAGAGAGTGTCAGAGAGTGATAGAGAGTGACAGAGAGTGTCAGAGAGTGATAGAGAGTGACAGAGAGTGTCTGAGAGTGTCAGAGAGTGTCAGAGTGTGTCAGAGAGTGATAGAGGGTGATAGAGAGTGTCAGAGAGTGTCATGGAGTGATAGAGACAGTCAGAGTGTGTCAGAGAGTGATAGAGAGTGATTGAGTGTGTCAGAGAGTATCAGAGAGTGATAGAGAGTGTCAGAGAGTGATAGAGAGCCTCTGAGAGTGTCAGAGAGATTCAGAGAGTGATAGAGAGCGTCAGAGAGTGTCATAGAGTGATAGAGAGTGTCAGAGTGTGTCACAGAGTGTCTGAGTGTGTCAGAGAGGGTCAGAGATTGATAGAGAGTGTCAGAGAGTGTCAGAGAGTGATAGAGTGTGTCTGACAGTGACAGAGAGCGTCTGAGAGTGTCAGTGAGTGTCTGAAAGTGACAGAGAGATTCTGAGAGTGTCAGTGAGTGTCAGAGAGTGATAGAGAGTGTCTGAGAGTGTCAGTGAGTGATAGAGAGTGATAGAGAGCCACTGAGAGTGTCAGAGAGTGTCAGAGAGTGATAGAGAGTGTCAGAGAGTGATAGAGAGTGACAGAGAGTGTCAGAGAGTGATAGAGAGTGTCAGAGAGTGATAGAGAGTGACAGAGAGTGTCAGAGTGTGTCAGAGAGTGACAGAGAGTGATAGAGAGTGTCAGAGAGTGTCAAAGAGTGATAGAGAGAGTCAGAGTGTGTCAGAGAGTGCTAGAGAGTGATTGAGTGTGTCAGAGCGTGTCAGAGAGCGATAGAGAGCGATAGAGAGTGTCAGAGAGTGATAGAGAGTGATAGAGAGTGATAGAGAGCGTCAGAGAGCGTCAGAGTGTGATAGAGAGTGATAGAGAATGTCTGAGAGAGCCTGAGAGTGACAGAGAGTGTCAGAGAGTGTCATAGAGTGACAGAGATTGTCAGAGAGTGCCAGAGCGTGATAGAGAGTGTCAGAGAGTGATAGAGAGAGTCTGAGAATGTCAGAGAGTGATAGAGAGTGTCAGAGAGTGATAGAGAGTGTCCGAGAGTGTCCGAGAGTTTCAGGGAGTGATGGAGAGTGATGGAGAGTGATGGAGAGTGTCTGAGAGCGTCAGAGAGCGTCAGATTGTGATAGAGAGTGATAGAGAGTGATAGAGAATGTCTGAGAGAGCCTGAGAGTGACAGAGAGTGACAGAGAGTGTATGAGAGTGTCAGTGAGTGTCAGAGAGTGATAGAGAGTGTCAGAGAGTGTAAGAGAGTGTTAGAGAGTGTCAGAGTGTGATAGAGAGTGATAGAGAGCGTCAGAGAGTGTCATAGAGTGATAGAGAGTGTCAGAGTGTGTCACAGAGTGTCTGAGTGTGTCAGAGAGGGTCAGAGATTGATAGAGAGGGTCAGAGAGTGTCAGAGAGTGATAGAGTCTGTCGGACAGTGATAGAGAGCGTCTGAGAGTGTCAGTGAGTGATAGAGAGTGATAGAGAGCCACTGAGAGTGTCAGAGAGTGATAGAGGGTGTCAGAGAGTGTCAGCGAGTGATAGAGAGTGTCAGAGAGTGTCAGAGAGTGATAGAGAGTGATAGAGAGTGTCAGAGAGTGCTAGTGTGTCAGAGAGTGATAGAGAGTGAGAGAGAGTGTCTGAGAGTGTCAGAGAGTGTCAGAGTCTGTCAGAGAGTGATAGAGAGTGATCGAGAGTGTCAGAATGTCATAGAGTGATAGAGAGTGTCAGAGTGTGTCAGAGAGTGATAGAGAGTGATTGAGTGTGTCAGAGTGTGTCAGAGAGCGATAGAGAGTGTCAGAGAGAGATCGAGAGTGTCAGAGAGTGATAGAGAGTGTCTGAGAGTGGCAGAGAGTGAAAGAGAGTGTCTGTGAGTGTCAGTGTGTGTCACAGAGTGATGGAGAGTGTCTGAGAGTGTCAGTGAGTGATGGAGAGTGATAGAGAGCCTCTGAGAGTGTCAGAGAGTGTCAGAGAGTGTCAGAGAGTGATAGAGAGTGACAGAGAGTGTCAGAGAGTGATAGAGAGTGACAGAGAGTGTCTGAGAGTGTCAGAGAGTGTCATAGTGTGTCAGAGAGTGATAGAGGGTGATAGAGAGTGTCAGAGAGTGGCATGGAGTGATAGAGACAGTCAGAGTGTGTCAGAGAGTGATAGAGAGTGATTGAGTGTGTCAGAGAGTATCAGAGAGTGATAGAGAGTGTCAGAGAGTGATAGAGACTGTATGAGAGTGTCTGAGAGTGACAGAGAGTGAAATAGAGTGTCTGAGAGTGTCAGTGAGTGTCAGAGAGTGATAGAGAGTGTCTGAGTGTGTCAGTGAATGATAGAGTGTGATAGAGAGCCTCTGAGAGTGTCAGAGAGATTCAGAGAGTGATAGAGAGTGTCAGAGAGTGTAAGAGAGTGTTAGAGAGTGTCAGAGTGTGATAGAGAGTGATAGAGAGCGTCAGAGAGTGTCATAGAGTGATAGAGAGTGTCAGAGTGTGTCACAGAGTGTCTGAGTGTGTCAGAGAGGGTCAGAGATTGATAGAGAGTGTCAGAGAGTGTCAGAGAGTGATAGAGTGTGTCTGACAGTGACAGAGAGCGTCTGAGAGTGTCAGTGAGTGTCTAAATGTGACAGAGAGATTCTGAGAGTGTCAGTGAGTGTCAGAGAGTGATAGAGAGTGTCTGAGAGTGTCAGTGAGTGATAGAGAGTGATAGAGAGCCACTGAGAGTGTCAGAGAGTGTCAGAGAGTGATAGAGAGTGTCAGAGAGTGATAGAGAGTGACAGAGAGTGTCAGAGAGTGATAGAGAGTGTCAGAGAGTGATAGAGAGTGTCAGAGAGTGTCAGAGTGTGTCAGAGAGTGACAGAGAGTGATAGAGAGTGTCAGAGAGTGTCAAAGATTGATAGAGAGAGTCAGAGTTTGTCAGAGAGCGCTAGAGAGTGATTGAGTGTGTCAGAGCGTGTCAGAGAGCGATAGAGAGTGTCAGAGAGTGATAGAGAGTGTCAGAGAGTGATAGAGAGTGTCTGAGAGCGTCAGAGAGCGTCAGAGAGCGTTAGAGAGTGATAGAGAGTGATAGAGAGTGTCCGAGAGTGTCCGAGAGTGTCCGAGAGTGTCCGAGAGTGATACAGATTGATAGAGAGTGTCTGAGAGCATCGGAGAGTATCAGAGAGTGTCAGAGAGTGATGGGGAGTGTCAGAGAGTGTCATAGAGTGACAGAGATTGTCAGAGAGTGCCAGAGCGTGATAGAGAGTGTCCGAGAGTGTCCGAGAGTGTCAGGGAGTGATGTAGAGTGATTCAGTGTGTCTGAGAGTGTCAGTGAGTGTCAGTGAGTGTCAGAGAGTGTCAGAGAGTGCCAGAGAGTGTCGGAGAGTGTCAGAGAGTGTCAGAGAGTGTCAGAGAGTGATAGAGAATGTCAGAGAGTGATAGAGAGTGTCTGAAAGCGTCAGAGAGCGTCAGAGTGTGATAGAGAGTGATAGAGAGTGTCTGAGAGCGTCAGAGTGTGATAGAGAGTGATAGAGAGTGACAGAGATTGTCAGAGTGTGCCAGAGCGTGATAGAGATTGTCAGAGAGTGATAGAGAGAGTCTGAGAATGTCAGAGAGTGATAGAGAGTGTCAGAGAGTGATAGAGAGTGTCCGAGAGTGTCCGAGAGTTTCAGGGTGTGATGGAGAGTGATGGAGAGTGTCTGAGAGCGTCAGAGAGCGTCAGAGTGTGATAGAGAGTGATAGAGAATGTCTGAGAGAGCCTGAGAGTGACAGAGAGTGACAGAGAGTGTATGAGAGTGTCAGTGAGTGTCAGAGAGTGATAGAGAGTGTCAGAGAGTGTAAGAGAGTGTTAGAGAGTGTCAGAGTGTGATAGAGAGTGATAGAGAGCGTCAGAGAGTGTCATAGAGTGATAGAGTGTGTCTGACAGTGATAGAGAGTGTCTGAGAGTGTCAGTGAGTGATAGAGAGTGATAGAGAGCCACTGAGAGTGTCAGAGAGTGTCAGAGAGTGATAGAGAGTGACAGAGAGTGTCAGAGAGTGATAGAGAGTGTAAGAGAGTGATAGATAGTGTCAGAGAGTGTCAGAGTGTGTCAGAGAGTGACAGAGAGTGATAGAGAGTGTCAGAGAGTGTGAAAGAGTGATAGAGAGAGTCAGAGTGTGTCAGAGAGTGCTAGAGAGTGATTGAGTGTGTCAGAGCGTGTCAGAGAGCGATAGAGAGTGTCAGAGAGTGATAGAGAGTGTCAGAGAGTGATAGAGAGTGTCTGAGAGCGTCAGAGAGCGTCAGAGTGTGATAGAGAGTGATAGAGAGTTTCTGAGAGTGTCCGAGAGTGTCCGAGAGTGTCAGAGAGTGTCAGAGAGTGATACAGATTGATAGAGAGTGTCTGAGAGCATCGGAGAGTATCAGAGAGTGTCAGAGAGTGATGGAGAGTGTCAGAGAGTGTCATAGAGTGACAGAGATTGTCAGAGAGTGCCAGAGCGTGATAGAGAGTGTCAGAGAGTGATAGAGAGTGTCCGAGAGTGTCCGAGAGTGTCAGGGAGTGATGGAGAGTGATTCAGTGTGTCTGAGAGTGTCAGAGAGTGTCAGAGAGTGCCAGAGAGTGTCGGAGAGTGTCAGAGAGTGTCAGAGAGTGATAGAGAGTGATAGAGAGTGTCTGAGAGCGTCAGAGAGCGTCAGAGTGTGATAGAGAGTGATAGAGAATGTCTGAGAGAGCCTGAGAGTGACAGAGAGTGTCAGAGAGTGTCATAGAGTGACAGAGATTGTCAGAGAGTGCCAGAGCGTGATAGAGAGTGTCAGAGAGTGATAGAGAGAGTCTGAGAATGTCAGAGAGTGATAGAGAGTGTCAGAGAGTGATAGAGAGTGTCCGAGAGTGTCCGAGAGTTTCAGGGAGTGATGGAGAGTGATGGAGAGTGTCTGAGAGCGTCAGAGAGCGTCAGAGTGTGATAGAGAGTGATAGAGAATGTCTGAGAGAGCCTGAGAGTGACAGAGAGTGTATGAGAGTGTCAGTGAGTGTCAGAGAGTGATAGAGAGTGTCTGAGTGTGTCAGAGAGTGATATAGAGTGATAGGGAGCCTCTGAGATTGTCAGAGAGTGTCAGAGAGTGATAGAGAGTGATAGAGAGTGTCAGAGAGAGTCAGAGAGTGTTATAGAGTGATAGTGAGTGTCAGAGAGTGTCAGAGAGAGATAGAGAGTGATTGGGTGTGTCTGAGAGAGTCAGAGAGTGATAGAGAGTGATAGAGAGCCTCTGAGAGTGTCAGAGAGTGTCAGAGTGTGATAGAGAGTGTCAGAGGGTGTCAGAGAGTGTCAGAGTGTGTCAGAGTGTGTCAGAGAGTGATAGAGAGTGATAGAGAGTGTCAGAGAGTGATATGGAGTGTGATAGAGTGTGTCTGAGAGTGTCAGAGTGTGTCAGAGAGTGTCAGAGAGTGATAGAGAGTGATAGAGTGTGTCTGAGTGTGTCAGAGAGTGTCAGAGAATGATCGAGAGTGTCTGAGAGTGTCAGAGAGTGTCAGACAGTGTCAGAGAGAGTCAGAGAGTGATTGATAGTGTCAGAAAGTGACAGAGAGTTTCAGAGAGTGATAGAGAGTGAAGGAGAGTGATAGAGAGTGTCTGAGAATGTCAGAGAGTGTCAGATTGTGTCAGAGTGTGATAGAGAGTGATAGAGTGTATCAGAGAGTGTCAAAGAGTGATAGAGAGTGTCAGCGAGTGATAGAGAGTGATTGAGTGTGTCTGAGAGTGTCTGAGAGTGACAGAGAATGTCTGAGAGTGTCAGTGAGTGTCAGAGAGTTATAGAGAGTGTCTGAGCGTGTGAGAGAGTGTCAGAGAGTGTCAGAGAGTGATAGAGAGTGATAGAGAGTGATAGAGAGTGATAGAGAGTGTCAGAGAGTGTCAGAGTGTGTCAGAGAGTGATAGAGAGTGATAAAGAATGTCAGAGAGTGTCATAGAGTGATAGAGAGTGTCAGAGAGTGATAGAGAGTGATTGAGTGTGTCAGAGAGTGTCAGAGAGCGATAGAGAGGGTCCGAGAGTGCCAGGGAGTGATAGAGGATGATAGAGAGCCTCTGAGATTGTCAGAGAGTGAGAGAGAGTGTCAGAGAGAGTCAGAGAGTGTCAGAGTGTACCAGAGTGTGTCAGAGGGTGTTAGAGAGTGTCAGAGCGTGATAGAGAGTGATAGAGAGTGTCAGAGAGTGCCATAGAGTGTCATAGAGTGATAGAGAGTGTCAGAGTGTGTGTAAGAGTGTCAGAGAGTGATCGAGAGTGATAGAGAGTGTCAGAGAGTGTCGGAGAGCGATAGCGAGTGTCAGAGAGTGATACAGAGTGTCAGAGAGTGATAGAGTGTCAGAGAGTGATAGAGAGTGTCTGAGAGTGTCTGAGAGAGACAGAGAGTGAAAGAGAGTGTCTGAGAGTGTCAGTGAGTGATAGAGAGTGATAGAGAGCCTCTGAGAGTGTCAGAGAGTGATAGAGATTGTCAGAGAGTGTCAGAGAGTGTCAGAGAGTGTTAGAGAGTGATAGAGAGTGTCAGAGAGTGTCAGAGAGTGATAGAGAGTGTCAGAGAGTGTCAGAGAGTGATAGAGAGTGGTAGAGAGTGTCAGAGAGTGAAAGAGAGTGTCAGAGAGTGATAGAGTGTCAGAGAGTGATAGAGAGTGACAGAGAGTGTCTGAGAGTGTCAGAGAGTGTCAGAGTCTGTCAGAGAGTGATAGAGAGTGATCGAGAGTGTCAGAATGTCATAGAGTGATTGAGTGTGTCAGAGAGTGTCAGAGAGCGATAGAGAGTGTCAGAGAGAGATAGAGAGTGTCAGAGAGTGATAGAGAGCGTCTGAGAGTGTCTGAGAGTGACAGAGAGTGAAAGAGAGTGTCTGAGAGTGTCAGTGAGTGATAGAGAGTGATAGAGAGCCTCTGAGAGTGTCCGAGAGTGTCAGAGTGTGTCAGAGAGTGATACAGATTGATAGAGAGTGTCTGAGAGCGTCAGAGAGTATCAGAGATTGTCAGAGAGTGCCAGAGCGTGATAGAGAATGTCTGAGAGTGTCAGAGAGTGTCAGACAGTGTCAGAGAGAGTCAGAGAGTGATTGATAGTGTCAGAAAGTGATAGAGAGTTTCAGAGAGTGATAGAGAGTGATGGAGAGTGATAGAGAGTGACTGAGAATGTCAGAGAGTGTCAGAGTGTGTCAGAGAGTGATAGCGAGTGATAGAGACTGTCTGAGAGTGTCAGAGAGTGTCAGAGTGTTTCAGAGAGTGTCAGAGAGTGATAGAGAGTGTCTGAGAGTGTCTGAGAGTGACAGAGAGTGTCTGAGAGTGATAGCGAGTGTCTGACAGTGTCAGTGAGTGTCAGAGAGTGATAGAGAGTGATAGAGAGTGATAGATAGTTTCAGAGTGTGTCATTGAGTGTTAGAGAGTGTCAGACAGTGTCAGAGTGTGATGGAGAGTGTCAGAGAGTGACAGAGAGTGATAGAGAGTGTAAGAGAGTGATAGAGAGTGATAGAGAGTGTCAGAGAGTGATAGAGAGTGTCAGAGAGTGATAGAGAGTGACAGAGAGTGTCTGAGAATGTCAGAGAGTGTCAGAGTGTGTCAGAGAGTGATAGAGAGTGATAGCGAGTGTCAGAGAGTGTCATATAGTGATAGAGAGTGGCAGAGTGTGTCAGAGAGCGATAGAGAGTGTCAGAGAGAGATAGAGAGTGTCTGAGAGTGATAGAGAGTGTATGAGAGTGTCAGTGAGTGTCAGAGAGTGATAGAGAGTGTCTGAGAGTATCAGTGAGTGATAGAGAGTGATAGAGAGCCTCTGAGAGTGTCAGAGAGTGTCAGCGAGTGTCAGAGAGTGTCGGAGAGTGATAGAGAGTGACAGAGAGTGTCTGAGAGTGATAGACAGTGTCAGAGAGTGACAGAGAGTGTCAGAGATTGATAGAGAGTGTCTGAGAGAGACAGTGAGTGTCAGAGAGTGATAGAGAGTGATAGAGAGTTTCAGAGTGTGTCATTGAGTGATAGAGAGTGTCAGACAGTGTCAGAGTGTGATAGAGAGTGTCTGAGAGTGTCAGAGAGTGTCAGAGTGTGTCAGTGAGTGTCACAGATTGATAGAGAGTGTCTGAGAGTGACAGAGAGTGATAGAGAGTGATAGAGAGTGATAGAGAGTTTCAGAGTGTGTCATTGAGTGATAGAGAGTGTCAGACAGTGTCAGAGTGTGATAGAGAGTGTCTGAGAGTGTCAGAGTGTGTCAGAGAGTGATAGAGAGTGATAGAGAGTGTCAGAGAGTGTCATGGAGTGATAGAGAGTGTCAGAGTGTGTCAGAGAGTGATAGAGAGTGATTGAGTGTGTCAGAGAGTGTCAGAGAGCGATAGAGAGTGTCAGAGAGAGATAGAGAGTGTCTGAGAGTGTCAGTGACAGATAGAGAGTGATTGAGAGCCTCTGAGAGTGTCAGAGAGTGTCAGAGAGTGATAGAGAGTGTCAGAGAGTGATAGAGACTGTCTGAGAGTGTCAGTGACTGATAGAGAGTGACAGAAAGGGTCTGAGAGTGTCAGAGAGTGTCAGAGTGTGTCAGAGAGTGACAGAGAGTGATAGAGAGTGTCAGAGAGATTCATGGAGTGATAGAGAGAGTCAGAGTGTGTCAGAGAGTGATAGAGTGTGATTGAGTGTGTCAGAGAGTGTCAGAGAGTGATAGACAGTTTCAGAGAGTGATAGAGAGTGTCTGAGATTGTCTGAGAGTGACAGAGAGTGAAAGAGAGTGTCTGAGAGTGTCAGTGAGTGTCAGACAGTGATAGAGAGTGTCTGAGAGTGTCAGTGAGTGATAGAGAGTGATAGAGAGCCTCTGAGAGTGTCAGAGAGATTCAGTGAGTGATAGAGAGTGTCAGAGAGTGATAGTGAGTGGCAGAGAGTGTCTGAGAGTGTCTGTGAGTGTCAGAGAGTGATAGAGAGTGTCAGAGAGTACAAGAGAGTGATAGAGAGTGTCAGAGAGTGATAGAGAGTGATAGAGAGTGTCAGAGAGTGTCATAGAGTGATGGAGAGTGTCAGAGAGTGTCAGAGAGTGATAGAGAGTGATAGAGAGTGTCAGAGTGTGTCAGAGAGTTTCAGAGAGTGATAGAGAGTCATAGAGAGTGTCACAGAGTGTCATCGATTAATCGAGATTGTCAGAGAGTGTCAGAGATTGATAGAGAGTGATAGAGAGTGTCAGAGAGTGTCAGCGAGTCATAGAGAGTGATAGAGAGAGTCTGAGAGTGTCTGAGAGTGTCAGAGAGTGTCAGAGAGTGTCTGAGAGCGTCAGAGAGTGTCACAGAGTGTCACAGAGTGTCACAGAGTGTCTGAGTGCGTCAGAGAGTATCAGAGAGTGATAGAGAGTGTCTGAGAGTGATAGAGAGAGTCTGAGAGTGATAGAGAGAGTCTGAGAGTGTCTGAGAGTGTCAGAGAGTGTCAGAGAGTGTCTGAGAGCGTCAGAGAGTGTCACAGAGTGTCTGAGTGCGTCAGAGAGTGTCTGAGAGCGTCAAAGAGCGTTAGAGTGTGATAGAGAGTGTCAGAGAGCGACAGAGAGTGTCAGAGAGTGTCAGAGAGTGTCAGAGAGTGTCATCGAGTGATAGAGAGGGATAGAGAGTTTCACAGAGAGTCATTGAGAAATAGAGAGTGTCAGAAAGTGTCAGAGGGTGATAGAGAGTGTCAGAGAGTGTCAGAGAGTGCTACAGAGTGTGATTGAGAGTGTCTGAGAGTGTCAGAGTGTGTCAGAGAGTGTCAGAGAGTGTCATTGAGTGATAGAGAGTGTCAGAGAGTGTCAGAGAGTCATAGAGAGTGATAGAGAGTGTCAGAGAGTGTCAGAGAGAGATAGAGTGTGTCTGACAGTGACAGAGAGCGTCTGAGAGTGTCAGTGAGTGTCTGAAAGTGACAGAGAGATTCTGAGAGTGTCAGTGAGTGTCAGAGAGTGATAGAGAGTGTCAGTGAGTGATAGAGAGTGATAGAGAGCCACTGAGAGTGTCAGAGAGTGTCAGAGAGTGATAGAGAGAGTCAGAGAGTGATAGAGAGTGACAGAGAGTTTCAGAGAGTGATAGAGAGAGTCAGAGAGTGATAGAGAGTGTCTAGAGAGTGTCAGAGTGTGTCAGAGAGTGACAGAGAGTGATAGAGAGTGTCAGAGAGTGTCAAAGTGTGATAGAGAGAGTCAGAGTGTGTCAGAGAGTGCTAGAGAGTGATTGAGTGTGTCAGAGCGTGTCAGAGAGCGATAGAGAGTGTCAGAGAGTGATCGAGAGTGTCAGAGAGTGATAGAGAGTGTCTGAGAGCGTCAGAGAGCGTCAGAGTGTGATAGAGAGTGATAGAGAGTGTCTGAGAGTGTCCGAGAGTGTCCGAGAGTGTCCGAGAGTGATACAGATTGATAGAGAGTGTCTGAGAGCATCGGAGAGTATCAGAGAGTGTCAGAGAGTGATGGAGAGTGTCAGAGAGTGTCATAGAGTGACAGAGATTGTCAGAGAGTGCCAGAGCGTGATAGAGAGTGTCAGAGAGTGATAGAGAGTGTCTGAGAGTGTCCGAGAGTGTCAGGGAGTGATGGAGAGTGATTCAGTGTGTCTGAGAGTGTCAGTGAGTGTCAGAGAGTGTCAGAGAGTGTCAGAGAGTGCCAGAGAGTGTCGGAGAGTGTCAGAGAGTGTCAGAGAGTGATAGAGAGTGATAGAGAGTGTCTGAGAGCGTCAGAGAGCGTCAGAGTGTGATAGAGAGTGATAGAGAATGTCTGAGAGAGCCTGAGAGTGACAGAGAGTGTCAGAGAGTGTCATAGAGTGACAGAGATTGTCAGAGAGTGCCAGAGCGTGATAGAGAGTGTCAGAGAGTGATAGAGAGAGTCTGAGAATGTCAGAGAGTGATAGAGAGTGTCAGAGAGTGATAGAGAGTGTCCGAGAGTGTCCGAGAGCGTCAGAGTGTGATAGAGAGTGATAGAGAATGTCTGAGAGAGCCTGAGAGTGACAGAGAGTGACAGAGAGTGTATGAGAGTGTCAGTGAGTGTCAGAGAGTGATAGAGAGTGTCAGAGAGTGTAAGAGAGTGTTAGAGAGTGTCAGAGTGTGATAGAGAGTGATAGAGAGCGTCAGAGAGTGTCATAGAGTGATAGAGAGTGTCAGAGTGTGTCACAGAGTGTCTGAGTGTGTCAGAGAGGGTCAGAGATTGATAGAGAGTGTCAGAGAGTGATAGAGTGTGTCTGACAGTGACAGAGAGCGTCTGAGAGTGTCAGTGAGTGTCTGAAAGTGACAGAGAGATTCTGAGAGTGTCAGTGAGTGTCAGAGAGTGATAGAGAGTGTCTGAGAGTGTCAGAGAGAGTCAGAGTGTGTCAGAGAGTGATAGACAGTGATAGAGAGTGTCAGAGAGTGTCAGAGAGAGATAGAGAGTGTCAGAGAGTGGCAGAGAGTGTCAGAGAGTGTCAGAGAGTGTCAGAGAGTGACAGTGAGTGATAGAGAGTTTCTGAGATTGTCAGAGAGCGATAGTGAGTGATAGAGAGTGATAGAGAGTGTCAGAGAGTGATAGTGAGTGTCTGAGAATGTCTGAGAGTGTCAGAGAGTGATAGAGAGTGATATAGACTGTCAGAGAGTGTCAGATAGTGTCAGAGAGAGATAGAGAGTGTCAGAGAGTGTCAGAGAGTGATAGTGAGTGTCAGAGAGTGTCAGAGAGTGATTGTGAGTGTCTGAGAGTTTCAGAGAGTGCCAGAGAGTGTCAGAGTGTGTCAGAGAGTGATAGAGAGTGTCAGAGAGTGTCAGAGAGTGATAGAGTGTCAGAGAATGTTAGAGAGTGTCAGAGAGTGATATAGAGTGTCAGAGAATGTCAGAGAGTGATAGAGTCTGTCAGAGAGTGTCAGAGAGTGTCAGAGAGAGATAGAGAGTGTCAGAGAGTGATAGTGAGTGTCAGAGAGTGTTATAGAGTGTCAGAGAATGTCAGAGAGTGATAGAGTCTGTCAGAGTGTGTCAGAGAGTGTCAGAGAGAGATAGAGAATGTCAGAGAGTGATAGTGAGTGTCTGAGAGTGTCAGATAGTGTCAGAGAGTCATAGAGAGTGTTAGAGAGTGTCAGAGAGTGTCAGAGAGTGTCAGACAGTGTCAGAGAGTAATAGTGAGTGTCTGAGAGTGTCAGAGAGTGTCTAAGAGTGACAGAGAGTGTTAGAGAGTGTCAGAGATTGTCAGAGAGTGATCGAGAGTGTTAGAGAGTGATAGAGAGTGTCAGAGAGTGTTAGAGAGTGTCAGAGAGTGATATCGAGTGTCAGAGAGTGTCAGAGAGCGATAGAGAGTGTCAGAGAGTGACAGAGAGTGTCAGAGAGTGATAGTGAGTGTCTGAGAGTGTCTGAGAGGGTCAGAGAGTGATAGAGAGTGATAGAGAGTGTCAGAGAGTGTCAGAGAGTGATAGTGAGTGTCAGAGAGTGATAGAGAGTTTCAGAGAGTGTCAGAGAGTGATAGAGAGTGATAGAGAGTGACAGAGAGTGTCAGAGTGTGTCAGAGAGTCATAGAGAGGCATAGAGAGTGTCAGAGAGTGTCAGAGAGTGTCAGAGTGTGTCAGAGAGTGATAGAGAGTGTCAGAGAGTGATAGAGAGTGTCAGAGAGTGATAGAGTGATAGAGAGTGACAGAGAGTGATAGAGAGTGTCTGAAAGCGTCAGAGAGCGTCAGAGTGTGATAGAGAGTGATAGAGAGTGTCTGAGAGCGTCAGAGTGTGATAGAGAGTGATAGAGAGTGACAGAGATTGTCAGAGTGTGCCAGAGCGTGATAGAGAGTGTCAGAGAGTGATAGAGAGAGTCTGAGAATGTCAGAGAGTGATAGAGAGTGTCAGAGAGTGATAGAGAGTGTCCGAGAGTGTCCGAGAGTTTCAGGGTGTGATGGAGAGTGATGGAGAGTGTCTGAGAGCGTCAGAGAGCGTCAGAGTGTGATAGAGAGTGATAGAGAATGTCTGAGAGAGCCTGAGAGTGACAGAGAGTGACAGAGAGTGTATGAGAGTGTCAGTGAGTGTCAGAGAGTGATAGAGAGTGTCAGAGAGTGTAAGAGAGTGTTAGAGAGTGTCAGAGTGTGATAGAGAGTGATAGAGAGCGTCAGAGAGTGTCATAGAGTGATAGAGTGTGTCTGACAGTGATAGAGAGTGTCTGAGAGTGTCAGTGAGTGATAGAGAGTGATAGAGAGCCACTGAGAGTGTCAGAGAGTGTCAGAGAGTGATAGAGAGTGACAGAGAGTGTCAGAGAGTGATAGAGAGTGTAAGAGAGTGATAGATAGTGTCAGAGAGTGTCAGAGTGTGTCAGAGAGTGACAGAGAGTGATAGAGAGTGTCAGAGAGTGTGAAAGAGTGATAGAGAGAGTCAGAGTGTGTCAGAGAGTGCTAGAGAGTGATTGAGTGTGTCAGAGCGTGTCAGAGAGCGATAGAGAGTGTCAGAGAGTGATAGAGAGTGTCAGAGAGTGATAGAGAGTGTCTGAGAGCGTCAGAGAGCGTCAGAGTGTGATAGAGAGTGATAGAGAGTTTCTGAGAGTGTCCGAGAGTGTCCGAGAGTGTCAGAGAGTGTCAGAGAGTGATACAGATTGATAGAGAGTGTCTGAGAGCATCGGAGAGTATCAGAGAGTGTCAGAGAGTGATGGAGAGTGTCAGAGAGTGTCATAGAGTGACAGAGATTGTCAGAGAGTGCCAGAGCGTGATAGAGAGTGTCAGAGAGTGATAGAGAGTGTCCGAGAGTGTCCGAGAGTGTCAGGGAGTGATGGAGAGTGATTCAGTGTGTCTGAGAGTGTCAGAGAGTGTCAGAGAGTGCCAGAGAGTGTCGGAGAGTGTCAGAGAGTGTCAGAGAGTGATAGAGAGTGATAGAGAGTGTCTGAGAGCGTCAGAGAGCGTCAGAGTGTGATAGAGAGTGATAGAGAATGTCTGAGAGAGCCTGAGAGTGACAGAGAGTGTCAGAGAGTGTCATAGAGTGACAGAGATTGTCAGAGAGTGCCAGAGCGTGATAGAGAGTGTCAGAGAGTGATAGAGAGAGTCTGAGAATGTCAGAGAGTGATAGAGAGTGTCAGAGAGTGATAGAGAGTGTCCGAGAGTGTCCGAGAGTTTCAGGGAGTGATGGAGAGTGATGGAGAGTGTCTGAGAGCGTCAGAGAGCGTCAGAGTGTGATAGAGAGTGATAGAGAATGTCTGAGAGAGCCTGAGAGTGACAGAGAGTGTATGAGAGTGTCAGTGAGTGTCAGAGAGTGATAGAGAGTGTCTGAGTGTGTCAGAGAGTGATATAGAGTGATAGGGAGCCTCTGAGATTGTCAGAGAGTGTCAGAGAGTGATAGAGAGTGATAGAGAGTGTCAGAGAGAGTCAGAGAGTGTTATAGAGTGATAGTGAGTGTCAGAGAGTGTCAGAGAGAGATAGAGAGTGATTGGGTGTGTCTGAGAGAGTCAGAGAGTGATAGAGAGTGATAGAGAGCCTCTGAGAGTGTCAGAGAGTGTCAGAGTGTGATAGAGAGTGTCAGAGGGTGTCAGAGAGTGTCAGAGTGTGTCAGAGTGTGTCAGAGAGTGATAGAGAGTGATAGAGAGTGTCAGAGAGTGATATGGAGTGTGATAGAGTGTGTCTGAGAGTGTCAGAGTGTGTCAGAGAGTGTCAGAGAGTGATAGAGAGTGATAGAGTGTGTCTGAGTGTGTCAGAGAGTGTCAGAGAATGATCGAGAGTGTCTGAGAGTGTCAGAGAGTGTCAGACAGTGTCAGAGAGAGTCAGAGAGTGATTGATAGTGTCAGAAAGTGACAGAGAGTTTCAGAGAGTGATAGAGAGTGAAGGAGAGTGATAGAGAGTGTCTGAGAATGTCAGAGAGTGTCAGATTGTGTCAGAGTGTGATAGAGAGTGATAGAGTGTATCAGAGAGTGTCAAAGAGTGATAGAGAGTGTCAGCGAGTGATAGAGAGTGATTGAGTGTGTCTGAGAGTGTCTGAGAGTGACAGAGAATGTCTGAGAGTGTCAGTGAGTGTCAGAGAGTTATAGAGAGTGTCTGAGCGTGTGAGAGAGTGTCAGAGAGTGTCAGAGAGTGATAGAGAGTGATAGAGAGTGATAGAGAGTGATAGAGAGTGTCAGAGAGTGTCAGAGTGTGTCAGAGAGTGATAGAGAGTGATAAAGAATGTCAGAGAGTGTCATAGAGTGATAGAGAGTGTCAGAGAGTGATAGAGAGTGATTGAGTGTGTCAGAGAGTGTCAGAGAGCGATAGAGAGGGTCCGAGAGTGCCAGGGAGTGATAGAGGATGATAGAGAGCCTCTGAGATTGTCAGAGAGTGAGAGAGAGTGTCAGAGAGAGTCAGAGAGTGTCAGAGTGTACCAGAGTGTGTCAGAGGGTGTTAGAGAGTGTCAGAGCGTGATAGAGAGTGATAGAGAGTGTCAGAGAGTGCCATAGAGTGTCATAGAGTGATAGAGAGTGTCAGAGTGTGTGTAAGAGTGTCAGAGAGTGATCGAGAGTGATAGAGAGTGTCAGAGAGTGTCGGAGAGCGATAGCGAGTGTCAGAGAGTGATACAGAGTGTCAGAGAGTGATAGAGTGTCAGAGAGTGATAGAGAGTGTCTGAGAGTGTCTGAGAGAGACAGAGAGTGAAAGAGAGTGTCTGAGAGTGTCAGTGAGTGATAGAGAGTGATAGAGAGCCTCTGAGAGTGTCAGAGAGTGATAGAGATTGTCAGAGAGTGTCAGAGAGTGTCAGAGAGTGTTAGAGAGTGATAGAGAGTGTCAGAGAGTGTCAGAGAGTGATAGAGAGTGTCAGAGAGTGTCAGAGAGTAATAGAGAGTGGTAGAGAGTGTCAGAGAGTGAAAGAGAGTGTCAGAGAGTGATAGAGTGTCAGAGAGTGATAGAGAGTGACAGAGAGTGTCTGAGAGTGTCAGAGAGTGTCAGAGTCTGTCAGAGAGTGATAGAGAGTGATCGAGAGTGTCAGAATGTCATAGAGTGATTGAGTGTGTCAGAGAGTGTCAGAGAGCGATAGAGAGTGTCAGAGAGAGATAGAGAGTGTCAGAGAGTGATAGAGAGCGTCTGAGAGTGTCTGAGAGTGACAGAGAGTGAAAGAGAGTGTCTGAGAGTGTCAGTGAGTGATAGAGAGTGATAGAGAGCCTCTGAGAGTGTCCGAGAGTGTCAGAGTGTGTCAGAGAGTGATACAGATTGATAGAGAGTGTCTGAGAGCGTCAGAGAGTATCAGAGATTGTCAGAGAGTGCCAGAGCGTGATAGAGAGTGTCTGAGAGTGTCAGAGAGTGTCAGACAGTGTCAGAGAGAGTCAGAGAGTGATTGATAGTGTCAGAAAGTGATAGAGAGTTTCAGAGAGTGATAGAGAGTGATGGAGAGTGATAGAGAGTGACTGAGAATGTCAGAGAGTGTCAGAGTGTGTCAGAGAGTGATAGCGAGTGATAGAGACTGTCTGAGAGTGTCAGAGAGTGTCAGAGTGTGTCAGAGAGTGTCAGAGAGTGATAGAGAGTGTCTGAGAGTGTCTGAGAGTGACAGAGAGTGTCTGAGAGTGATAGCGAGTGTCTGACAGTGTCAGTGAGTGTCAGAGAGTGATAGAGAGTGATAGAGAGTGATAGATAGTTTCAGAGTGTGTCATTGAGTGTTAGAGAGTGTCAGACAGTGTCAGAGTGTGATGGAGAGTGTCAGAGAGTGACAGAGAGTGATAGAGAGTGTAAGAGAGTGATAGAGAGTGATAGAGAGTGTCAGAGAGTGATAGAGAGTGTCAGAGAGTGATAGAGAGTGACAGAGAGTGTCTGAGAATGTCAGAGAGTGTCAGAGTGTGTCAGAGAGTGATAGAGAGTGATAGCGAGTGTCAGAGAGTGTCATATAGTGATAGAGAGTGGCAGAGTGTGTCAGAGAGCGATAGAGAGTGTCAGAGAGAGATAGAGAGTGTCTGAGAGTGATAGAGAGTGTATGAGAGTGTCAGTGAGTGTCAGAGAGTGATAGAGAGTGTCTGAGAGTATCAGTGAGTGATAGAGAGTGATAGAGAGCCTCTGAGAGTGTCAGAGAGTGTCAGAGAGTGTCAGAGAGTGTCGGAGAGTGATAGAGAGTGACAGAGAGTGTCTGAGAGTGATAGACAGTGTCAGAGAGTGACAGAGAGTGTCAGAGATTGATAGAGAGTGTCTGAGAGAGACAGTGAGTGTCAGAGAGTGATAGAGAGTGATAGAGAGTTTCAGAGTGTGTCATTGAGTGATAGAGAGTGTCAGACAGTGTCAGAGTGTGATAGAGAGTGTCTGAGAGTGTCAGAGAGTGTCAGAGTGTGTCAGTGAGTGTCACAGATTGATAGAGAGTGTCTGAGAGTGACAGAGAGTGATAGAGAGTGATAGAGAGTGATAGAGAGTTTCAGAGTGTGTCATTGAGTGATAGAGAGTGTCAGACAGTGTCAGAGTGTGATAGAGAGTGTCTGAGAGTGTCAGAGTGTGTCAGAGAGTGATAGAGAGTGATAGAGAGTGTCAGAGAGTGTCATGGAGTGATAGAGAGTGTCAGAGTGTGTCAGAGAGTGATAGAGAGTGATTGAGTGTGTCAGAGAGTGTCAGAGAGCGATAGAGAGTGTCAGAGAGAGATAGAGAGTGTCTGAGAGTGTCAGTGACAGATAGAGAGTGATTGAGAGCCTCTGAGAGTGTCAGAGAGTGTCAGAGAGTGATAGAGAGTGTCAGAGAGTGATAGAGACTGTCTGAGAGTGTCAGTGACTGATAGAGAGTGACAGAAAGGGTCTGAGAGTGTCAGAGAGTGTCAGAGTGTGTCAGAGAGTGACAGAGAGTGATAGAGAGTGTCAGAGAGATTCATGGAGTGATAGAGAGAGTCAGAGTGTGTCAGAGAGTGATAGAGTGTGATTGAGTGTGTCAGAGAGTGTCAGAGAGTGATAGACAGTTTCAGAGAGTGATAGAGAGTGTCTGAGATTGTCTGAGAGTGACAGAGAGTGAAAGAGAGTGTCTGAGAGTGTCAGTGAGTGTCAGACAGTGATAGAGAGTGTCTGAGAGTGTCAGTGAGTGATAGAGAGTGATAGAGAGCCTCTGAGAGTGTCAGAGAGATTCAGTGAGTGATAGAGAGTGTCAGAGAGTGATAGTGAGTGGCAGAGAGTGTCTGAGAGTGTCTGTGAGTGTCAGAGAGTGATAAAGAGTGTCAGAGAGTATAAGAGAGTGATAGAGAGTGTCAGAGAGTGATAGAGAGTGATAGAGAGTGTCAGAGAGTGTCATAGAGTGATGGAGAGTGTCAGAGAGTGTCAGAGAGTGTCAGAGAGTGATAGAGAGTGATAGAGAGTGTCAGAGTGTGTCAGAGAGTTTCAGAGAGTGATAGAGAGTCATAGAGAGTGTCACAGAGTGTCATCGATTAATCGAGATTGTCAGAGAGTGTCAGAGATTGATAGAGAGTGATAGAGAGTGTCAGAGAGTGTCAGCGAGTCATAGAGAGTGATAGAGAGAGTCTGAGAGTGTCTGAGAGTGTCAGAGAGTGTCAGAGAGTGTCTGAGAGCGTCAGAGAGTGTCACAGAGTGTCACAGAGTGTCTGAGTGCGTCAGAGAGTATCAGAGAGTGATAGAGAGTGTCTGAGAGTGATAGAGAGAGTCTGAGAGTGATAGAGAGAGTCTGAGAGTGTCTGAGAGTGTCAGAGAGTGTCAGAGAGTGTCTGAGAGCGTCAGAGAGTGTCACAGAGTGTCTGAGTGCGTCAGAGAGTGTCTGAGAGCGTCAAAGAGCGTTAGAGTGTGATAGAGAGTGTCAGAGAGCGACAGAGAGTGTCAGAGAGTGTCAGAGAGTGTCAGAGAGTGTCATCGAGTGACAGAGAGGGATAGAGAGTTTCACAGAGAGTCATTGAGTAATATAGAGTGTCAGAAAGTGTCAGAGGGTGATAGAGAGTGTCAGAGAGTGTCAGAGAGTGCTACAGAGTGTGATTGAGAGTGTCTGAGAGTGTCAGAGTGTGTCAGAGAGTGTCAGAGAGTGTCATTGAGTGATAGAGAGTGTCAGAGAGTGTCAGAGAGTCATAGAGAGTGATAGAGAGTGTCAGAGAGTGTCAGAGAGTGATAGAGTGTGTCTGACAGTGACAGAGAGCGTCTGAGAGTGTCAGTGAGTGTCTGAAAGTGACAGAGAGATTCTGAGAGTGTCAGTGAGTGTCAGAGAGTGATAGAGAGTGTCAGTGAGTGATAGAGAGTGATAGAGAGCCACTGAGAGTGTCAGAGAGTGTCAGAGAGTGATAGAGAGAGTCAGAGAGTGATAGAGAGTGACAGAGAGTTTCAGAGAGTGATAGAGAGAGTCAGAGAGTGATAGAGAGTGTCTAGAGAGTGTCAGAGTGTGTCAGAGAGTGACAGAGAGTGATAGAGAGTGTCAGAGAGTGTCAAAGAGTGATAGAGAGAGTCAGAGTGTGTCAGAGAGTGCTAGAGAGTGATTGAGTGTGTCAGAGCGTGTCAGAGAGCGATAGAGAGTGTCAGAGAGTGATCGAGAGTGTCAGAGAGTGATAGAGAGTGTCTGAGAGCGTCAGAGAGCGTCAGAGTGTGATAGAGAGTGATAGAGAGTGTCTGAGAGTGTCCGAGAGTGTCCGAGAGTGTCCGAGAGTGATACAGATTGATAGAGAGTGTCTGAGAGCATCGGAGAGTATCAGAGAGTGTCAGAGAGTGATGGAGAGTGTCAGAGAGTGTCATAGAGTGACAGAGATTGTCAGAGAGTGCCAGAGCGTGATAGAGAGTGTCAGAGAGTGATAGAGAGTGTCTGAGAGTGTCCGAGAGTGTCAGGGAGTGATGGAGAGTGATTCAGTGTGTCTGAGAGTGTCAGTGAGTGTCAGAGAGTGTCAGAGAGTGTCAGAGAGTGCCAGAGAGTGTCGGAGAGTGTCAGAGAGTGTCAGAGAGTGATAGAGAGTGATAGAGAGTGTCTGAGAGCGTCAGAGAGCGTCAGAGTGTGATAGAGAGTGATAGAGAATGTCTGAGAGAGCCTGAGAGTGACAGAGAGTGTCAGAGAGTGTCATAGAGTGACAGAGATTGTCAGAGAGTGCCAGAGCGTGATAGAGAGTGTCAGAGAGTGATAGAGAGAGTCTGAGAATGTCAGAGAGTGATAGAGAGTGTCAGAGAGTGATAGAGAGTGTCCGAGAGTGTCCGAGAGCGTCAGAGTGTGATAGAGAGTGATAGAGAATGTCTGAGAGAGCCTGAGAGTGACAGAGAGTGACAGAGAGTGTATGAGAGTGTCAGTGAGTGTCAGAGAGTGATAGAGAGTGTCAGAGAGTGTAAGAGAGTGTTAGAGAGTGTCAGAGTGTGATAGAGAGTGATAGAGAGCGTCAGAGAGTGTCATAGAGTGATAGAGAGTGTCAGAGTGTGTCACAGAGTGTCTGAGTGTGTCAGAGAGGGTCAGAGATTGATAGAGAGTGTCAGAGAGTGATAGAGTGTGTCTGACAGTGACAGAGAGCGTCTGAGAGTGTCAGTGAGTGTCTGAAAGTGACAGAGAGATTCTGAGAGTGTCAGTGAGTGTCAGAGAGTGATAGAGAGTGTCTGAGAGTGTCAGAGAGAGTCAGAGTGTGTCAGAGAGTGATAGACAGTGATAGAGAGTGTCAGAGAGTGTCAGAGAGAGATAGAGAGTGTCAGAGAGTGGCAGAGAGTGTCAGAGAGTGTCAGAGAGTGTCAGAGAGTGACAGTGAGTGATAGAGAGTTTCTGAGATTGTCAGAGAGCGATAGTGAGTGATAGAGAGTGATAGAGAGTGTCAGAGAGTGATAGTGAGTGTCTGAGAATGTCTGAGAGTGTCAGAGAGTGATAGAGAGTGATATAGACTGTCAGAGAGTGTCAGATAGTGTCAGAGAGAGATAGAGAGTGTCAGAGAGTGTCAGAGAGTGATAGTGAGTGTCAGAGAGTGTCAGAGAGTGATTGTGAGTGTCTGAGAGTTTCAGAGAGTGCCAGAGAGTGTCAGAGTGTGTCAGAGAGTGATAGAGAGTGTCAGAGAGTGTCAGAGAGTGATGGAGAGTGTTAGAGAGTGTCAGAGAGTGTCAGAGAGTGATAGAGTGTCAGAGAATGTTAGAGAGTGTCAGAGAGTGATATAGAGTGTCAGAGAATGTCAGAGAGTGATAGAGTCTGTCAGAGAGTGTCAGAGAGTGTCAGAGAGAGATAGAGAGTGTCAGAGAGTGATAGTGAGTGTCAGAGAGTGATATAGGGTGTCAGAGAATGTCAGAGAGTGATAGAGTCTGTCAGAGTGTGTCAGAGAGTGTCAGAGAGAGATAGAGAATGTCAGAGAGTGATAGTGAGTGTCTGAGAGTGTCAGATAGTGTCAGAGAGTCATAGAGAGTGTTAGAGAGTGTCAGAGAGTGTCAGAGAGTGTCAGACAGTGTCAGAGAGTAATAGTGAGTGTCTGAGAGTGTCAGAGAGTGTCTAAGAGTGACAGAGAGTGTTAGAGAGTGTCAGAGATTGTCAGAGAGTGATCGAGAGTGTTAGAGAGTGATAGAGAGTGTCAGAGAGTGTTAGAGAGTGTCAGAGAGTGATATCGAGTGTCAGAGAGTGTCAGAGAGCGATAGAGAGTGTCAGAGAGTGACAGAGAGTGTCAGAGAGTGATAGTGAGTGTCTGAGAGTGTCTGAGAGGGTCAGAGAGTGATAGAGAGTGATAGAGAGTGTCAGAGAGTGTCAGAGAGTGATAGTGAGTGTCAGAGAGTGATAGAGAGTTTCAGAGAGTGTCAGAGAGTGATAGAGAGTGATAGAGAGTGACAGAGAGTGTCAGAGTGTGTCAGAGAGTCATAGAGAGGCATAGAGAGTGTCAGAGAGTGTCAGAGAGTGTCAGAGTGTGTCAGAGAGTGATAGAGAGTGTCAGAGAGTGATAGAGAGTGTCAGAGAGTGATAGAGTGATAGAGAGTGACAGAGAGTGATAGAGAGTGTCAGAGAGTGATAGAGAGTGTCAGAGAGTGATAGAGTGATAGAGAGTGACAGAGAGTGTCAGAGAGTGTCAGAGAGTGATCGTGAGTGTCTGAGAGTGTCAGAGAGTGTCAGAGAATAATAGTGAGTGTCTGAGAGTGTCAGAGAGTGTCAGAGAGTGATAGTGATTGTGTGAGAGTGTCAGAGAGTGTCAGAGAGTGATAGAGATTGTGAGAGAATGATAGTGATTTTCAGAGAATATCAGAGAACGATAGTGAGTGTCTGAGAGTGTCAAAGAGTGATAGAGAGTGTCAGAGAGTGATGGAGAGTGTCAGAGAGTGTCAGAGAGTGTCAGACAGAGATGGAGTGTGTCAGAGAGTGTCAGAGAGTGATAGTGAGTGTCAGAGAGTGTCAGAGAGTGATTGTGAGTGTCTGAGAGTTTCAGAGAGTGATAGAGAGTGTCAGAGAGTGTCAGAGAGTGTCAGAGAGTGATAGAGAGTGTCAGAGAGTGTCAGAGAGTAATAGAGAGTGTTAGAGAGTGTCAGAGACTGTCAGAGAGTGATAGAGAGTGATAGAGAGTGTCAGAAAGTGTTAGAGAGTGTCAGAGAGTGATATAGAGTGTCAGAGAATGTCAGAGAGTGATAGAGTCTATCAGAGAGTGTCAGAGGGAGATAGAGAGTGTCAGAGAGTGATAGTGAGTGTCAGAGAGTGAAAGTGAGTTTCTGAGAGTGTCAGATAGTGTCAGGGATTCATAGAGAGTGTTAGAGAGTGTCAGAGAGTGTCAGAGAGTGTCAGACAGTGTCAGACAGTGTCAGAGAGTAATAGTGAGTGTCTGAGAGTGTCAGAGAGTGTCAGAGAGTGATAGAGAGTGTTAGAGAGTGTCAGAGATTGTCAGAGAGTGATAGAGAGTGTTAGAGAGTGATAGAGAGTGTCAGAGAGTGTTAGAGAGTGTCAGAGAGTGATATAGTGTCAGAGAGTGTCAGAGAGCGATAGAGAGTGTCAGAGAGTGATAGAGAGTGTCAGAGAGTGTCAGAGAGTGATAGTGAGTGTCTGAGAGTGTCTGAGAGTGTCAGAGAGTGATAGAGAGTGATAGAGAGTGTCAGAGAGTGCCAGAGAGTGATAGTGAGTGTCAGAGAGTGATAGAGAGTGTCAGAGAGTGTCAGAGAGTGATAGAGAGTGATAGAGAGTGACAGAGAGTGTCAGAGAGTGTCAGAGAGTCATAGAGAGGCATAGAGAGTATTAGAGAGTGTCAGAGAGTGTCAGAGAGTGTCAGAGAGCGATAGAGAGTGTCAGAGAGTGATAGAGAGTGACAGAGAGTGTCAGAGAGTGATAGAGAGTGACAGAGAGTGTCAGAGAGTGTCAGAGAGTGTCAGAGAGTGATCGTGAGTGTCTGAGAGTGTCAGATAGTGTCAGAGAGTCATAGAGAGTCATAGAGTGTGTTAGAGAGTGTCAGAGAGTGTCAGAGAGTAATAGTGAGTGTCTGAGTGTGTCAGAGAGTGATAGAGAGTGATAGTGAGTTTCTGAGAGTGTCTGAGAGTGTCAGAGTGTGATAGAGAGTGATAGAGATTGTCAGAGAGTGAAAGTGATTTTCAGAGAGTATCAGAGAACGATAGTGAGTGTCTGAGAGTGTCAAAGAGTGATCGAGAGTGTCAGAGAGTGATGGAGAGTGTCAGAGAGTGTCAGAGAGCGATAGAGAGTGTCAGAGAGTGATAGAGAGTGTCAGAGAGTGATAGAGTGATAGAGAGTGACAGAGAGTGTCAGAGAGTGTCAGAGAGTGATCGTGAGTGTCTGAGAGTGTCAGATAGTGTCAGAGAGTCATAGAGAGTCATCGAGAGTGTTAGAGAGAGTCAGAGAGTGTCAGAGAATAATAGTGAGTGTCTGAGAGTGTCAGAGAGTGTCAGAGAGTGATAGTGAGTGTGTGAGAGTGTCAGAGACTGTCAGAGAGTGATAGAGATTGTGAGAGAATGATAGTGATTTTCAGAGAATATCAGAGAACGATAGAGAGTGTTTGAGAGTGTCAAAGAGTGATAGAGAGTGATAGAGAGTGGCAGAGAGTGTCAGAGAGTGTCAGAGAGTGATAGAGAGTGTCAGAGAGTGTCAGAGAGTGATAGAGAGTGTTAGAGAGTGTCAGAGAGTGTCAGAGACTATCAGAGAGTGATAGAGAGTGATAGAGAGTGTCAGAAAGTGTTAGAGAGTGTCAGAGAGTGATATAGAGTGTCAGAGAATGTCAGAGAGTGATAGAGTCTATCAGAGAGTGTCAGAGGGAGATAGAGAGTGTCAGAGAGTGTCAGAGAGTTAAAGTGAGTGTCTGAGAGTGTCAGATAGTGTCAGGGAGTCATAGAGAGTGTTAGAGAGTGTCAGAGAGTGTCAGAGAGTGTCAGAGAGTGTCAGACAGTGTCAGAGAGTAATAGTGAGTGTCTGAGAGTGTCAGAGAGTGTCAGAGAGTGATAGAGAGTGTTAGAGAGTGTCAGAGATTGTCAGAGAGTGATAGAGAGTGTTAGAGACTGATAGAGAGTGTCAGAGAGTGTTTGAGAGTGTCAGAGAGTGATATAGTGTCAGAGAGTGTCAGAGAGCGATAGAGAGTGTCAGAGAGTGATAGAGAGTGTCAGAGAGTGTCAGAGAGTGATAGTGAGTGTCTGAGAGTGTCTGAGAGTGTCAGAGAGTGATAGAGAGTGATAGAGAGTGTCAGAGAGTGCCAGAGAGTGATAGTGAGTGTCAGAGAGTGATAGAGAGTGTCAGAGAGTGTCAGAGAGTGATAGAGAGTGATAGAGAGTGACAGAGAGTGTCAGAGAGTGTCAGAGAGTCACAGAGAGGCAGAGAGAGTATTAGAGAGTGTCAGAGAGTGTCAGAGAGTGTCAGAGAGCGATAGAGAGTGTCAGAGAGTGATCGTGAGTGTCTGTGAGTGTCAGAGAGTGTCAGAGAGTGATAGAGAGTGTTAGAGAGTGTCAGAGATTGTCAGAGAGTGATAGAGAGTGTTAGAGAGTGATAGAGAGTGTCAGAGAGTGTTAGAGAGTGTCAGAGAGTGATATAGTGTCAGAGAGTGTCAGAGAGCGATAGAGAGTGTCAGAGAGTGATAGAGAGTGTCAGAGAGTGTCAGAGAGTTATAGTGAGTGTCTGAGAGTGTCTGAGAGTGTCAGAGAGTGATAGAGAGTGATAGAGAGTGTCAGAGAGTGCCAGAGAGTGATAGTGAGTGTCAGAGAGTGATAGAGAGTGTCAGAGAGTGTCAGAGAGTGATAGAGAGTGATAGAGAGTGACAGAGAGTGTCAGAGAGTATCAGAGAGTCATAGAGAGGCATAGAGAGTATTAGAGAGTGTCAGAGAGCGATAGAGAGTGTCAGAGAGTGATAGAGAGTGACAGAGAGTGTCAGAGAGTGATAGAGAGTGATAGAGAGTGACAGAGAGTGTCAGAGAGTGTCAGAGAGTGATCGTGAGTGTCTGAGAGTGTCAGATAGTGTCAGAGAGTCATAGAGAGTCATAGAGTGTGTTAGAGAGTGTCAGAGAGTGTCAGAGAGTAATAGTGAGTGTCTGAGTGTGTCAGAGAGTGATAGAGAGTGATAGTGAGTTTCTGAGAGTGTCTGAGAGTGTCAGAGTGTGACAGAGAGTGATAGAGATTGTCAGAGAGTGATAGTGATTTTCAGAGAGTTTCAGAGAACGATAGTGAGTGTCTGAGAGTGTCAAAGAGTGATCGAGAGTGTCAGAGAGTGATGGAGAGTGTCAGAGAGTGTCAGAGAGCGATAGAGAGTGTCAGAGAGTGATAGAGAGTGTCAGAGAGTGATAGAGTGATAGAGAGTGACAGAGAGTGTCAGAGAGTGTCAGAGAGTGATCGTGAGTGTCTGAGAATGTCAGATAGTGTCAGAGAGTCATAGAGAGTCATCGAGAGTGTTAGAGAGTGTCAGAGAGTGTCAGAGAATAATAGTGAGTGTCTGAGAGTGTCAGAGAGTGTCAGAGAGTGATAGTGAGTGTGTGAGAGTGTCAGAGAGTGTCAGAGAGTGATAGAGATTGTGAGAGAATGATAGTGATTTTCAGAGAATATCAGAGAACGATAGAGAGTGTTTGAGAGTGTCAAAGAGTGATAGAGAGTGATAGAGAGTGTCAGAGAGTGTCAGAGAGTGTCAGAGGGTGATAGAGAGTGTCAGAGAGTGTCAGAGAGTGATAGAGAGTGTTAGAGAGTGTCAGAGAGTGTCAGAGACTATCAGAGAGTGATAGAGAGTGTTAGAGAGTGATAGAGAGTGTCAGAAAGTGTTAGAGAGTGTCAGAGAGTGATATAGAGTGTCAGAGAATGTCAGAGAGTGATAGAGTCTATCAGAGAGTGTCAGAGGGAGATAGAGAGTGTCAGAGAGTGATAGTGAGTGTCAGAGAGTGTCAGAGAGTGAAAGTGAGTGTCTGAGAGTGTCAGATAGTGTCAGGGAGTCATAGAGAGTGTTAGAGAGTGTCAGAGAGTGTCAGAGAGTGTCAGACAGTGTCAGAGAGTAATAGTGAGTGTCTGAGAGTGTCAGAGAGTGTCAGAGAGTGATAGAGAGTGTTAGAGAGTGTCAGAGATTGTCAGAGAGTGATAGAGAGTGTTAGAGAGTGATAGAGAGTGTCAGAGAGTGTTTGAGAGTGTCAGAGAGTGATATAGTGTCAGAGAGTGTCAGAGAGCGATAGAGAGTGTCAGAGAGTGATGGAGAGTGTCAGAGAGTGTCAGAGAGTGATAGTGAGTGTCTGAGAGTGTCTGAGAGTGTCAGAGAGTGATAGAGAGTGATAGAGAGTGTCAGAAAGTGTTAGAGAGTGTCAGAGAGTGATATAGAGTGTCAGAGAATGTCAGAGAGTGATAGAGTCTATCAGAGAGTGTCAGAGGGAGATAGAGAGTGTCAGAGAGTGATAGTGAGTGTCAGAGAGTGTCAGAGAGTGATAGAGAGTGATAGAGAGTGTCAGAGAGTGCCAGAGAGTGATAGTGAGTGTCAGAGAGTGATAGAGAGTGTCAGAGAGTGTCAGAGAGTGATAGAGAGTGACAGAGAGTGACAGAGAGTGTCAGAGAGTGTCAGAGAGTCATAGAGAGGCATAGAGAGTATTAGAGAGTGTCAGAGAGTGTCAGAGAGTGTCAGAGAGCGATAGAGAGTGTCAGAGAGTGATAGAGAGTGACAGAGAGTGTCAGAGAGTGATAGAGAGTGATAGTGAGTGACAGAGAGTGTCTGAGAGTGTCAGAGAGTGATCGTGAGTGTCTGAGAGTGTCAGATAGTGTCAGAGAGTCATAGAGAGTCATAGAGTGTGTTAGAGAGTGTCAGAGAGTGTCAGAGAGTAATAGTGAGTGTCTGAGTGTGTCAGAGAGTGATAGAGAGTGATAGTGAGTTTCTGAGAGTGTCTGAGAGTGTCAGAGTGTGATAGAGAGTGATAGAGATTGTCAGAGAGTGATAGTGATTTTCAGAGAGTATCAGAGAACGATAGTGAGTGTCTGAGAGTGTCAAAGAGTGATCGAGAGTGTCAGAGAGTGATGGAGAGTGTCAGAGAGTGTCAGAGAGCGATAGAGAGTGTCAGAGAGTGATAGAGAGTGTCAGAGAGTGATAGAGTGATAGAGAGTGACAGAGAGTGTCAGAGAGTGTCAGAGAGTGATCGTGAGTGTCTGAGAGTGTCAGATAGTGTCAGAGAGTCATAGAGATTCATCGAGAGTGTTAGAGAGTGTCAGAGAGTGTAAGAGAATAATAGTGAATGTCTGAGAGTGTCAGAGAGTGTCAGAGAGTGATAGTGAGTGTGTGAGAGTGTCAGAGAGTGTCAGAGAGTGATAGAGATTGTGAGAGAATGATAGTGATTTTCAGAGAATATCAGAGAACGATAGAGAGTGTTTGAGAGTGTCAAAGAGTGATAGAGAGTGATAGAGAGTGTCAGAGAGTGATAGTGAGTGTCTGAGAGTGTCTGAGAGTGTCAGAGAGTGATAGAGAGTGATAGAGAGTGTCAGAGAGTGTCAGAGAGTGATAGTGAGTGTCAGAGAGTGATAGAGAGTGTCAGAGAGTGTCAGAGAGTGATAGAGAGTGATAGAGAGTGACAGAGAGTGTCAGAGAGTGTCAGAGAGTCATAGAGAGGCATAGAGAGTATTAGAGAGTGTCAGAGAGTGTCAGAGAGCGATAGAGAGTGTCAGAGAGTGATAGAGAGTGTCAGAGAGTGTCAGAGAGTGATAGAGAGTGATAGAGAGTGACAGAGAGTGTCAGAGAGTGTCAGAGAGTGATCGTGAGTGTCTGAGAGTGTCAGATAGTGTCAGAGAGTCATAGAGAGTCATAGAGTGTTAGAGAGTGTCAGAGAGTGTCAGAGAGTAATAGTAAGTGTCTGAGTGTGTCAGAGAGTGATAGAGAGTGATAGTGAGTTTCTGAGAGTGTCTGAGAGTGTCAGAGTGTGATAGAGAGTGATAGAGATTGTCAGAGAGTGATAGTGATTTTCAGAGAGTATCAGAGAACAATAGTGAGTGTCTGAGAGTGTCAAAGAGTGATAGAGAGTGTCAGAGAGTGATGGAGAGTGTCAGAGAGTGTCAGAGAGTGTCAGAGAGTGTCAGAGAGTGTCAGAGAGTGATAGTGAGTGTCAGAGAGTGTCAGAGAGTGATAGTGAGTGTCTGAGATTGTCAGAGAGTGATAGAGAGTGTCAGTGAGTGATAGAGAGTGTCAGAGAGAGATAGAGAGAGATAGAGAGTGATAGAGAGTGACAGAGAGTGTCAGAGAGTGATATAGCGAGTCAGAGAGTGTCAGAGAGTGATAGAGAGTGTCAGAGAGTGATAGTGAGTGTCAGAGAGTGTCAGAGAGTGAAAGTTAGTGTCTGAGAGTGTCAGATAGTGTCAGGGAGTCATAGAGAGTGTTAGAGAGTGTCAGAGAGTGTCAGACAGTGTCAGACAGTGTCAGAGAGTAATAGTGAGTGTCTGAGAGTGTCAGAGAGTGTCAGAGAGTGATAGAGAGTGTTAGAGAGTGTCAGAGATTGTCAGAGAGTGATAGAGAGTGTTAGAGAGTGATAGAGAGTGTCAGAGAGTGTTAGAGAGTGTCAGAGAGTGATATAGTGTCAGAGAGTGTCAGAGAGCGATAGAGAGTGTCATAGAGTGATAGAGAGTGTCAGAGAGTGTCAGAGAGTGATAGTGAGTGTCAGAGAGTGATAGAGAGTGTCAGAGAGTATCAGAGAGTGATAGAGAGTGTCAGAGAGTGACAGAGAGTGTCAGAGAGTGTCAGAGAGTCATAGAGAGGCATAGAGAGTATTAGAGAGTGTCAGAGAGTGTCAGAGAGTGTCAGAGAGTGTCAGAGAGCGATAGAGAGTGTCAGAGAGTCATAGAGAGTGTCAGAGAGTGTCAGAGAGTGATAGAGAGTGATAGAGAGTGACAGAGAGTGTCAGAGAGTGTCAGAGAGTGATCGTGAGTGTCTGAGAGTGTCAGATAGTGTCAGAGAGTCATAGAGAGTCATATAGAGTGTTAGAGAGTGTCAGAGAGTGTCAGAGAGTAATAGTGAGTGTCTGAGTGTGTCAGATAGTGTCAGAGAGTCATAGAGAGTCATAGAGAGTGTTAGAGAGTGTCAGAGAGTGTCAGAGAGTAATAGTGAGTGTCTGAGTGTGTCCGAGAGTGATAGAGAGTGATAGTGAGTTTCCGAGAGTGTCTGAGAGTGTCAGAGTGTGATAGAGAGTGATAGAGATTGCCAGAGAGTGATAGTGATTTTCAGAGAGTATCAGAGAACGATAGTGAGTGTCTGAGAGTGTCAAAGAGTGATAGAGAGTGTCAGAGAGTGATGGAGAGTGTCAGAGAGTGTCAGGGAGTGTCAGAGAGTGTCAGAGAGTGATAGTGAGTGTCAGAGAGTGTCAGAGAGTGATAGTGAGTGTCTGAGAGTGTCAGAGAGTGATAGAGAGTGTCAGTGAGTGATAGAGAGTGTCAGAGAGAGACAGAGAGAGATAGAGAGTGATAGAGAGTGTCAGAGAGTGATAGTGAGTGTCAGAGTGTGATAGTGAGTGTCAGAGAGTGATAGAGAGTCATAGAGAGTTTCAGAGAGTGTCTGAGATATTCTGAGAGTGAAAGAGAGTGATAGAGAGTGATAGAGAGTGACAGAGAGTGTCAGAGAGTGATATAGCGAGTCAGAGAGTGTCAGAGAGTGATAGAGAGTGTCAGAGAGTGATAATGAGTGTCTGAGAGTGTCTGAGAGTGTCAGAGAGAGATAGAGAGTAAAAGAGACTGTCAGAGAGTGTCGGAGAGTGTCAGAGAGAGATAGAGAGTGGCAGAGAGTGGCAGAGAGTGTCAGAGAGTGTCAGAGAGTGTCAGAGAGTGTCAGAGAGTGATAGTGAGTGATAGAGAGTTTCAGAGATTGTCAGAGAGTGATAGAGAGAGATAGAGAGTGCTAGAGAGTGTCAGACAGTGTTAGAGATTGTCAGAGTGTGATAGAGAGTGTCAGAGAGTGTCAGAGAGTGATAGTGAGTGTCTGAGAGTGTCTGAGATTGTCAGAGATTGATAGAGAGTGATAGAGACAGTCAGAGATTGTCAGAGAGTGTCAGAGAGAGATAGAGAGTGTCAGAGAGTCTCAGAGAGTGATAGTGAGTTTCAGAGAGTGTCAGAGAGTGATAGTGAGTGTCTGAGAGTGTCAGAGAGTGATAGAGAGTGTTAGAGAGTGTCAGAGAAGGTCAGAGAGTGATAGTGAGTGTCAGAGAGTGTAAGAGAGTGATAGTGAGTGTCAGAGAGTGATAGAGAGTGTCAGAGAGTGTCAGAGAGATATAGAGAGTGATAGAGAGTGTCAGAGAGTGATACTGAGTGATAGTGAGTGTCTGAGAGAGTCAGAGACTGTCAGAGAGTCATAGAGAGTGTCAGAGAGAGTCAGAGAGTGTCAGAGAGTGAGAGAGAGTGTCAGAGAGTGTCAGAGAGTGTTAGAGAGTGTCAGAGAGTGATAGAGAGTGTCAGGGCGTGTCAGAGAGTGACAGAGAGTGTCAGAGAGTGATAGTGAGTGTCTGAGTGTGTCTGAGAATGTCAGAGAGTGATAGAGAGTGATAGAGACTGTCAGAGAGTGTCAGAGAGTATCAGAGAGATATAGAGAATGATAGAGAGTGTCAGAGAGTGTCAGAGAGTGATACTGAGTGATAATGAGTGTCTGAGAGAGTCAGAGACTGTCAGAGAGTGATAGAGAGTGTCAGAGAGAGTCAGAGAGTGTCAGAGAGTGATAGAGAGTGTCAGAGAGAGTCAGAGAGTGTCAGAGAGTGATAGTGAGTGTCAGAGAGTGATAGAGAGTGTCAGAGAGTGATAGAGAGTGTCAGAGAGTGATAGTGAGTGTCTGAGAGTGTCAGAGAGTGATAGAGAGTGATATAGACTGTCAGAGAGTGTCAGATATTGTCAGAGAGAGATAGAGAGTGTCAGAGAGTGTCAGAGAGTGATAGTGAGTGTCAGACAGTGTCAGAGAGTGAGTGTGAGAGTCTGAGTGTTTCAGAGAGTGATAGAGAGTGTCAGAGAGTGTCAGAGAGTGTCAGAGAGTGTCAGAGAGTGTCAGAGAGTGATAGTGAGTGTCTGAGATTGTCAGAGAGTGATAGAGAGTGTCAGTGAGTGATAGAGAGTGTCAGACGGAGATAGAGAGAGATAGAGAGTGATAGAGAGTGACAGAGAGTGTCAGAGAGTGATATAGCGAGTCAGAGAGTGTCAGAGAGTGATAGAGAGTGTCAGAGAGTGATAGTGAGTGTCAGAGAGTGTCAGAGAGTGAAAGTTAGTGTCTGAGAGTGTCAGATAGTGTCAGGGAGTCATAGAGAGTGTTAGAGAGTGTCAGAGAGTGTCAGACAGTGTCAGACAGTGTCAGAGAGTAATAGTGAGTGTCTGAGAGTGTCAGAGAGTGTCAGAGAGTGATAGAGAGTGTTAGAGAGTGTCAGAGATTGTCAGAGAGTGATAGAGAGTGTTAGAGAGTGATAGAGAGTGTCAGAGAGTGTTAGAGAGTGTCAGAGAGTGATATAGTGTCAGAGAGTGTCAGAGAGCGATAGAGAGTGTCATAGAGTGATAGAGAGTGTCAGAGAGTGTCAGAGAGTGATAGTGAGTGTCAGAGAGTGATAGAGAGTGTCAGAGAGTATCAGAGAGTGATAGAGAGTGTCAGAGAGTGACAGAGAGTGTCAGAGAGTGTCAGAGAGTCATAGAGAGGCATAGAGAGTATTAGAGAGTGTCAGAGAGTGTCAGAGAGTGTCAGAGAGTGTCAGAGAGCGATAGAGAGTGTCAGAGAGTGATAGAGAGTGTCAGAGAGTGTCAGAGAGTGATAGAGAGTGATAGAGAGTGACAGAGAGTGTCAGAGAGTGTCAGAGAGTGATCGTGAGTGTCTGAGAGTGTCAGATAGTGTCAGAGAGTCATAGAGAGTCATAGAGAGTGTTAGAGAGTGTCAGAGAGTGTCAGAGAGTAATAGTGAGTGTCTGAGTGTGTCAGATAGTGTCAGAGAGTCATAGAGAGTCATAGAGAGTGTTAGAGAGTGTCAGAGAGTGTCAGAGAGTAATAGTGAGTGTCTGAGTGTGTCAGAGAGTGATAGAGAGTGATAGTGAGTTTCCGAGAGTGTCTGAGAGTGTCAGAGTGTGATAGAGAGTGATAGAGATTGCCAGAGAGTGATAGTGATTTTCAGAGAGTATCAGAGAACGATAGTGAGTGTCTGAGAGTGTCAAAGAGTGATAGAGAGTGTCAGAGAGTGATGGAGAGTGTCAGAGAGTGTCAGGGAGTGTCAGAGAGTGTCAGAGAGTGATAGTGAGTGTCAGAGAGTGTCAGAGAGTGATAGTGAGTGTCTGAGAGTGTCAGAGAGTGATAGAGAGTGTCAGTGAGTGATAGAGAGTGTCAGAGAGAGACAGAGAGAGATAGAGAGTGATAGAGAGTGTCAGAGAGTGATAGTGAGTGTCAGAGTGTGATAGTGAGTGTCAGAGAGTGATAGAGAGTCATAGAGAGTTTCAGAGAGTGTCTGAGATATTCTGAGAGTGAAAGAGAGTGATAGAGAGTGATAGAGAGTGACAGAGAGTGTCAGAGAGTGATATAGCGAGTCAGAGAGTGTCAGAGAGTGATAGAGAGTGTCAGAGAGTGATAATGAGTGTCTGAGAGTGTCTGAGAGTGTCAGAGAGAGATAGAGAGTAAAAGAGACTGTCAGAGAGTGTCGGAGAGTGTCAGAGAGAGATAGAGAGTGGCAGAGAGTGGCAGAGAGTGTCAGAGAGTGTCAGAGAGTGTCAGAGAGTGTCAGAGAGTGATAGTGAGTGATAGAGAGTTTCAGAGATTGTCAGAGAGTGATAGAGAGAGATAGAGAGTGCTAGAGAGTGTCAGACAGTGTTAGAGATTGTCAGAGTGTGATAGAGAGTGTCAGAGAGTGTCAGAGAGTGATAGTGAGTGTCTGAGAGTGTCTGAGATTGTCAGAGATTGATAGAGAGTGATAGAGACAGTCAGAGATTGTCAGAGAGTGTCAGAGAGAGATAGAGAGTGTCAGAGAGTCTCAGAGAGTGATAGTGAGTTTCAGAGAGTGTCAGAGAGTGATAGTGAGTGTCTGAGAGTGTCAGAGAGTGATAGAGAGTGTTAGAGAGTGTCAGAGAAGGTCAGAGAGTGATAGTGAGTGTCAGAGAGTGTCAGAGAGTGATAGTGAGTGTCAGAGAGTGATAGAGAGTGTCAGAGAGTGTCAGAGAGATATAGAGAGTGATAGAGAGTGTCAGAGAGTGATACTGAGTGATAGTGAGTGTCTGAGAGAGTCAGAGACTGTCAGAGAGTCATAGAGAGTGTCAGAGAGAGTCAGAGAGTGTCAGAGAGTGAGAGAGAGTGTCAGAGAGTGTCAGAGAGTGTTAGAGAGTGTCAGAGAGTGATAGAGAGTGTCAGGGCGTGTCAGAGAGTGACAGAGAGTGTCAGAGAGTGATAGTGAGTGTCTGAGTGTGTCTGAGAATGTCAGAGAGTGATAGAGAGTGATAGAGACTGTCAGAGAGTGTCAGAGAGTATCAGAGAGATATAGAGAATGATAGAGAGTGTCAGAGAGTGTCAGAGAGTGATACTGAGTGATAATGAGTGTCTGAGAGAGTCAGAGACTGTCAGAGAGTGATAGAGAGTGTCAGAGAGAGTCAGAGAGTGTCAGAGAGTGATAGAGAGTGTCAGAGAGAGTCAGAGAGTGTCAGAGAGTGATAGTGAGTGTCAGAGAGTGATAGAGAGTGTCAGAGAGTGATAGAGAGTGTCAGAGAGTGATAGTGAGTGTCTGAGAGTGTCAGAGAGTGATAGAGAGTGATATAGACTGTCAGAGAGTGTCAGATATTGTCAGAGAGAGATAGAGAGTGTCAGAGAGTGTCAGAGAGTGATAGTGAGTGTCAGAGAGTGTCAGAGAGTGAGTGTGAGAGTCTGAGTGTTTCAGAGAGTGATAGAGAGTGTCAGAGAGTGTCAGAGAGTGTCAGAGAGTGTTAGAGAGTGATAGAGAGTGATAGAGAGTGTCAGAGATTGTCAGAGAGTGATAGAGAGTGTTAGAGAGTGTCAGAGAGTGTCAGAGAGTGTCAGAGATGATAGAGAGTTTTAGAGAGTGATAGAGAGTGTCAGAGAGTGATAGTGAGTGTTCGAGAGTGTCAGAGAGTGAAAGTGAGTGTCTGAGAGTGTCTGAGAGTGTCAGATAGTGTCAGAGAGTCATAGAGAGTGTTAGAGAGTGTCAGAGAGTGATAGTGAGTGTCAGAGAGTGTCAGAGAGTGAAAGTGAGTGTCTGAGAGTGTCAGATAGTGTCAGAGAGTCATAGAGAGTGTTAGAGAGTGTCAGAGAGTGTCAGAGAGTGTCAGACAGTGTCAGATAGTAATAGTGAGTGTCTGAGAGTGTCAGAGAGTGTCAGAGATTGTCAGAGAGTGATAGAGAGTGATAGAGAGTGTTAGAGAGTGATAGAGAGTGGCAGAGAGTGTTAGAGAGTGTCAGAGAGAGATATAGAGTGTCAGAGAGTGTCCGAGAGTGATCGAGAGTGTCAGAGAGCGTCAGAGAGTGATAGTGAGTGTCTGAGAGTGTCTGAGAGTGTCTGAGAGTGTCAGAGAGTGATAGAGAGTGATAGAGAGTGTCAGAGAGTGATAGTGAGTGTCAGAGAGTGATAGAGAATGTCAGAGAGTGTCAGAGAGTGATAGAGAGTGATAGGGAGTGACAGAGAGTGTCAGAGAGTTTCAGAGAGTCATAGAGAGGCATAGAGAGTGTCAGAGAGTGTCAGAGAGTGTCAGAGAGCGATAGAGAGTGTCAGAGAGTGATAGAGTGATAGAGAGTGACAGAGAGTGTCAGAGAGTGTCAGAGAGTGTCAGAGAGCGATAGAGAGTGTCAGAGAGTGATAGAGAGTTTCAGAGAGTGATAGAGTGATAGAGAGTGACAGAGAGTGTCAGAGAGTGTCAGAGAGTGTCAGAGAGCGATAGAGAGTGTCAGAGAGTGATAGAGAGTGTCAGAGAGTGATAGAGTGATAGAGAGTGACAGAGAGTGTCAGAGAGTGTCAGAGAGTGATCGTGAGTGTTAGAGAGTGTCAGAGAGTGTCAGAGAATAATAGTGAGTGTCTGAGAGTGTCAGAGAGTGTCAGAGAGTGATAGTGAGTGTGTGAGAGTGTCAGAGAGTGTCAGAGAGTGATAGAGATTGTGAGAGAATGATAGTGATTTTCAGAGAGTATCAGAGAACGATAGTGAGTGTCTGAGAGTGTCAAAGAGTGATAGAGAGTGTCAGAGAGTGATGGAGAGTGTCAGAGAGTGTCAGAGAGTGTCAGAGAGTGTCAGAGAGAGATGGAGAGTGTCAGAGAGTGATAGCGAGTGTCAGAGAGTGTCAGAGAGTGATTGTGAGTGTCTGAGAGTTTCAGAGAGTGATAGAGAGTGTCAGAGAGTGTCAGAGAGTGTCAGAGAGTGATAGAGAGTGTCAGAGAGTGTCAGAGAGTGATAGAGAGTGTTAGAGAGTGTCAGAGAGTGTCAGAGACTGTCAGAGAGTGATAGAGAGTGTCAGAAAGTGTTAGAGAGTGTCAGAGAGTGATATAGAGTGTCAGAGAATGTCAGAGAGTGATAGAGTCTGTCAGAGAGTGTCAGAGAGTGTCAGAGGGAGATAGAGAGTGTCAGAGAGTGATAGTGAGTGTCAGAGGGAGATAGAGAGTGTCAGGGAGTCATAGAGAGTGTTAGAGAGTGTCAGAGAGTGTCAGAGAGTGTCAGACAGTGTCAGACAGTGTCAGAGAGTAATAGTGAGTGTCTGAGAGTGTCAGAGAGTGATAGAGAGTGTTAGAGAGTGTCAGAGATTGTCAGAGAGTGATAGAGAGTGTTAGAGAGTGATAGAGAGTGTCAGAGAGTGTTAGAGAGTGTCAGAGAGTGATATAGTGTCAGAGAGCGTCAGAGAGCGATAGAGAGTGTCATAGAGTGATAGAGAGTGTCAGAGAGTGTCAGAGAGTGATAGTGAGTGTCTGAGAGTGATAGAGAGTGTCAGAGAGTGTCAGAGAGTGATAGAGAGTGATAGAGAGTGACAGAGAGTGTCAGAGAGTGTCAGAGAGTCATAGAGAGGCATAGAGAGTATTAGAGAGTGTCAGAGAGTGTCAGAGAGTGTCAGAGAGCGATAGAGAGTGTCAGAGAGTGACAGAGAGTGTCAGAGAGTGTCAGAGAGTGTCAGAGAGTGATCGTGAGTGTCTGAGAGTGTCAGATAGTGTCAGAGAATAATAGTGAGTGTCTGAGAGTGTCAGAGAGTGTCAGAGAGTGATAGTGAGTGTGTGAGAGTGTCAGAGAGTGTCAGAGAGTGATAGAGATTGTGAGAGAATGATAGTGATTTTCAGAGAGTATCAGAGAACGATAGTGAGTGTCTGAGAGTGTCAAAGAGTGATAGAGAGTGTCAGAGAGTGATGGAGAGTGTCAGAGAGTGTCAGAGAGTGTCAGAGAGAGATGGAGAGTGTCAGAGAGTGATAGTGAGTGTCAGAGAGTGTCAGAGAGCGACAGAGTGTGTCAGAGAGTGTCAGAGAGTGATAGAGAGTGTCAGAGAGTGTCAGAGAGTGATAGAGAGTGTTAGAGAGTGTCAGAGAGTGTCAGAGACTGTCAGAGAGTGATAGAGAGTGTCAGAAAGTGTTAGAGAGTGTCAGAGAGTGATATAGAGTGTCAGAGAATGTCAGAGAGTGATAGAGTCTGTCAGAGAGTGTCAGAGAGTGTCAGAGGGAGATAGAGAGTGTCAGAGAGTGATAGTGAGTGTCAGAGGGAGATAGAGAGTGTCAGGGAGTCATAGAGAGTGTCAGAGAGTGATATAGTGTCAGAGAGCGTCAGAGAGCGATAGAGAGTGTCATAGAGTGATAGAGAGTGTCAGAGAGTGTCAGAGAGTGTCAGAGAGTGATAGTGAGTGTCAGAGAGTGATAGAGAGTGTCAGAGAGTGTCAGAGAGTGATACAGAGTGATAGAGAGTGACAGAGAGTGTCAGAGAGTGTCAGAGAGTCATAGAGAGGCATAGAGAGTATTAGAGAGTGTCAGAGAGTGTCAGAGAGTGTCAGAGAGCGATAGAGAGTGTCAGAGAGTGACAGAGAGTGTCAGAGAGTGTCAGAGAGTGTCAGAGAGTGATCATGAGTGTCTGAGAGTGTCAGATAGTGTCAGAGAATAATAGTGAGTGTCTGAGAGTGTCAGAGAGTGTCAGAGAGTGATAGTGAGTGTGTGAGAGTGTCAGAGAGTGTCAGAGAGTGATAGAGATTGTGAGAGAATGATAGTGATTTTCAGAGAGTATCAGAGAACGATAGTGAGTGTCTGAGAGTGTCAAAGAGTGATAGAGAGTGTCAGAGAGTGATGGAGAGTGTCAGAGAGTGTCAGAGAGTGTCAGAGAGAGATGGAGTGTGTCAGAGAGTGATAGTGAGTGTCAGAGAGTGTCAGAGAGTGATTGTGAGTGTCTGAGAGTTTCAGAGAGCGACAGAGTGTGTCAGAGAGTGTCAGAGAGTGATAGAGAGTGTCATAGAGTGTCAGAGAGTGATAGAGAGTGTTAGAGAGTGTCAGAGAGTGTCAGAGACTGTCAGAGAGTGATAGAGAGTGTCAGAAAGTGTTAGAGAGTGTCAGAGAGTGATATAGAGTGTCAGAGAATGTCAGAGAGTGATAGAGTCTGTCAGAGAGTGTCAGAGAGTGTCAGAGGGAGATAGAGAGTGTCAGAGAGTGATAGTGAGTGTCAGAGGGAGATAGAGAGTGTCAGGGAGTCATAGAGAGTGTTAGAGAGTGTCAGAGAGTGTCAGACAGTGTCAGACAGTGTCAGAGAGTAATAGTGAATGTCTGAGAGTGTCAGAGAGTGTCAGAGAGTGATAGAGAGTGTTAGAGAGTGTCAGAGATTGTCAGAGAGTGATAGAGAGTGTTAGAGAGTGATAGAGAGTGTCAGAGAGTGTTAGAGAGTGTCAGAGAGTGATATAGTGTCAGAGAGTGTCAGAGAGCGATAGAGAGTGTCATAGAGTGATAGAGAGTGTCAGAGAGTGTCAGAGAGTGATAGTGAGTGTCAGAGAGTGATAGAGAGTGTCAGAAGGTGTCAGAGAGTGATAGAGAGTGATAGAGAGTGACAGAGAGTGTCAGAGAGTGTCAGAGAGTCATAGAGAGGCATAGAGAGTATTAGAGAGTGTCAGAGAGTGTCAGAGAGTGTCAGAGAGCGATAGAGAGTGTCAGAGAGTGACAGAGAGTGTCAGAGAGTGTCAGAGAGTGATAGAGAGTGATAGAGAGTGACGGAGAGTGTCAGAGAGTGTCAGAGAGTGATTGTGAGTGTCTGAGAGTGTCAGATAGTTTCAGAGAGTCATAGAGAGTCATAGAGAGTGTTAGAGAGTGTCAGAGAGTGTCAGAGAGTAATAGTGAGTGTCTGAGTGTGTCAGAGAGTGATAGAGAGTGATAGTGAGTTTCTGAGAGTGTCTGAGAGTGTCAGAGTGTGATAGAGAGTGATAGAGATTGTCAGAGAGTGATAGTGATTTTCAGAGAGTATCAGAGAACGATAGTGAGTGTCTGAGAGTGTCAAAGTGTGATAGAGAGTGTCAGAGAGTGATGGAGAGTGTCAGAGAGTGTCAGAGAGTGTCAGAGAGTGATAGTGAGTGTCAGAGAGTGTCAGAGAGTGATAGTGAGTGTCTGAGAGTGTCAGAGAGTGATAGAGAGTGTCAGTGAGTGATAGAGAGTGTCAGAGAGAGATAGAGAGAGATAGAGAGTGATAGAGAGTGTCAGAGAGTGATAGTGAGTGTCAGAGTGTGATAGTGAGTGTCAGAGAGTGATAGAGAGTCATAGAGAGTTTCAGAGAGTGTCTGAGATATTCTGAGAGTGAAAGAGAGTGATAGAGAGTGATAGAGAGTGACAGAGAGTGTCAGAGAGTGATATAGCGAGTCAGAGAGTGTCAGAGAGTGATAGAGAGTGTCAGAGAGTGATAATGAGTGTCTGAGAGTGTCTGAGAGTGTCAGAGAGAGATAGAGAGTAAAAGAGACTGTCAGAGAGTGTCGGAGAGTGTCAGAGAGAGATAGAGAGTGTCAGAGAGTGGCAGAGAGTGGCAGAGAGTTTCAGAGAGTATCAGAGAGTGTCAGAGAGTGTCAGAGAGTGATAGTGAGTGATAGAGAGTTTCTGAGATTGTCAGAGAGTGATAGAGAGAGATAGAGAGTGCTAGAGAGTGTCAGACAGTGTTAGAGATTGTCAGAGTGTGATAGAGAGTGTCAGAGAGTGTCAGAGAGTGATAGTGAGTGTCTGAGAGTGTCTGAGATTGTCAGAGATTGATAGAGAGTGATAGAGACAGTCAGAGAGTGTCAGAGAGTGTCAGAGAGTGTCAGAGAGAGATAGAGCGTGTCAGAGAGTGTCAGAGAGTGATAGTGAGTTTCAGAGAGTGTCAGAGAGTGATAGTGAGTGTCTGAGAGTGTCAGAGAGTGATAGAGAGTGTTAGAGAGTGTCAGAGAGTGTCAGAGAGTGATAGTGAGTGTCAGAGAGTGTCAGAGAGTGATAGTGAGTGTCAGAGAGTGATAGAGAGTGTCAGAGAGTGTCAGAGAGATATAGAGAGTGATAGAGAGTGTCAGAGAGTGATACTGAGTGATAGCGAGTGTCTGAGAGAGTCAGAGGATGTCAGAGAGTCATAGAGAGTGTCAGAGAGAGTCAGAGGGTGTCAGAGAGAGAGAGAGAGTGTCAGAGAGTGTCAGAGAGTGATAGAGAGTGTCAGAGAGTGATAGAGAGTGTCAGGGCGTGTCAGAGAGTGACAGAGAGTGTCAGAGTGTGATAGTGAGTGTCTGAGTGTGTCTGAGATTGTCAGAGAGTGATAGAGAGTGATAGAGACTGTCAGAGAGTGTCAGAGAGTGTCAGAGAGATATAGAGAATGATAGAGAGTGTCAGAGAGTGTCAGAGAGTGATACTGAGTGATAATGAGTGTCTGAGAGAGTCAGAGACTGTCAGAGAGTGATAGAGAGTGTCAGAGAGAGTCAGAGAGTGTCAGAGAGTGATAGAGAGTGTCAGAGAGAGTCAGAGAGTGTCAGAGAGTGATAGTGAGTGTCAGAGAGTGATAGAGAGTGTCAGAGAGTGATAGAGAGTGTCAGAGAGTGATAGTGAGTGTCTGAGAGTGTCAGAGAGTGATAGAGAGTTTTAGAGAGTGATAGAGATTGTCAGAGAGTGTTAGAGAGTGTCAGAGAGTGATATAGAGTGTCAGAGAATGTCAGAGAGTGATAGAGTCTGTCAGAGAGTGTCAGAGAGTGTCAGAGAGAGATAGAGAGTGTCAGAGAGTGAAAGTGAGTGTCTGAGAGTGTCAGATAGTGTCAGAGAGTCAAAGAGAGTGTTAGAGAGTGTTAGAGAGTGTCAGAGAGTGATATGGAGTATCAGAGAATGTCAGAGAGTGATAGAGTCTGTCAGAGAGTGTCAGAGAGTGTCAGAGAGAGATAGAGAGTGTCAGAGAGTGAAAGTGAGTGTCTGAGAGTGTCAGATAGTGTCAGAGAGTCATAGAGAGTGTTAGAGAGTGTCAGAGAGTGATAGTGAGTGTCAGAGTGATTCAGAGAGTGAAAGTGAGTGTCTTAGAGTGTCAGATAGTGTCAGAGAGTCATAGAGAGTGTTAGAGAGTGTCAGAGAGTGTCAGAGAGTGTCAGACAGTGTCAGAGAGTAATAGTGAGTGTCTGAGAGTGTCAGAGAGTGTCAGAGATTGTCAGAGAGTGATAGAGAGTGATAGAGAGTGTTAGAGAGTGATAGAGAGTGTCAGAGAGTGTTAGAGAGTGTCAGAGAGAGATATAGAGTGTCAGAGAGTGTCAGAGAGCGATAGAGAGTGTCAGAGAGTGATAGAGAGTGTCAGAGAGTGTCAGAGAGTGATAGTGAGTGTCTGAGAGTGTCTGAGAGTGTCAGAGAGTGATAGAGAGTGATAGAGAGTGTCAGAGAGTGTCAGAGAGTGATAGTGAGTGTCAGAGAGTGATAGAGAGTGTCAGAGAGTGTCAGAGAGTGATAGAGAGTGATAGGGAGTGACAGAGAGTGTCAGAGAGTCATAGAGAGGCATAGAGAGTGTCAGAGAGTGTCAGAGAGTGTCAGAGAGCGATAGAGAGTGTCAGAGAGTGATCGTGAGTGTCTGAGAGTGTCAGAGAGTGTCAGAGAGTGATATTGAGTGTCTGAGAGTGTCTGAGAGTGTCAGAGAGTGATAGAGAGTGATAGAGAGTGTCAGAGAGTGTCAGAGAGTGATAGTGAGTGTCAGAGAGTGATAGAGAGTGTCAGAGAGTGTCAGAGAGTGATAGAGAGTGATAGAGAGTGACAGAGAGTGTCAGAGAGTGTCAGAGAGTGATCGTGAGTGTCTGAGAGTGTCAGATAGTGTCAGAGAGTCATAGAGAGTCATAGAGAGTGTTAGAGAGTGTCAGAGAGTGTCAGAGAGTGATAGAGAGTGATAGAGAGTGTCAGAGAGTGTCAGAGAGTGATAGTGAGTGTCAGAGAGTGATAGAGAGTGTCAGAGAGTGTCAGAGAGTGATAGAGAGTGATAGGGAGTGACAGAGAGTGTCAGAGAGTGTCAGAGAGTCATAGAGAGGCATAGAGAGTGTCAGAGAGTGTCAGAGAGTGTCAGAGAGCGATAGAGAGTCTCAGAGAGTGATAGAGAGTGTCAGAGAGTGTCAGAGAGTCATAGAGAGTGTCTGAGAGTGTCAGAGAGTGTCAGAGAGTGATATTGAGTGTCTGAGAGTGTCTGAGAGTGTCAGAGAGTGATAGAAAGTGATAGAGAGTGTCAGAGAGTGTCAGAGAGTGATAGTGAGTGTCAGAGAGTGATAGAGAGTGTCAGAGAGTGTCAGAGAGTGATAGAGAGTGATAGAGAGTGTCAGAGAGTGTCAGAGAGTGATCGTGAGTGTCTGAGAGTGTCAGATAGTGTCAGAGAGTCATAGAGAGTCATAGAGAGTGTTAGAGAGTGTCAGAGAGTGTCAGAGAGTAATAGTGAGTGTCTGAGTGTGTCAGAGAGTGATAGAGAGTGATAGTGAGTTTCTGAGAGTGTCTGAGAGTGTCAGAGTGTGATAGAGTGTGATAGAGATTGTCAGAGAGTGATCGTGATTTTCAGAGAGTATCAGAGAACGATAGTGAGTGTCTGAGAGCGTCAAAGAGTGATAGAGAGTGTCAGAGAGTGATGGAGAGTGTCAGAGAGTGTCAGAGAGTGTCAGAGAGTGTCAGAGAGTGATAGTGATTGTCAGAGAGTGATAGTGAGTGTCTGAGAGTGTCAGAGAGTGATAGAGAGTGTCAGTGAGTGATAGAGAGTGTCAGAGAGAGATAGAGAGAGATAGAGAGTGATAGAGAGTGTCAGAGAGTGATAGTGAGTGTCAGAGTGTGATAGTGAGTGTCAGAGAGTGATAGAGAGTCATACAGAGTTTCAGCGAGTGTCTGAGATATTCTGAGAGTGAAAGTGAGTGATAGAGAGTGATAGAGAGTGTCAGAGAGTGATAATGAGTGTCTGAGAGTGTCTGAGAGTGTCAGAGAGTGTCAGAGAGCGATAGAGAGTGTCAGAGAGTTTTAGAGAGTGTCAGAGAGTGATAGAGTGATAGAGAGTGACAGAGAGTGTCAGAGAGTGTCAGAGAGTGATCGTGAGTGTCTGAGAGTGTCAGATAGTCATAGAGAGTCATCGAGAGTGTTAGAGAGTGTCAGAGAGTGTCAGAGAATAATAGTGAGTGTCTGAGAGTGTCAGAGAGTGTCAGAGAGTGATAGTGAGTGTGTGAGAGTGTCAGAGAGTGTCAGAGAGTGATAGAGATTGTGAGAGAATGATAGTGATTTTCAGAGAGTATCAGAGAACGATAGTGAGTGTCTGAGAGTGTCAAAGAGTGATAGAGAGTGTCAGAGAGTGATGGAGAGTGATGGAGAGTGTCAGAGAGTGTCAGAGAGTGTCAGAGAGAGATGGAGAGTGTCAGAGAGTGTCAGAGAGTGATAGAGAGTGTCAGAGAGTGTCAGAGAGTGTCAGAGAGTGATAGAGAGTGTCAGAGAGTGTCAGAGAGTGATAGAGAGTGTTAGAGAGTGTCAGAGAGTGTCAGAGACTGTCAGAGAGTGATAGAGTCTGTCAGAGAGTGTCAGAGAGTGTCAGAGGGAGATAGAGAGTGTCAGAGAGTGATAGTGAGTGTCAGAGAGTGTCAGAGAGTGAAAGTGAGTGTCTGAGAGTGTCAGATAGTGTCAGGGAGTCATAGAGAGTGTTAGAGAGTGTCAGAGAGTGTCAGAGAGTGTCAGACAGTCTCAGACAGTGTCAGACAGTGTCAGAGAGTAATAGTGAGTGTCTGAGAGTGTCAGAGAGTGTCAGAGAGTGATAGAGAGTGTTAGAGAGTGTCAGAGATTGTCAGAGAGTGATAGAGAGTGTTGGAGAGTGATAGAGAGTGTCAGAGATTGTTAGAGAGTGTCAGAGAGTGATATAGTGTCAGAGAGTGTCAGAGAGCGATAGAGAGTGTCAGAGAGTGATTGAGAGTGTCAGAGAGTGTCAGAGAGTGATAGTGAGTGTCTGAGAGTGTCTGAGAGTGTCAGAGAGTGATAGAGAGTGATAGAGAGTGTCAGAGAGTGTCAGAGAGTGATAGTGAGTGTCAGAGAGTGATAGAGAGTGTCAGAGAGTGTCAGAGAGTGATAGAGAGTGATAGAGAGTGACAGAGAGTGTCAGAGAGTGTCAGAGAGTCATAGAGAGGCATAGAGAGTATTAGAGAGTGTCAGAGAGTGTCAGAGAGTGTCAGAGAGCGATAGAGAGTGTCAGAGAGTGTCAGAGAGTGATAGAGAGTGATAGAGTGACAGAGAGTGTCAGAGAGTGTCAGAGAGTGATCGTGAGTGTCTGAGAGTGTCAGATAGTGTCAGAGAGTCATAGAAAGTCATAGAGAGTGTTAGAGAGTGTCAGAGAGTGTCAGAGAGTAATAGTGAGTGTCTGAGTGTGTCAGAGAGTGATAGAGAGTGATAGTGAGTTTCTGAGAGTGTCTGAGAGTGTCAGAGTGTGATAGAGAGTGATAGAGATTGTCAGAGAGTGATAGTGATTTTCAGAGAGTATCAGAGAACGATAGTGAGTGTCTGAGAGTGTCAAAGAGTGATGGAGAGTGTCAGAGAGTGATGGAGAGTGTCAGAGAGTGTCAAAGAGTGTCAGAGAGTGTCAGAGAGTGATAGTGAGTGTCAGAGAGTGTCAGAGAATGATAGTGAGTGTCTGAGAGTGTCAGAGAGTGATAGTGAGTGTCAGAGAGTGTCAGAGAGTGATAGTGAGTGTCTGAGAGTGTCAGAGAGTGATAGAGAGTGTCAGTGAGTGATAGAGAGTGTCAGAGAGAGATAGAGAGAGATAGAGAGTGATAGAGAGTGTCAGAGAGTGATAGTGAGTGTCAGAGTGTGATAGTGAGTGTCAGAGAGTGATAGAGAGTCATAGAGAGTTTCAGAGAGTGTCTGAGATATTCTGAGAGTGAAAGAGAGTGATAGAGAGTGATAGAGAGTGACAGAGAGTGTCAGAGAGTGATATAGCGAGTCAGAGAGTGTCAGAGAGTGATAGAGAGTGTCAGAGAGTGATAATGAGTGTCTGAGAGTGTCTGAGAGTGTCAGAGAGAGATAGAGAGTAAAAGAGACTGTCAGAGAGTGTCGGAGAGTGTCAGAGAGAGATAGAGAGTGTCAGAGAGTGGCAGAGAGTGGCAGAGAGTTTCAGAGAGTATCAGAGAGTGTCAGAGAGTGTCAGAGAGTGATAGTGAGTGATAGAGAGTTTCTGAGATTGTCAGAGAGTGATAGAGAGAGATAGAGAGTGCTAGAGAGTGTCAGACAGTGTTAGAGATTGTCAGAGTGTGATAGAGAGTGTCAGAGAGTGTCAGAGAGTGATAGTGAGTGTCTGAGAGTGTCTGAGATTGTCAGAGATTGATAGAGAGTGATAGAGACAGTCAGAGAGTGTCAGAGAGTGTCAGAGAGAGATAGAGCGTGTCAGAGAGTGTCAGAGAGTGATAGTGAGTTTCAGAGAGTGTCAGAGAGTGATAGTGAGTGTCTGAGACTGTCAGAGAGTGATAGAGAGTGTTAGAGAGTGTCAGAGAGTGTCAGAGAGTGATAGTGAGTGTCAGAGAGTGTCAGAGAGTGACAGTGAGTGTCAGAGAGTGATAGAGAGTGTCAGGGCGTGTCAGAGAGTGACAGAGAGTGTCAGAGTGTGATAGTGAGTGTCTGAGTGTGTCTGAGATTGTCAGAGAGTGATCGAGAGTGATAGAGACTGTCAGAGAGTGTCAGAGAGTGTCAGAGAGATATAGAGAATGATAGAGAGTGTCAGAGAGTGTCAGAGAGTGATACTGAGTGATAATGAGTGTCTGAGAGAGTCAGAGACTGTCAGAGAGTGATAGAGAGTGTCAGAGAGTGTCAGAGAGTGTCAGAGAGCGATAGAGAGTGTCAGAGAGTGATCGTGAGTGTCTGAGAGTGTCAGAGAGTGTCAGAGAGTGATATTGAGTGTCTGAGAGTGTCTGAGAGTGTCAGAGAGTGATAGAGAGTGATAGAGAGTGTCTGTGAGTGTCAGAGAGTGATAGAGAGTTTTAGAGAGTGATAGAGAGTGTCAGAGAGTGTTAGAGAGTGTCAGAGAGTGATATAGAGTGTCAGAGAATGTCAGAGAGTGATAGAGTCTGTCAGAGAGTGTCAGAGAGTGTCAGAGAGAGATAGAGAGTGTCAGAGAGTGAAAGTGAGTGTCTGAGAGTGTCAGATAGTGTCAGAGAGTCAAAGAGAGTGTTAGAGAGTGTTAGAGAGTATCAGAGAGTGATATGGAGTATCAGAGAATGTCAGAGAGTGATAGAGTCTGTCAGAGAGTGTCAGAGAGTGTCAGAGAGAGATAGAGAGTGTCAGAGAGTGATAGTGAGTGTTCGAGAGTGTCAGAGAGTGAAAGTGAGTGTCTGAGAGTGTCAGATAGTGTCAGAGAGTCATAGAGAGTGTTAGAGAGTGTCAGAGAGTGATAGTGAGTGTCAGAGAGTGTCAGAGAGTGAAAGTGAGTGTCTTAGAGTGTCAGATAGTGTCAGAGAGTCATAGAGAGTGTTAGAGAGTGTCAGAGAGTGTCAGAGAGTGTCAGAGAGTGTCAGACAGTGTCAGAGAGTAATAGTGAGTGTCTGAGAGTGTCAGAGAGTGTCAGAGATTGTCAGAGAGTGATAGAGAGTGATAGAGAGTGTTAGAGAGTGATAGAGAGTGTCAGAGAGTGTTAGAGAGTGTCAGAGAGAGATATAGAGTGTCAGAGAGTGTCAGAGAGCGATAGAGAGTGTCAGAGAGTGATAGAGAGTGTCAGAGAGTGTCAGAGAGTGATAGTGAGTGTCTGAGAGTGTCTGAGAGTGTCAGAGAGTGATAGAGAGTGATAGAGAGTGTCAGAGAGTGTCAGAGAGTGATAGTGAGTGTCAGAGAGTGATAGAGAGTGTCAGAGAGTGTCAGAGAGTGATAGAGAGTGATAGGGAGTGACAGAGAGTGTCAGAGAGTCATAGAAAGGCATAGAGAGTGTCAGAGAGTGTCAGAGAGTGTCAGAGAGCGATAGAGAGTGTCAGAGAGTGATTGTGAGTGTCTGAGAGTGTCAGAGAGTGTCAGAGAGTGATATTGAGTGTCTGAGAGTGTCTGAGAGTGTCAGAGAGTGATAGAGAGTGATAGAGATTTTCAGAGAGTGTCAGAGAGTGATAGTGAGTGTCAGAGAGTGATAGAGAGTGTCAGAGAGTGTCAGAGAGTGATAGAGAGTGATAGAGAGTGACAGAGAGTGTCCGAGAGTGTCAGAGAGTGATCGTGAGTGTCTGAGAGTGTCAGATAGTGTCAGAGAGTCATAGAGAGTCATAGAGAGTGTTAGAGAGTGTCAGAGAGTGTCAGAGAGTGATAGAGAGTGATAGAGAGTGTCAGAGAGTGTCAGAGAGTGATAGTGAGTGTCAGAGAGTGATAGAGAGTGTCAGAGAGTGTCAGAGAGTGATAGAGAGTGATAGGGAGTGACAGAGAGTGTCAGAGAGTGTCAGAGAGTCATAGAGAGGCATAGAGAGTGTCATAGAGTGTCAGAGAGTGTCAGAGAGCGATAGAGAGTGTCAGAGAGTGATAGAGAGTGTCAGAGAGTGTCAGAGAGTCATAGAGAGTGTCTGAGAGTGTCAGAGAGTGTCAGAGAGTGATATTGAGTGTCTGAGAGTGTCTGAGAGTGTCAGAGAGTGATAGAAAGTGATAGAGAGTGTCAGAGAGTGTCAGAGAGTGATAGTGAGTGTCAGAGAGTGATAGAGAGTGTCAGAGAGTGTCAGAGAGTGATAGAAAGTGATAGAGAGTGTCAGAGAGTGTCAGAGAGTGATAGTGAGTGTCAGAGAGTGATAGAGAGTGTCAGAGAGTGTCAGAGAGTGATAGAGAGTGATAGAGAGTGTCAGAGAGTGTCAGAGAGTGATTGTGAGTGTCTGAGAGTGTCAGATAGTGTCAGAGAGTCATAGAGAGTCATAGAGAGTGTTAGAGAGTGTCAGAGAGTGTCAGAGAGTAATAGTGAGTGTCTGAGTGTGTCAGAGAGTGATAGAGAGTGATAGTGAGTTTCTGAGAGTGTCTGAGAGTGTCAGAGTGTGATAGAGTGTGATAGAGATAGTCAGAGAGTGATAGTGATTTTCAGAGAGTATCAGAGAACGATAGTGAGTGTCTGAGAGCGTCAAAGAGTGATAGAGAGTGTCAGAGAGTGATGGAGAGTGTCAGAGAGTGTCAGAGAGTGTCAGAGAGTGTCAGAGAGTGATAGTGATTGTCAGAGAGTGATAGTGAGTGTCTGAGAGTGTCAGAGAGTGATAGAGAGTGTCAGTGAGTGATAGAGAGTGTCAGAGAGAGATAGAGAGAGATAGAGAGTGATAGAGAGTGTCAGAGAGTGATAGTGAGTGTCAGAGTGTGATAGTGAGTGTCAGAGAGTGATAGAGAGTCATACAGAGTTTCAGAGAGTGTCTGAGATATTCTGAGAGTGAAAGTGAGTGATAGAGAGTGATAGAGAGTGTCAGAGAGTGATAATGAGTGTCTGAGAGTGTCTGAGAGTGTCAGAGAGTGTCAGAGAGCGATAGAGAGTGTCAGAGAGTTTTAGAGAGTGTCAGAGAGTGATAGAGTGATAGAGAGTGTCAGATAGTCATAGAGAGTCATCGAGAGTGTTAGAGAGTGTCAGAGAGTGTCAGAGAATAATAGTGAGTGTCTGAGAGTGTCAGAGAGTGTCAGAGAGTGATAGTGAGTGTGTGAGAGTGTCAGAGAGTGTCAGAGAGTGATAGAGATTGTGAGAGAATGATAGTGATTTTCAGAGAGTATCAGAGAACGATAGTGAGTGTCTGAGAGTGTCAAAGAGTGATAGAGAGTGTCAGAGAGTGATGGAGAGTGATGGAGAGTGTCAGAGAGTGTCAGAGAGTGTCAGAGAGTGTCAGAGAGAGATGGAGAGTGTCAGAGAGTGTCAGAGAGTGATAGAGAGTGTCAGAGAGTGTCAGAGAGTGTCAGAGAGTGATAGAGAGTGTCAGAGAGTGTCAGAGAGTGATAGAGAGTGTTAGAGAGTGTCAGAGAGTGTCAGAGACTGTCAGAGAGTGATAGAGAGTGTCAGAAAGTGTTAGAGAGTGTCAGAGAGTGATATAGAGTGTCAGAGAATGTCAGAGAGTGATAGAGTCTGTCAGAGAGTGTCAGAGAGTGTCAGAGGGAGATAGAGAGTGTCAGAGAGTGATAGTGAGTGTCAGAGAGTGTCAGAGAGTGAAAGTGAGTGTCTGAGAGTGTCAGATAGTGTCAGGGAGTCATAGAGAGTGTTAGAGAGTGTCAGAGAGTGTCAGAGAGTGTCAGACAGTCTCAGACAGTGTCAGACAGTGTCAGAGAGTAATAGTGAGTGTCTGAGAGTGTCAGAGAGTGTCAGAGAGTGATAGAGAGTGTTAGAGAGTGTCAGAGATTGTCAGAGAGTGATAGAGAGTGTTGGAGAGTGATAGAGAGTGTCAGAGATTGTTAGAGAGTGTCAGAGAGTGATATAGTGTCAGAGAGTGTCAGAGAGCGATAGAGAGTGTCAGAGAGTGATTGAGAGTGTCAGAGAGTGTCAGAGAGTGATAGTGAGTGTCTGAGAGTGTCTGAGAGTGTCAGAGAGTGATAGAGAGTGATAGAGAGTGTCAGAGAGTGTCAGAGAGTGATAGTGAGTGTCAGAGAGTGATAGAGAGTGTCAGAGAGTGTCAGAGAGTGATAGAGAGTGATAGAGAGTGACAGAGAGTGTCAGAGAGTGTCAGAGAGTCATAGAGAGGCATAGAGAGTATTAGAGAGTGTCAGAGAGTGTCAGAGAGTGTCAGAGAGCGATAGAGAGTGTCAGAGAGTGATAGAGAGTGTCAGAGAGTGTCAGAGAGTGATAGAGAGTGATAGAGAGTGATAGAGTGACAGAGAGTGTCAGAGAGTGTCAGAGAGTGATCGTGAGTGTCTGAGAGTGTCAGATAGTGTCAGAGAGTCATAGAAAGTCATAGAGAGTGTTAGAGAGTGTCAGAGAGTGTCAGAGAGTAATAGTGAGTGTCTGAGTGTGTCAGAGAGTGATAGAGAGTGATAGTGAGTTTCTGAGAGTGTCTGAGAGTGTCAGAGTGTGATAGAGAGTGATAGAGATTGTCAGAGAGTGATAGTGATTTTCAGAGAGTATCAGAGAACGATAGTGAGTGTCTGAGAGTGTCAAAGAGTGATGGAGAGTGTCAGAGAGTGATGGAGAGTGTCAGAGAGTGTCAAAGAGTGTCAGAGAGTGTCAGAGAGTGATAGTGAGTGTCAGAGAGTGTCAGAGAGTGATAGTGAGTGTCTGAGAGTGTCAGAGAGTGATAGAGAGTGTCAGTGAGTGATAGAGAGTGTCAGAGAGAGATAGAGAGAGATAGAGAGTGATAGAGAGTGTCAGAGAGTGATAGTGAGTGTCAGAGTGTGATAGTGAGTGTCAGAGAGTGATAGAGAGTCATAGAGAGTTTCAGAGAGTGTCTGAGATATTCTGAGAGTGAAAGAGAGTGATAGAGAGTGATAGAGAGTGACAGAGAGTGTCAGAGAGTGATAGAGCGAGTCAGAGAGTGTCAGAGAGTGATAGAGAGTGTCAGAGAGTGATAATGAGTGTCTGAGAGTGTCTGAGAGTGTCAGAGAGTGATAGAGAGTAAAAGAGACTGTCAGAGAGTGTCGGAGAGTGTCAGAGAATGATAGAGAGTGACAGAGAGTGTCAGAGAGTGTCAGAGAGTCATAGAGAGGCATAGAGAGTATTAGAGAGTGTCAGAGAGTGTCAGAGAGTGTCAGAGAGTGTCAGAGAGCGATAGAGAGTGTCAGAGAGTGATATAGAGTGTCAGAGAGTGTCAGAGAGTGATAGAGAGTGATAGAGAGCGACAGAGAGTGTCAGAGAGTGTCAGAGAGTGATCGTGAGTGTCTGAGAGTGTCAGATAGTGTCAGAGAGTCATAGAGAGTGTTAGAAAGTGTCAGAGAGTGTCAGAGAGTAATAGTGAGTGTCTGAGTGTGTCAGAGAGTGATAGAGAGTGATAGTGAGTTTCTGAGAGTGTCTGAGAGTGTCAGAGTGTGATAGAGAGTGATAGAGATTGTCAGAGAGTGATAGTGATTTTCAGAGAGTATCAGAGAACGATAGTGAGTGTCTGAGAGTGTCAAAGATTGATAGAGAGTGTCAGAGAGTGATGGAGAGTGTCAGAGAGTGTCAGAGAGTGTCAGAGAGTGATAGTGAGTGTCAGAGAGTGTCAGAGAGTGATAGTGAGTGTCTGAGAGTGTCAGAGAGTGATAGAGAGTGTCAGTGAGTGATAGAGAGTGTCAGAGAGAGATAGAGAGAGATAGAGAGTGATAGAGAGTGTCAGAGAGTGATAGTGAGTGTCAGAGTGTGATAGTGAGTGTCAGAGAGTGATAGAGAGTCATAGAGAGTTTCAGAGAGTGTCTGAGATATTCTGAGAGTGAAAGAGAGTGATAGAGAGTGTTAGAGAGTGACAGAGAGTGTCAGAGTGTGATAGAGCGAGTCAGAGAGTGTCTGAGAGTGATAGAGAGTGTCAGAGAGTGATAATGAGTGTCTGAGAGTGTCTGAGAGTGTCAGAGAGTGATAGAGAGTAAAAGAGACTGTCAGAGAGTGTCGGAGAGTGTCAGAGAGAGATAGAGAGTGTCAGAGAGTGTCAGAGAGTGTCAGAGAGTGTCAGAGAGTGATAGTGAGTGATAGAGAGTTTCTGAGATTGTCAGAGAGTGGTAGAGAGAGATAGAGAGTGCTAGAGAGTGTCAGACAGTGTTAGAGATTGTCAGAGTGTGATAGAGAGTGTCAGAGAGTGTCAGAGAGTGATAGAGACAGTCAGAGAGTGTCAGAGAGTATCAGAGAGAGATAGAGTGTGTCAGAGAGTGTCAGAGAGTGATAGTGAGTTTCAGAGAGTGTCAGAGAGTGATAGTGAGTGTCTGAGAGTGTCAGAGAGTGATAGAGAGTGTTAGAGAGTGTCAGAGAGTGATAGTGAGTGTCAGAGAGTGTCAGAGAGTGACAGTGAGTGTCAGAGAGTGATAGAGAGTGTCAGAGAGTGTCAGAGAGATATAGAGAGTGATAGATAGTGTCAGAGAGTGATACTGAGTGATAGTGAGTGTCTGAGAGAGTCAGAGACTGTCAGAGAGTCATAGAGAGTGTCAGAGAGAGTCAGAGAGTGTCAGAAAGTGAGAGAGAGTGTCAGAGAGTGTCAGAGAGTGATAGAGAGTGTCAGAGAGTGATAGAGAGTGTCAGGGCGTGTCAGAGAGTGACAGAGAAAGTCAGAGAGTGATAGTGAGTGTCTGAGTGTGTCTGAGATTGTCAGAGAGTGATAGAGAGTGATAGAGACTGTCAGAGAGTGTCAGAGAGTGTCAGAGAGATATAGAGAATGATAGAGAGTGTCAGAGAGTGTCAGAGAGTGATACTGAGTGATAATGAGTGTCTGAGAGAGTCAGAGACTGTCAGAGAGTGATAGAGAGTGTCAGAGAGAGTCAGAGAGTGTCAGAGAGCGATAGAGAGTGTCAGAGAGAGTCAGAGAGTGTCAGAGAGTGATAGTGAGTGTCAGAGAGTGATAGAGAGTGTCAGAGAGTGATAGAGAGTGTCAGAGAGTGATAGTGAGTGTCTGAGAGTGTCTGAGAGTGTCAGAGAGTGATAGAGAGTGATAGAGACTGTCAGAGAGTGTCAGATATTGTCAGAGAGAGATAGAGAGTGTCAGAGAGTGTCAGAGAGTGATAGTGAGTGTCAGAGAGTGTCAGAGAGTGAGTGTGAGAGTCTGAGTGTTTCAGAGAGTGATAGAGAGTGTCAGAGAGTGTCAGAGAGTGTCAGAGAGTGATAGAGAGTGATAGAGAGTGTCAGAGATTGTCAGAGAGTAATAGAGAGTGTTAGAGAGTGTCAGAGAGTGTCAGAGAGTGTCAGAGAGTGATAGAGAGTTTTAGAGAGTGATAGAGATTGTCAGAGAGTGTTAGAGAGTGTCAGAGAGTGATATAGAGTGTCAGAGAATGTCAGAGAGTGATAGAGTCTGTCAGAGAGTGTCAGAGAGTGTCAGAGAGAGATAGAGAGTGTCAGAGAGTGATAGTGACTGTCAGAGAGTGTCAGAGAGTGACAGTGAGTGTCTGAGAGTGTCAGATAGTGTCAGAGAGTCAAAGAGAGTGTTAGAGAGTGTTAGAGAGTGTCAGAGAGTGATATAGAGTGTCAGAGAATGTCAGAGAGTGATAGAGTCTGTCAGAGAGTGTCAGAGAGTGTCAGAGAGAGATAGAGAGTGTCAGAGAGTGATAGTGAGTGTCAGAGAGTGTGAGAGAGTGAAAGTGAGTGTCTGAGAGTGTCAGATAGTGTCAGAGAGTCATAGAGAGTCTTGGAGAGTGTCAGAGAGTGATAGTGAGTGTCAGAGAGTGTCAGAGAGTGAAAGTGAGTGTCTGAGAGTGTCAGATAGTGTCAGAGAGTCATAGAGAGTGTCAGAGAGTGATAGTGAGTGTCTGAGAGTGTCAGAGAGTGATAGAGAGTGTTAGAGAGTGTCAGAGAGTGATAGTGAGTGTCAGAGAGTGTCAGAGAGTGACAGTGAGTGTCAGAGAGTGATAGAGAGTGTCAGAGAGTGTCAGAGAGATATAGAGAGTGATAGATAGTGTCAGAGAGTGATACTGAGTGATAGTGAGTGTCTGAGAGAGTCAGAGACTGTCAGAGAGTCATAGAGAGTGTCAGAGAGAGTCAGAGAGTGTCAGAGAGTGAGAGAGAGTGTCAGAGAGTGTCAGAGAGTGATAGAGAGTGTCAGAGAGTGATAGAGAGTGTCAGGGCGTGTCAGAGAGTGACAGAGAGTGTCAGAGAGTGATAGTGAGTGTCTGAGTGTGTCTGAGATTGTCAGAGAGTGATAGAGAGTGATAGAGACTGTCAGAGAGTGTCAGAGAGTGTCAGAGAGATATAGAGAATGATAGAGAGTGTCAGAGAGTGTCAGAGAGTGATACTGAGTGATAATGAGTGTCTGAGAGAGTCAGAGACTGTCAGAGAGTGATAGAGAGTGTCAGAGAGAGTCAGAGAGTGATAGTGAGTGTCAGAGAGTGATAGAGAGTGTCAGAGAGTGATAGAGAGTGTCAGAGAGTGATAGCGAGTGTCTGAGAGTGTCTGAGAGTGTCAGAGAGTGATAGAGAGTGATAGAGACTGTCAGAGAGTGTCAGATATTGTCAGAGAGAGATAGAGAGTGTCAGAGAGTGTCAGAGAGTGATAGTGAGTGTCAGAGAGTGTCAGAGAGTGAGTGTGAGAGTCTGAGTGTTTCAGAGAGTGATAGAGAGTGTCAGAGAGTGTCAGAGAGTGTCAGAGAGTGATAGAGAGTGATAGAGAGTGATAGAGAGTGTCAGAGATTGTCAGAGAGTGATAGAGAGTGTTAGAGAGTGTCAGAGGGTGTCAGAGAGTGTCAGAGAGTGATAGAGAGTTTTAGAGAGTGATAGAGAGTGTCAGAGAGTGTTAGAGAGTGTCAGAGAGTGATATAGAGTGTCAGAGAATGTCAGAGAGTGATAGAGTCTGTCAGAGAGAGTCAGAGAGTGTCAGAGAGCGATAGAGAGTGTCAGAGAGAGTCAGAGAGTGTCAGAGAGTGATAGTGAGTGTCAGAGAGTGATAGAGAGTGTCAGAGAGTGATAGAGAGTGTCAGAGAGTGATAGTGAGTGTCTGAGAGTGTCTGAGAGTGTCAGAGAGTGATAGAGAGTGATAGAGACTGTCAGAGAGTGTCAGATATTGTCAGAGAGTGTCAGAGAGTAATTGTGAGTGTCTGAGAGGGTCAGATAGTGTCAGAGAGTCATAGAGAGTCATAGAGAGTGATAGAGAGTGTCAGAGAGTGTCAGAGAGTGATAGTGAGTGTCTGCGAGTGTCTGAGAGTGTCAGAGAGTGATAGAGAGTGATAGAGAGTGATATAGAGTGTCAGAGAGTGTCAGAGAGTGATATAGAGTGTCAGAGAATGTCAGAGAGTGATAGAGTCTGTCAGAGAGTGTCAGAGAGTGTCAGGGAGAGATAGAGAGTGTCAGAGAGTGATAGTGAGTGTCAGAGAGTGTCGGAGAGTGAAAGTGAGTGTCTGAGAGTGTCAGATATTGTCAGAGAGTCAAAGAGAGTGTTAGAGAGAGTTAGAGAGTGTCAGACAGTGATATAGAGTGTCAGAGAATGTCAGAGAGTGATAGAGTCTGTCAGAGAGTGTCAGAGAGTGTCAGAGAGAGATAGAGAGTGTAAGAGAGTGATAGTGAGTGTCAGAGACTGAAAGTGAGTGTCTGAGAGTGTCAGATAGTGTCAGAGAGTCATAGAGAGTGTTAGAGAGTGTCAGAGAGTGTCAGAGAGTGATAGTGAGTGTCAGAGAGTGTCAGAGAGTGAAAGTGAGTGTCTGAGAGTGTCAGATAGTGTCAGAGAGTCATAGAGAGTGACAGTGAGTGTCAGAGAGTGTCAGAGAGTGTCAGAGAGTGATAGAGAGTGATAGAGAGTGATAGACAGTGTCAGAGAGTGTCAGAGAGTGATAGTGAGTGTCAGAGAGTGTCAGAGAGTGTCAGAGAGTGTCAGAGAGTGATAGAGAGTGATAGAGAGTGATAGAGAGTGATAGAGAGTGACAGAGAGTGTCAGAGAGTGTCAGAGAGTCATAGAGAGGCATAGAGAGTGTCAGAGAGTGTCAGAGAGTGTCAGAGAGTGTCAGAGAGGGATAGAGAGTGTCAGAGAGTGATAGAGAGTGTCAGAGAGTGTCAGAGAGTCATAGAGAGTCATCGAGAGTGTTAGAGAGTGTCAGAGAGTGTCAGAGAGTAATAGTGAGTGTCTGAGAGTGTCAGAGAGTGTCAGAGAGTGATAGTGAGTGTGTGAGAGTGTTAGAGAGTGTCAGACAGTGTCAGAGAGTGATAGAGATTGTCAGAGAGTGATACTGATTTTCAGAGAGTATCAGAGAACGATAGTGAGTGTCTGAGAGTGTCAAAGAGTGATAGAGAGTGTCAGAGAGTGATGGAGAGTGTCAGAGAGTGATAGAGAGTGTTAGAGAGTGATAGAGAGTGTCAGAGAGTGTTAGAGATTGTCAGAGATTGATATAGAGTGTCAGAGAATTTCAGAGAGTGATAGAGTCTGTCAGAGAGGGTCAGATAGTGTCAGAGAGTCATAGAGAGTCATAGAGAGCGATAGAGAGTGTCAGAGAGTGTCAGAGAGTGATAGTGAGTGTCTGAGAGTGTCTGAGAGTGTCAGAGAGTGATAGAGAGTGATAGAGAGTGTCAGAGAGTGTCAGAGAGTGATAGAGAGTGTCAGAGAGTGATATAGAGTGTCAGAGAGTGTCAGAGAGTGATAGAGAGTGATAGAGAGTGACAGAGAGTGTCAGAGAGTGATCGTGAGTGTCTGAAAGTGTCAGATAGTGTCAGAGAGTCATAGAGAGTGTTAGAGAGTGTCAGAGAGTGTCAGAGAGTGTCAGAGAGTAATAGTGAGTGTCTGAGAGTGTCAGAGAGTGTCAGAGAGTGATAGAGAGTGATAGAGAGTGTTAGAGAGTGATAGAGAGTGTCAGAGAGTGTTAGAGAGTGTCAGAGAGTGATATAGAGTGTCAGAGAGTGTCAGAGAGCGATAGAGAGTGTCAGAGAGTGATAGAGAGTGTCAGAGAGTGTCAGAGAGTGATAGTGAGTGTCTGAGAGTGTCTGAGAGTGTCAGAGAGTGTTAGAGAGTGAAAGAGAGTGTCAGAGAGTGTCAGAGAGTGATAGTGAGTGTCAGAGAGTGATAGAGAGTGATAGAGAGTGACAGAGAGTGTCAGAGAGTGTCAGAGAGTCAGAGAGAGGCATAGAGAGTTAGAGAGTGTCAGAGAGTGTCAGAGAGTGTCAGAGAGCGATAGAGAGTGTCAGAGAGTGATAGAGAGTGTCAGAGAGTGTCAGAGAGTGATAGAGAGTGATAGAGAGTGACAGAGAGTGTCAGAGAGTGTCAGAGAGTAATTGTGAGTGTCTGAGAGGGTCAGATAGTGTCAGAGAGTCATAGAGAGTCATAGAGAGTGATAGAGAGTGTCAGAGAGTGTCAGAGAGTGATAGTGAGTGTCTGCGAGTGTCTGAGAGTGTCAGAGAGTGATAGAGAGTGATAGAGAGTGATATAGAGTGTCAGAGAGTGTCAGAGAGTGATATAGAGTGTCAGAGAATGTCAGAGAGTGATAGAGTCTGTCAGAGAGTGTCAGAGAGTGTCAGGGAGAGATAGAGAGTGTCAGAGAGTGATAGTGAGTGTCAGAGAGTGTCGGAGAGTGAAAGTGAGTGTCTGAGAGTGTCAGATATTGTCAGAGAGTCAAAGAGAGTGTTAGAGAGAGTTAGAGAGTGTCAGAGAGTGATATAGAGTGTCAGAGAATGTCAGAGAGTGATAGAGTCTGTCAGAGAGTGTCAGAGAGTGTCAGAGAGAGATAGAGAGTGTAAGAGAGTGATAGTGAGTGTCAGAGACTGAAAGTGAGTGTCTGAGAGTGTCAGATAGTGTCAGAGAGTCATAGAGAGTGTTAGAGAGTGTCAGAGAGTGTCAGAGAGTGATAGTGAGTGTCAGAGAGTGTCAGAGAGTGAAAGTGAGTGTCTGAGAGTGTCAGATAGTGTCAGAGAGTCATAGAGAGTGTTAGAGAGTGTCAGAGAGTGTCAGAGAGTGTCAGACAGTGTCCGAGAGTAATAGTGAGTGTCTGAGAGTGTCAGAGAGTGTCAGAGATTGTCAGAGAGTGATAGAGAGTGATAGAGAGTGTTAGAGAGTGACAGAGAGTGTCAGAGAGTGTTAGAGAGTGTCAGAGAGTGATAGTGAGTGTCAGAGAGTGTCAGAGAGCGATAGAGAGTGTCAGAGAGTGTCAGAGAGTGATAGTGAGTGTCTGAGAGTGTCAGAGAGTGTCAGAGAGTGTCAGAGAGCGATAGAGAGTGTCAGAGAGCGATAGAGAGTGTCAGAGAGTGTCAGAGAGTGATAGTGAGTGTCTGAGAGTGTCAGAGAGTGATAGAGAGTGATAGAGAGTGTCAGAGAGTGTCAGAGAGTGTCAGAGAGTGATAGTGAGTGTCAGAGAGTGATAGAGAGTGTCAGAGAGTGTCAGAGAGTGAAAGAGAGTGATAGGGAGTGACAGAGAGTGTCAGAGAGTGTCAGCGAGTGTCAGAGAGTCATAGAGAGTGTCAGAGAGTGTCAGAGAGCGATAGAGAGTGTCAGAGAGTGATAGAGAGTGTCAGAGAGTGTCAGATAATGATAGAGAGTGATAGAGAGTGACAGAGAGTGACAGAGAGTGTCAGAGAGTGTCAGAGAGTGATCGTGAGTGTCTGAGAGTGTCAGAGAGTGTCAGAGAGTGATATTGAGTGTCTGAGAGTGTCTGAGAGTGTCAGAGAGTGATAGAGAGTGATAGAGAGTGTCAGACAGTGTCAGAGAGTGATAGAGAGTGATAGAGAGTGACAGAGAGGGTCAGAGAGTGTCAGAGAGTCATAGAGAGGCATAGAGAGTGTCAGAGAGTGTCAGAGAGTGTCAGAGAGCGATAGAGAGTGATAGAGAGTGATAGAGAGTGTCAGAGAGTGTCAGAGAGTGATAGAGAGTAATAGAGAGTGACAGAGATTGTCAGAGAGTGTCAGAGAGTGATTGTGAGTGTCTGAGAGTGTCAGATAGTGTCAGAGAGTCATAGAGAGTCATCGAGAGTGTTAGAGAGTGTCAGAGAGTGTCAGAGAGTAATAGCGAGTGTCTGAGAGTGTCAGAGAGTGTCAGAGAGTGATAGTGAGTGAGTGAGAGTGTTAGAGAGTGTCAGAGAGTGTCAGAGAGTGTCAGAGAGTGATAGAGATTGTCAGAGAGTGATAGTGATTTTCAGAGAGTATCAGAGAACGATAGTGAGTGTCTGAGAGTGTCAAAGAGTGATAGAGAGTATCAGAGCGTGATGGAGAGTGTCAGAGAGTGTCAGAGAGTGTCAGAGAGTGTCAGAGAGAGATAGAGAGTGTCAGAGAGTGTCAGAGAGTGATAGTGAGTGTCAGAGAGTGTCAGAGAGTGATTGTGAGTGTCTGAGAGTTTCAGAGAGTGATAGAGAGTGTCAGAGAGTGTCAGAGAGTGTCAGAGAGTGATAGAGACTGTCAGAGAGTGATAGAGAGTGTTAGAGAGTGATAGAGAGTGTCAGAGAGTGTTAGAGAGTGTCAGAGAGTGATATAGAGTGTCAGAGAATGTCAGAGAGTGATAGAGTCTGTCAGAGAGTGTCAGAGAGTGTCAGAGAGAGATAGAGATTGTCAGAGAGTGATAGTGAGTGTCAGAGAGATTCAGAGAGTGAAAGTGAGTGTCTAAGAGTGTCAGATAGTGTCAGAGAGTCATAGAGAGTTTTAGAGAGTGTCAGAGAGTGTCAGAGAGTGTCAGAGAGTGTCAGAGAGTAATAGTGAGTGTCTGAGAGTGACAGAGAGTGTCAGAGAGTGAATAAGAGTGTTAGAGTGTGTCAGAGATTGACAGAGAGTGATAGAGAGTGTTAGAGAGTGATAGAGAGTGTCAGAGAGTGTTAGAGAGTGTCAGAGAGTGATATAGAGTGTCAGAGAGTGTCAGAGTGCGATAGAGAGTGTCAGAGAGTGATAGAGAGTGTCAGAGAGTGTCAGAGAGTGACAGTGAGTGTCTGAGAGTGTCTGAGAGTGTCAGAGAGTGATAGAGAGTGATAGACAGTGTCAGAGAGTGTCAGAGAGTGATAGTGAGTGTCAGAGAGTGTCAGAGAGTGTCAGAGAGAGTCAGAGAGTGATAGAGAGTGATAGAGAGTGACAGAGAGTGTCAGAGAGTGTCAGAGAGTCATAGAGAGGCATAGAGAGTGTCAGAGAGTGTCAGAGAGTGTCAGAGAGTGTCAGAGAGGGATAGAGAGTGTCAGAGAGTGATAGAGAGTGTCAGAGAGTGTCAGAGAGTCATAGAGAGTCATCGAGAGTGTTAGAGAGTGTCAGAGAGTGTCAGAGAGTAATAGTGAGTGTCTGAGAGTGTCAGAGAGTGTCAGAGAGTGATAGTGAGTGTGTGAGAGTGTTAGAGAGTGTCAGACAGTGTCAGAGAGTGATATAGATTGTCAGAGAGTGATACTGATTTTCAGAGAGTATCAGAGAACGATAGTGAGTGTCTGAGAGTGTCAAAGAGTGATAGAGAGTGTCAGAGAGTGATGGAGAGTGTCAGAGAGTGATAGAGAGTGTTAGAGAGTGATAGAGAGTGTCAGAGAGTGTTAGAGATTGTCAGAGATTGATATAGAGTGTCAGAGAATTTCAGAGAGTGATAGAGTCTGTCAGAGAGGGTCAGATAGTGTCAGAGAGTCATAGAGAGTCATAGAGAGTGATAGAGAGTGTCAGAGAGTGTCAGAGAGTGATAGTGAGTGTCTGAGAGTGTCTGAGAGTGTCAGAGAGTGATAGAGAGTGATAGAGAGTGATAGAGAGTGTCAGAGAGTGTCAGAGAGTGATAGAGAGTGTCAGAGAGTGATAGAGAGTGTCAGAGAGTGTCAGAGAGTGATAGAGAGTGATAGAGAGTGACAGAGAGTGTCAGAGAGTGATCGTGAGTGTCTGAAAGTGTCAGATAGTGTCAGAGAGTCATAGAGAGTGTTAGAGAGTGTCAGAGAGTGTCAGAGAGTGTCAGAGAGTAATAGTGAGTGTCTGAGAGTGTCAGAGAGTGTCAGAGAGTGATAGAGAGTGATAGAGAGTGTTAGAGAGTGATAGAGAGTGATAGAGACTGTCAGAGAGTGTCAGATATTGTCAGAGAGAGATAGAGAGTGTCAGAGAGTGTCAGAGAGTGATAGTGAGTGTCAGAGAGTGTCAGAGAGTGAGTGTGAGAGTCTGAGTGTTTCAGAGAGTGATAGAGAGTGTCAGAGAGTGTCAGAGAGTGTCAGAGAGTGATAGAGAGTGATAGAGAGTGTCAGAGATTGTCAGAGAGTAATAGAGAGTGTTAGAGAGTGTCAGAGAGTGTCAGAGAGTGTCAGAGAGTGATAGAGAGTTTTAGAGAGTGATAGAGATTGTCAGAGAGTGTTAGAGAGTGTCAGAGAGTGATATAGAGTGTCAGAGAATGTCAGAGAGTGATAGAGTCTGTCAGAGAGTGTCAGAGAGTGTCAGAGAGAGATAGAGAGTGTCAGAGAGTGATAGTGACTGTCAGAGAGTGTCAGAGAGTGACAGTGAGTGTCTGAGAGTGTCAGATAGTGTCAGAGAGTCAAAGAGAGTGTTAGAGAGTGTTAGAGAGTGTCAGAGAGTGATATAGAGTGTCAGAGAATGTCAGAGAGTGATAGAGTCTGTCAGAGAGTGTCAGAGAGTGTCAGAGAGAGATAGAGAGTGTCAGAGAGTGATAGTGAGTGTCAGAGAGTGTGAGAGAGTGAAAGTGAGTGTCTGAGAGTGTCAGATAGTGTCAGAGAGTCATAGAGAGTCTTGGAGAGTGTCAGAGAGTGATAGTGAGTGTCAGAGAGTGTCAGAGAGTGAAAGTGAGTGTCTGAGAGTGTCAGATAGTGTCAGAGAGTCATAGAGAGTGTCAGAGAGTGATAGTGAGTGTCTGAGAGTGTCAGAGAGTGATAGAGAGTGTTAGAGAGTGTCAGAGAGTGATAGTGAGTGTCAGAGAGTGTCAGAGAGTGACAGTGAGTGTCAGAGAGTGATAGAGAGTGTCAGAGAGTGTCAGAGAGATATAGAGAGTGATAGATAGTGTCAGAGAGTGATACTGAGTGATAGTGAGTGTCTGAGAGAGTCAGAGACTGTCAGAGAGTCATAGAGAGTGTCAGAGAGAGTCAGAGAGTGTCAGAGAGTGAGAGAGAGTGTCAGAGAGTGTCAGAGAGTGATAGAGAGTGTCAGAGAGTGATAGAGAGTGTCAGGGCGTGTCAGAGAGTGACAGAGAGTGTCAGAGAGTGATAGTGAGTGTCTGAGTGTGTCTGAGATTGTCAGAGAGTGATAGAGAGTGATAGAGACTGTCAGAGAGTGTCAGAGAGTGTCAGAGAGATATAGAGAATGATAGAGAGTGTCAGAGAGTGTCAGAGAGTGATACTGAGTGATAATGAGTGTCTGAGAGAGTCAGAGACTGTCAGAGAGTGATAGAGAGTGTCAGAGAGAGTCAGAGAGTGATAGTGAGTGTCAGAGAGTGATAGAGAGTGTCAGAGAGTGATAGAGAGTGTCAGAGAGTGATAGCGAGTGTCTGAGAGTGTCTGAGAGTGTCAGAGAGTGATAGAGAGTGATAGAGACTGTCAGAGAGTGTCAGATATTGTCAGAGAGAGATAGAGAGTGTCAGAGAGTGTCAGAGAGTGATAGTGAGTGTCAGAGAGTGTCAGAGAGTGAGTGTGAGAGTCTGAGTGTTTCAGAGAGTGATAGAGAGTGTCAGAGAGTGTCAGAGAGTGTCAGAGAGTGATAGAGAGTGATAGAGAGTGATAGAGAGTGTCAGAGATTGTCAGAGAGTGATAGAGAGTGTTAGAGAGTGTCAGAGAGTGTCAGAGAGTGTCAGAGAGTGATAGAGAGTTTTAGAGAGTGATAGAGAGTGTCAGAGAGTGTTAGAGAGTGTCAGAGAGTGATATAGAGTGTCAGAGAATGTCAGAGAGTGATAGAGTCTGTCAGAGAGAGTCAGAGAGTGTCAGAGAGCGATAGAGAGTGTCAGAGAGAGTCAGAGAGTGTCAGAGAGTGATAGTGAGTGTCAGAGAGTGATAGAGAGTGTCAGAGAGTGATAGAGAGTGTCAGAGAGTGATAGTGAGTGTCTGAGAGTGTCTGAGAGTGTCAGAGAGTGATAGAGAGTGATAGAGACTGTCAGAGAGTGTCAGATATTGTCAGAGAGTGTCAGAGAGTAATTGTGAGTGTCTGAGAGGGTCAGATAGTGTCAGAGAGTCATAGAGAGTCATAGAGAGTGATAGAGAGTGTCAGAGAGTGTCAGAGAGTGATAGTGAGTGTCTGCGAGTGTCTGAGAGTGTCAGAGAGTGATAGAGAGTGATAGAGAGTGATATAGAGTGTCAGAGAGTGTCAGAGAGTGATATAGAGTGTCAGAGAATGTCAGAGAGTGATAGAGTCTGTCAGAGAGTGTCAGAGAGTGTCAGGGAGAGATAGAGAGTGTCAGAGAGTGATAGTGAGTGTCAGAGAGTGTCGGAGAGTGAAAGTGAGTGTCTGAGAGTGTCAGATATTGTCAGAGAGTCAAAGAGAGTGTTAGAGAGAGTTAGAGAGTGTCAGAGAGTGATATAGAGTGTCAGAGAATGTCAGAGAGTGATAGAGTCTGTCAGAGAGTGTCAGAGAGTGTCAGAGAGAGATAGAGAGTGTAAGAGAGTGATAGTGAGTGTCAGAGACTGAAAGTGAGTGTCTGAGAGTGTCAGATAGTGTCAGAGAGTCATAGAGAGTGTTAGAGAGTGTCAGAGAGTGTCAGAGAGTGATAGTGAGTGTCAGAGAGTGTCAGAGAGTGAAAGTGAGTGTCTGAGAGTGTCAGATAGTGTCAGAGAGTCATAGAGAGTGACAGTGAGTGTCAGAGAGTGTCAGAGAGTGTCAGAGAGTGATAGAGAGTGATAGAGAGTGATAGACAGTGTCAGAGAGTGTCAGAGAGTGATAGTGAGTGTCAGAGAGTGTCAGAGAGTGTCAGAGAGTGTCAGAGAGTGATAGAGAGTGATAGAGAGTGATAGAGAGTGATAGAGAGTGACAGAGAGTGTCAGAGAGTGTCAGAGAGTCATAGAGAGGCATAGAGAGTGTCAGAGAGTGTCAGAGAGTGTCAGAGAGTGTCAGAGAGGGATAGAGAGTGTCAGAGAGTGATAGAGAGTGTCAGAGAGTGTCAGAGAGTCATAGAGAGTCATCGAGAGTGTTAGAGAGTGTCAGAGAGTGTCAGAGAGTAATAGTGAGTGTCTGAGAGTGTCAGAGAGTGTCAGAGAGTGATAGTGAGTGTGTGAGAGTGTTAGAGAGTGTCAGACAGTGTCAGAGAGTGATAGAGATTGTCAGAGAGTGATACTGATTTTCAGAGAGTATCAGAGAACGATAGTGAGTGTCTGAGAGTGTCAAAGAGTGATAGAGAGTGTCAGAGAGTGATGGAGAGTGTCAGAGAGTGATAGAGAGTGTTAGAGAGTGATAGAGAGTGTCAGAGAGTGTTAGAGATTGTCAGAGATTGATATAGAGTGTCAGAGAATTTCAGAGAGTGATAGAGTCTGTCAGAGAGGGTCAGATAGTGTCAGAGAGTCATAGAGAGTCATAGAGAGCGATAGAGAGTGTCAGAGAGTGTCAGAGAGTGATAGTGAGTGTCTGAGAGTGTCTGAGAGTGTCAGAGAGTGATAGAGAGTGATAGAGAGTGTCAGAGAGTGTCAGAGAGTGATAGAGAGTGTCAGAGAGTGATATAGAGTGTCAGAGAGTGTCAGAGAGTGATAGAGAGTGATAGAGAGTGACAGAGAGTGTCAGAGAGTGATCGTGAGTGTCTGAAAGTGTCAGATAGTGTCAGAGAGTCATAGAGAGTGTTAGAGAGTGTCAGAGAGTGTCAGAGAGTGTCAGAGAGTAATAGTGAGTGTCTGAGAGTGTCAGAGAGTGTCAGAGAGTGATAGAGAGTGATAGAGAGTGTTAGAGAGTGATAGAGAGTGTCAGAGAGTGTTAGAGAGTGTCAGAGAGTGATATAGAGTGTCAGAGAGTGTCAGAGAGCGATAGAGAGTGTCAGAGAGTGATAGAGAGTGTCAGAGAGTGTCAGAGAGTGATAGTGAGTGTCTGAGAGTGTCTGAGAGTGTCAGAGAGTGTTAGAGAGTGAAAGAGAGTGTCAGAGAGTGTCAGAGAGTGATAGTGAGTGTCAGAGAGTGATAGAGAGTGATAGAGAGTGACAGAGAGTGTCAGAGAGTGTCAGAGAGTCAGAGAGAGGCATAGAGAGTTAGAGAGTGTCAGAGAGTGTCAGAGAGTGTCAGAGAGCGATAGAGAGTGTCAGAGAGTGATAGAGAGTGTCAGAGAGTGTCAGAGAGTGATAGAGAGTGATAGAGAGTGACAGAGAGTGTCAGAGAGTGTCAGAGAGTAATTGTGAGTGTCTGAGAGGGTCAGATAGTGTCAGAGAGTCATAGAGAGTCATAGAGAGTGATAGAGAGTGTCAGAGAGTGTCAGAGAGTGATAGTGAGTGTCTGCGAGTGTCTGAGAGTGTCAGAGAGTGATAGAGAGTGATAGAGAGTGATATAGAGTGTCAGAGAGTGTCAGAGAGTGATATAGAGTGTCAGAGAATGTCAGAGAGTGATAGAGTCTGTCAGAGAGTGTCAGAGAGTGTCAGGGAGAGATAGAGAGTGTCAGAGAGTGATAGTGAGTGTCAGAGAGTGTCGGAGAGTGAAAGTGAGTGTCTGAGAGTGTCAGATATTGTCAGAGAGTCAAAGAGAGTGTTAGAGAGAGTTAGAGAGTGTCAGAGAGTGATATAGAGTGTCAGAGAATGTCAGAGAGTGATAGAGTCTGTCAGAGAGTGTCAGAGAGTGTCAGAGAGAGATAGAGAGTGTAAGAGAGTGATAGTGAGTGTCAGAGACTGAAAGTGAGTGTCTGAGAGTGTCAGATAGTGTCAGAGAGTCATAGAGAGTGTTAGAGAGTGTCAGAGAGTGTCAGAGAGTGATAGTGAGTGTCAGAGAGTGTCAGAGAGTGAAAGTGAGTGTCTGAGAGTGTCAGATAGTGTCAGAGAGTCATAGAGAGTGTTAGAGAGTGTCAGAGAGTGTCAGAGAGTGTCAGACAGTGTCCGAGAGTAATAGTGAGTGTCTGAGAGTGTCAGAGAGTGTCAGAGATTGTCAGAGAGTGATAGAGAGTGATAGAGAGTGTTAGAGAGTGACAGAGAGTGTCAGAGAGTGTTAGAGAGTGTCAGAGAGTGATAGTGAGTGTCAGAGAGTGTCAGAGAGCGATAGAGAGTGTCAGAGAGCGATAGAGAGTGTCAGAGAGTGTCAGAGAGTGATAGTGAGTGTCTGAGAGTGTCAGAGAGTGTCAGAGAGTGTCAGAGAGCGATAGAGAGTGTCAGAGAGCGATAGAGAGTGTCAGAGAGTGTCAGAGAGTGATAGTGAGTGTCTGAGAGTGTCAGAGAGTGATAGAGAGTGATAGAGAGTGTCAGAGAGTGTCAGAGAGTGTCAGAGAGTGATAGTGAGTGTCAGAGAGTGATAGAGAGTGTCAGAGAGTGTCAGAGAGTGAAAGAGAGTGATAGGGAGTGACAGAGAGTGTCAGAGAGTGTCAGCGAGTGTCAGAGAGTCATAGAGAGTGTCAGAGAGTGTCAGAGAGCGATAGAGAGTGTCAGAGAGTGATAGAGAGTGTCAGAGAGTGTCAGATAATGATAGAGAGTGATAGAGAGTGACAGAGAGTGACAGAGAGTGTCAGAGAGTGTCAGAGAGTGATCGTGAGTGTCTGAGAGTGTCAGAGAGTGTCAGAGAGTGATATTGAGTGTCTGAGAGTGTCTGAGAGTGTCAGAGAGTGATAGAGAGTGATAGAGAGTGTCAGACAGTGTCAGAGAGTGATAGAGAGTGATAGAGAGTGACAGAGAGGGTCAGAGAGTGTCAGAGAGTCATAGAGAGGCATAGAGAGTGTCAGAGAGTGTCAGAGAGTGTCAGAGAGCGATAGAGAGTGATAGAGAGTGATAGAGAGTGTCAGAGAGTGTCAGAGAGTGATAGAGAGTAATAGAGAGTGACAGAGATTGTCAGAGAGTGTCAGAGAGTGATTGTGAGTGTCTGAGAGTGTCAGATAGTGTCAGAGAGTCATAGAGAGTCATCGAGAGTGTTAGAGAGTGTCAGAGAGTGTCAGAGAGTAATAGCGAGTGTCTGAGAGTGTCAGAGAGTGTCAGAGAGTGATAGTGAGTGAGTGAGAGTGTTAGAGAGTGTCAGAGAGTGTCAGAGAGTGTCAGAGAGTGATAGAGATTGTCAGAGAGTGATAGTGATTTTCAGAGAGTATCAGAGAACGATAGTGAGTGTCTGAGAGTGTCAAAGAGTGATAGAGAGTATCAGAGCGTGATGGAGAGTGTCAGAGAGTGTCAGAGAGTGTCAGAGAGTGTCAGAGAGAGATAGAGAGTGTCAGAGAGTGTCAGAGAGTGATAGTGAGTGTCAGAGAGTGTCAGAGAGTGATTGTGAGTGTCTGAGAGTTTCAGAGAGTGATAGAGAGTGTCAGAGAGTGTCAGAGAGTGTCAGAGAGTGATAGAGACTGTCAGAGAGTGATAGAGAGTGTTAGAGAGTGATAGAGAGTGTCAGAGAGTGTTAGAGAGTGTCAGAGAGTGATATAGAGTGTCAGAGAATGTCAGAGAGTGATAGAGTCTGTCAGAGAGTGTCAGAGAGTGTCAGAGAGAGATAGAGATTGTCAGAGAGTGATAGTGAGTGTCAGAGAGATTCAGAGAGTGAAAGTGAGTGTCTAAGAGTGTCAGATAGTGTCAGAGAGTCATAGAGAGTTTTAGAGAGTGTCAGAGAGTGTCAGAGAGTGTCAGAGAGTGTCAGAGAGTAATAGTGAGTGTCTGAGAGTGACAGAGAGTGTCAGAGAGTGAATAAGAGTGTTAGAGTGTGTCAGAGATTGACAGAGAGTGATAGAGAGTGTTAGAGAGTGATAGAGAGTGTCAGAGAGTGTTAGAGAGTGTCAGAGAGTGATATAGAGTGTCAGAGAGTGTCAGAGTGCGATAGAGAGTGTCAGAGAGTGATAGAGAGTGTCAGAGAGTGTCAGAGAGTGACAGTGAGTGTCTGAGAGTGTCTGAGAGTGTCAGAGAGTGATAGAGAGTGATAGACAGTGTCAGAGAGTGTCAGAGAGTGATAGTGAGTGTCAGAGAGTGTCAGAGAGTGTCAGAGAGAGTCAGAGAGTGATAGAGAGTGATAGAGAGTGACAGAGAGTGTCAGAGAGTGTCAGAGAGTCATAGAGAGGCATAGAGAGTGTCAGAGAGTGTCAGAGAGTGTCAGAGAGTGTCAGAGAGGGATAGAGAGTGTCAGAGAGTGATAGAGAGTGTCAGAGAGTGTCAGAGAGTCATAGAGAGTCATCGAGAGTGTTAGAGAGTGTCAGAGAGTGTCAGAGAGTAATAGTGAGTGTCTGAGAGTGTCAGAGAGTGTCAGAGAGTGATAGTGAGTGTGTGAGAGTGTTAGAGAGTGTCAGACAGTGTCAGAGAGTGATATAGATTGTCAGAGAGTGATACTGATTTTCAGAGAGTATCAGAGAACGATAGTGAGTGTCTGAGAGTGTCAAAGAGTGATAGAGAGTGTCAGAGAGTGATGGAGAGTGTCAGAGAGTGATAGAGAGTGTTAGAGAGTGATAGAGAGTGTCAGAGAGTGTTAGAGATTGTCAGAGATTGATATAGAGTGTCAGAGAATTTCAGAGAGTGATAGAGTCTGTCAGAGAGGGTCAGATAGTGTCAGAGAGTCATAGAGAGTCATAGAGAGTGATAGAGAGTGTCAGAGAGTGTCAGAGAGTGATAGTGAGTGTCTGAGAGTGTCTGAGAGTGTCAGAGAGTGATAGAGAGTGATAGAGAGTGATAGAGAGTGTCAGAGAGTGTCAGAGAGTGATAGAGAGTGTCAGAGAGTGATAGAGAGTGTCAGAGAGTGTCAGAGAGTGATAGAGAGTGATAGAGAGTGACAGAGAGTGTCAGAGAGTGATCGTGAGTGTCTGAAAGTGTCAGATAGTGTCAGAGAGTCATAGAGAGTGTTAGAGAGTGTCAGAGAGTGTCAGAGAGTGTCAGAGAGTAATAGTGAGTGTCTGAGAGTGTCAGAGAGTGTCAGAGAGTGATAGAGAGCGATAGAGAGTGTCAGAGAGTGATAGAGAGTGTCAGAGAGTGTCAGAGAATGATAGAGAGTGATAGAGAGTGACAGAGAGTGACAGAGAGTGTCAGAGAGTGTCAGAGAGTGATCGTGAGTGTCTGAGAGTGTCAGAGAGTGTCAGAGAGTGATATTGAGTGTCTGAGAGTGTCTGAGAGTGTCAGAGAGTGATAGAGAGTGATAGAGAGTGTCAGAGAGTGTCAGAGAGTGATAGAGAGTGATAGAGAGTGACAGAGAGTGTCAGAGAGTGTCAGAGAGTCATAGAGAGGCATAGAGAGTGTCAGAGAGTGTCAGAGAGTGTCAGAGAGCGATAGAGAGTGATAGAGAGTGATAGCGAGTGTCTGAGAGTGTCAGAGAGTGTCAGAGAGTGATAGTGAGTGACAGAGATTGTCAGAGAGTGTCAGAGAGTGATAGAGAGTGATAGAGAGTGTCAGAGAGTGTCAGAGAGTGATAGAGAGTGTCAGAGAGTGATATAGAGTGTCAGAGAGTGTCAGAGAGTGATAGAGAGTGATAGAGAGTGACAGAGAGTGTCAGAGAGTGATCGTGAGTGTCTGAAAGTGTCAGATAGTGTCAGAGAGTCATAGAGAGTGTTAGAGAGTGTCAGAGAGTGTCAGAGAGTGTCAGAGAGTAATAGTGAGTGTCTGAGAGTGTCAGAGAGTGTCAGAGAGTGATAGAGAGTGATAGAGAGTGTTAGAGAGTGATAGAGAGTGTCAGAGAGTGTTAGGGAGTGTCAGAGAGTGATATAGAGTGTCAGAGAGTGTCAGAGAGCGATAGAGAGTGTCAGAGAGTGATAGAGAGTGTCAGAGAGTGTCAGAGAGTGATAGTGAGTGCCTGAGAGTGTCTGAGAGTGTCAGAGAGTGTTAGAGAGTGAAAGAGAGTGTCAGAGAGTGTCAGAGAGTGATAGTGAGTGTCAGAGAGTGATAGAGAGTGTCGGAGAGTGTCAGAGAGTGATAGAGAGTGATAGAGAGTGACAGAGAGTGTCAGAGAGTGTCAGAGAGTCAGAGAGAGGCATAGAGAGTTAGAGAGTGTCAGAGAGTGTCAGAGAGTGTCAGAGAGCGATAGAGAGTGTCAGAGAGTGATAGAGAGTGTCAGAGAGTGTCAGAGAGTGATAGAGAGTGATAGAGAGTGACAGAGAGTGTCAGAGAGTGTCAGAGAGTAATTGTGAGTGTCTGAGAGGGTCAGATAGTGTCAGAGAGTCATAGAGAGTCATAGAGAGTGATAGAGAGTGTCAGAGAGTGTCAGAGAGTGATAGTGAGTGTCTGCGAGTGTCTGAGAGTGTCAGAGAGTGATAGAGAGTGATAGAGAGTGATATAGAGTGTCAGAGAGTGTCAGAGAGTGATAGAGAGTGTCAGAGAGTGATAGAGAGTGTCAGAGAGTGTCAGAGAGTGATAGAGAGTGATAGAGAGTGACAGAGAGTGTCACAGAGTGATCGTGAGTGTCTGAGAGTGTCAGATAGTGTCAGAGAGTCATAGAGTGTCATAGAGTTTGTTAGAGAGTGTCAGAGAGTGTCAGAGAGTAATAGTGAGTGTCTGAGAGTGTCAGAGAGTGTCAGAGAGTGATAGTGAATGTCTGAGAATGTCTGAGAGTGTCAGAATGTGATAGAGAGTGATAGAGATTGTCAGAGAGTGATAGTGATTTTCAGAGAGTATCAGAGAACGATAGTGAGTGTCTGAGAGTGTCAAAGAGTGATAGAGAGTGTCAGAGAGTGATGGAGAGTGTCAGAGAGTGTCAGAGAGTGATAGTGAGTGTCAGAGAGTGATAGTGAGTGTCTGAGAGTGTCAGAGAGTGTCAGAGAGTGATAGAGAGTGTCAGTGAGTGATAGAGAGTGTCAGAGAGAGATAGAGAGAGAGAGAGAGTGATAGAGAGTGTCAGAGAGTGATAGTGAGTGTCAGAGTGTGATAGTGAGTGTCAGAGAGTGACAGAGAGTGAAAGAGAGTTTCAGAGAGTGTCTGAGATATTCTGAGAGTGAAAGAGAGTGATAGAGAGTGATAGAGATTGACAGAGAGTGTCAGAGAGTGATAGAGAGAGTCAGAGAGTGTCAGAGAGTGATAGAGAGTGTCAGAGAGTGATAATGAGTGTCTGAGAGTGTCTGAGAGTGTCAGAGAGTGATAGAGAGTGAAAGAGACTGTCAGAGAGTGTCAGAGATTGTCAGAGAGAGATAGAGAGTGTCAGAGAGTGTCAGAGAGTGTCAGAGAGTGATAGTGAGTGTCTGAGAGTGTCTGAGATTGTCAGAGATTGATAGAGAGTGATAGAGACAGTCAGAGAGTGTCAGAGAGTGTCAGAGAGAGACAGAGTGTGTCAGAGAGTGTCAAAGAGTGATAGTGAGTTTCAGAGATTGTCAGAGAGTGATAGTGAGTGATAGAGAGTGATAGTGAGTGATAGAGAGTGATAGAGAGTGATAGAGAGTGTCAGAAAGTGTCAGAGAGTGTCAGAGAGTGATAGAGAGTGTCAGAGAGTGTCAGAGAGTGATGGAGAGTGATAGAGAGTGACAGAGAGTGACAGAGAGTGTCAGAGAGTGTCAGAGAGTGATCGTGAGTCTCTGAGAGTGTCAGATAGTGTCAGAGAGTGATAGTGAGTGTCTGAGAGTGTCTGAGAGTGTCAGAGTGTGATAGAGAGTGATAGAGATTGTCAGAGAGTGATAGTGATTTTCAGAGAGTATCAGAGAGTGATAGTGAGTGTCTGAGAGTGTCAGAGAGTGATAGAGCGTGTCAGAGAGTGTCAGAGAGTGATAGTGAGTGTCAGAGAGTGATAGAGAGTGTCAGAGAGTGTCAGAGAGATATAGAGAGTGATAGAGATTGTCAGAGAGTGATACTGAGTGATAGTGAGTGTCTGAGAGAGTCAGAGAGTGTCAGAGAGTGATAGAGAGTGTCAGAGAGTGTCAGAGAGTGATGGAGAGTGATAGAGAGTGACAGAGAGTGTCAGAGAGTGATCGTGAGTGTCTGAGAGTGTCAGATTGTGTCAGAGAGTCATCGAGTGTCATAGAGTGTGTTAGAGAGTGTCAGAGAGTGTCAGAGAGTGATAGAGAGTGATAGGGAGTGACAGAGAGTGTCGGAGAGTGTCAGAGAGTCATAGAGAGGCATAGAGAGTGTCAGAGAGTGTCAGAGAGTGTCAGAGAGCGATAGAGAGTGTCAGAGAGTGATAGAGAGTGTCAGAGAGTGTCAGAGAGTGATAGAGAGTGATAGAGAGTGACAGAGAGTGTCAGAGAGTGTCAGAGAGTGATCGTGAGTGTCTGAGAGTGTCAGAGAGTGTCAGAGAGTGATATTGAGTGTCTGAGAGTGTCTGAGAGTGTCAGAGAGTGATAGAGAGTGATAGAGAGTGTCAGAGAGTGTCAGAGAGTGATAGTGAGTTTCAGAGAGTGATAGAGAATGTCGGAGAGTGATAGAGAGTGGTAGAGTGTGACAGAGAGTGTCAGAGAGTGTCAGAGAGTGTCGGAGAGCGATAGAGAGTGATAGAGAGTGATAGAGAGTGTCAGAGAGTGTCAGAGAGTGATAGAGAGTGATAGAGAGTGTCAGAGAGTGTCAGAGAGTGATCGTGAGTGTCTGAGAGTGTCAGATAGTGTCAGAGAGTCATAGAGAGTGATAGAGAGTGTCAGAGAGTGTCAGAGAGTGATCGTGAGTGACAGAGAGTGTCAGAGAGTGTCAGAGAGTGTCGGAGAGCGATAGAGAGTGATAGAGAGTGATAGAGAGTGTCAGAGAGTGATAGAGACTGTCAGAGAGTGATAGAGAGTGTTAGAGAGTGATAGAGAGTGTCAGAGAGTGTTAGAGAGTGTCAGAGAGAGATAGAGATTGTCAGAGAGTGATAGTGAGTGTCAGAGAGATTCAGAGAGTGAAAGTGAGTGTCTGAGAGTATCAGATAGTGTCAGAGATTCATAGAGAGTGTTAGAGAGTGTCAGAGAGTGTCAGAGAGTGTCAGAGAGTAATAGTGAGTGTCTGAGAGTGTCAGAGAGTGTCAGAGAGTGATAGAGAGTGTTAGAGTGTGTCAGAGAGTGATCGTGAGTGTCTGAGAGTGTCAGATAGTGTCAGAGAGTCATAGAGAGTGATAGAGAGTGTCAGAGAGTGTCAGAGAGTGATCGTGAGTGTCAGAGAGTGTCAGAGAGTGTCAGAGAGTGTCGGAGAGCGATAGAGAGTGATAGAGAGTGATAGAGAGTGTCAGAGAGTGATAGAGACTGTCAGAGAGTGATAGAGAGTGTTAGAGAGTGATAGAGAGTGTCAGAGAGTGTTAGAGAGTGTCAGAGAGAGATAGAGATTGTCAGAGAGTGATAGTGAGTGTCAGAGAGATTCAGAGAGTGAAAGTGAGTGTCTGAGAGTGTCAGATAGTGTCAGAGATTCATAGAGAGTGTTAGAGAGTGTCAGAGAGTGTCAGAGAGTGTCAGAGAGTAATAGTGAGTGTCTGAGAGTGTCAGAGAGTGTCAGAGAGTGATAGAGAGTGTTAGAGTGTGTCAGAGATTGACAGAGAGTGTTAGAGAGTGATAGAGAGTGTCAGAGAGTGTTAGAGAGTGTCAGAGAGTGATATAGAGTGTCAGAGAGTGTCAGAGTGCGATAGAGAGTGTCAGAGAGTGATAGAGAGTGTCAGAGAGTGTCAGAGCGTGATAGTGAGTGTCTGAGAGAGTCTGAGAGTGTCAGAGAGTGATAGAGAGTGTTAGAGAGTGATAGAGAGTGTCAGAGAGTGTTAGAGAGTGTCAGAGAGTGTCAGAGAGTGATATAGAGTGTCAGAGAATGTCAGAGAGTGATAGAGTCTGTCAGAGAGTGTCAGAGAGTGTCAGAGAGAGATAGAGATTGTCAGAGAGTGATAGTGAGTGTCAGAGAGATTCAGAGAGTGAAAGTGAGTGTCTGAGAGTGTCAGACAGTGTCAGAGATTCATAGAGAGTGTTAGAGAGTGTCAGAGAGTGTCAGAGAGTGTCAGAGAGTAATAGTGAGTGTCTGAGAGTGTCAGAGAGTGTCAGAGAGTGATAGAGAGTGTTAGAGTGTGTCAGAGATTGACAGAGAGTGATAGAGAGTGTTAGAGAGTGATAGAGAGTGTCAGAGAGTGTTAGAGAGTTTCAGAGAGTGATATAGAGTGTCAGAGAGTGTCAGAGTGCGATAGAGAGTGTCAGAGAGTGATAGAGAGTGTCAGAGAGTGTCAGAGCGTGATAGTGAGTGTCTGAGAGTGTCTGAGAGTGTCAGAGAGTGATAGAGAGTGATAGAGAGTGTCAGAGAGTGCCAGAGAGTGATAGTGAGTGTCAGAGAGTGATAGAGAGTGTCAGAGAGTGTCAGAGCGTGATAGAGAGTGATAGAGAGTGACAGACAGTGTCAGAGAGTGTCAGAGAGTCATAGAGAGGCATAGAGAGTGTCAGAGAGTGTCAGAGATTGTCAGAGAGTGTCAGAGAGGGATAGAGAGTGTCAGAGAGTGAATAAGAGTGTTAGAGTGTGTCAGAGATTGACAGAGAGTGATAGAGAGTGTTAGAGAGTGATAGAGAGTGTCAGAGAGTGTTAGAGAGTGTCAGAGAGTGATATAGAGTGTCAGAGAGTGTCAGAGTGCGATAGAGAGTGTCAGAGAGTGATAGAGAGTGTCAGAGAGTGTCAGAGAGTGACAGTGAGTGTCTGAGAGTGTCTGAGAGTGTCAGAGAGCGATAGAGAGTGATAGAGAGTGTCAGAGAGTGTCAGAGAGAGATAGTGAGTGTCAGAGAGTGTCAGAGAGTGTCAGAGAGTGTCAGAGAGTGATAGAGAGTGATAGAGAGTGACAGAGAGTGTCAGAGAGTGTCAGAGAGTCATAGAGAGGCATAGAGAGTGTCAGAGAGTGTCAGAGAGTGTCAGAGAGGGATAGAGAGTGTCAGAGAGTGATAGAGAGTGTCAGAGAGTGTCAGAGAGTCATAGAGAGTCATCGAGAGTGTTAGAGAGTGTCAGAGAGTGTCAGAGAGTAATAGTGAGTGTCTGAGAGAGTCAGAGAGTGTCAGAGAGTGATAGTGAGTGTGTGAGAATGTTAGAGAGTGTCAGACAGTGTCAGAGAGTGATAGAGATTGTCAGAGAGTGATACTGATTTTCAGAGAGTATCAGAGAACGATAGTGAGTGTCTGAGAGTGTCAAAGAGTGATAGAGAGTGTCAGAGAGTGATGGAGAGTGTCAGAGAGTGATAGAGAGTGTTAGAGAGTGATAGAGAGTGTCAGAGAGTGTTAGAGATTGTCAGAGATTGATATAGATTGTCAGAGAATTTCAGAGAGTGATAGAGTCTGTCAGAGAGTGTCAGAGAGTGTCAGAGAGAGATAGAGAGTGTCAGAGAGTGATAGTGAGTGTCAGAGAGATTCAGAGAGTGAAAGTGAGTGTCTGAGAGTGTCAGATAGTGTCAGAGAGTCATAGAGAGTGTTAGAGAGTGTCAGAGAGTGTCAGAGAGTGTCAGAGAGTAATAGTGAGTGTCTGAGAGTGTCAGAGAGTGATAGTGAGTGTGTGAGAGTGTTAGAGAGTGTCAGACAGTGTCAGAGAGTGATAGAGATTGTCAGAGAGTGATACTGATTTTCAGAGAGTATCAGAGAACGATAGTGAGTGTCTGAGAGTGTCAAAGAGTGATAGAGAGTGTCAGAGAGTGATGGAGAGTGTCAGAGAGTGATAGAGAGTGTTAGAGAGTGATAGAGAGTGTCAGAGAGTGTTAGAGATTGTCAGAGATTGATATAGAGTGTCAGAGAGTGATAGTGAGTGTCAGAGAGATTCAGAGAGTGAAAGTGAGTGTCTGAGAGTGTCAGATAGTGTCAGAGAGTCATAGAGAGTGTTAGAGAGTGTCAGAGAGTGTCAGAGAGTGTCAGAGAGTGTCAGAGAGTAATAGTGAGTGTCTGAGAGTGTCAGAGAGTGTCAGAGAGTGATAGAGAGTGATAGAGAGTGTTAGAGAGTGATAGAGAGTGTCAGAGAGTGTTAGAGAGTGTCAGAGAGTGATATAGAGTGTCAGAGAGTGTCAGAGAGCGATAGAGAGTGTCAGAGAGTGATAGAGAGTGTCAGAGAGTGTCAGAGAGTGATAGTGAGTGTCTGAGAGTGTCTGAGAGTGTCAGAGAGTGATAGAGAGTGAAAGAGAGTGTCAGAGAGTGTCAGAGAGTGATAGTAAGTGTCAGAGAGTGATAGTGAGTGTCGGAGAGTGTCAGAGAGTGATAGAGAGTGATAGAGAGTGATAGAGAGTGACAGAGAGTGTCAGTGAGTGTCAGAGAGTCAGAGAGAGGCATAGAGAGTGTCAGAGAGTGTCAGAGAGTGATGGAGAGTGATAGAGAGTGACAGAGAGTGACAGAGAGTGTCAGAGAGTGTCAGAGAGTGATCGTGAGTCTCTGAGAGTGTCAGATAGTGTCAGAGAGTCATAGAGAGTCATAGAGGGTGTTAGAGAGTGTCAGAGAGTGTCAGAGAGTAATAGTGAGTGTCTGAGAGTGTCAGAGAGTGTCAGAGAGTGATAGTGAGTGTCTGAGAGTGTCTGAGAGTGTCAGAGTGTGATAGAGAGTGATAGAGATTGTCAGAGAGTGATAGTGATTTTCAGAGAGTATCAGAGAGTGATAGTGAGTGTCTGAGAGTGTCAGAGAGTGATAGAGCGTGTCAGAGAGTGTCAGAGAGTGATAGTGAGTGTCAGAGAGTGATAGAGAGTGTCAGAGAGTGTCAGAGAGATATAGAGAGTGATAGAGATTGTCAGAGAGTGATACTGAGTGATAGTGAGTGTCTGAGAGAGTCAGAGAGTGTCAGAGAGTGATAGAGAGTGTCAGAGAGTGTCAGAGAGTGATGGAGAGTGATAGAGAGTGACAGAGAGTGTCAGAGAGTGATCGTGAGTGTCTGAGAGTGTCAGATTGTGTCAGAGAGTCATAGAGTGTCATAGAGTGTGTTAGAGAGTGTCAGAGAGTGTCAGAGAGTGATAGAGAGTGATAGGGAGTGACAGAGAGTGTCGGAGAGTGTCAGAGAGTCATAGAGAGGCATAGAGAGTGTCAGAGAGTGTCAGAGAGTGTCAGAGAGCGATAGAGAGTGTCAGAGAGTGATAGAGAGTGTCAGAGAGTGTCAGAGAGTGATAGAGAGTGATAGAGAGTGACAGAGAGTGTCAGAGAGTGTCAGAGAGTGATCGTGAGTGTCTGAGAGTGTCAGAGAGTGTCAGAGAGTGATATTGAGTGTCTGAGAGTGTCTGAGAGTGTCAGAGAGTGATAGAGAGTGATAGAGAGTGTCAGAGAGTGTCAGAGAGTGATAGTGAGTTTCAGAGAGTGATAGAGAATGTCGGAGAGTGATAGAGAGTGGTAGAGAGTGACAGAGAGTGTCAGAGAGTGTCAGAGAGTGTCGGAGAGCGATAGAGAGTGATAGAGAGTGATAGAGAGTGTCAGAGAGTGTCAGAGAGTGATAGAGAGTGATAGAGAGTGTCAGAGAGTGTCAGAGAGTGATCGTGAGTGTCTGAGAGTGTCAGATAGTGTCAGAGAGTCATAGAGAGTGATAGAGAGTGTCAGAGAGTGTCAGAGAGTGATCGTGAGTGACAGAGAGTGTCAGAGAGTGTCAGAGAGTGTCGGAGAGCGATAGAGAGTGATAGAGAGTGATAGAGAGTGTCAGAGAGTGATAGAGACTGTCAGAGAGTGATAGAGAGTGGTAGAGAGTGATAGAGAGTGTCAGAGAGTGTTAGAGAGTGTCAGAGAGAGATAGAGATTGTCAGAGAGTGATAGTGAGTGTCAGAGAGATTCAGAGAGTGAAAGTGAGTGTCTGAGAGTGTCAGATAGTGTCAGAGATTCATAGAGAGTGTTAGAGAGTGTCAGAGAGTGTCAGAGAGTGTCAGAGAGTAATAGTGAGTGTCTGAGAGTGTCAGAGAGTGTCAGAGAGTGATAGAGAGTGTTAGAGTGTGTCAGAGAGTGATCGTGAGTGTCTGAGAGTGTCAGATAGTGTCAGAGAGTCATAGAGAGTGATAGAGAGTGTCAGAGAGTGTCAGAGAGTGATCGTGAGTGTCAGAGAGTGTCAGAGAGTGTCAGAGAGTGTCGGAGAGCGATAGAGAGTGATAGAGAGTGATAGAGAGTGTCAGAGAGTGATAGAGACTGTCAGAGAGTGATAGAGAGTGCTAGAGAGTGATAGAGAGTGTCAGAGAGTGTTAGAGAGTGTCAGAGAGAGATAGAGATTGTCAGAGAGTGATAGTGAGTGTCAGAGAGATTCAGAGAGTGAAAGTGAGTGTCTGAGAGTGTCAGATAGTGTCAGAGATTCATAGAGAGTGTTAGAGAGTGTCAGAGAGTGTCAGAGAGTGTCAGAGAGTAATAGTGAGTGTCTGAGAGTGTCAGAGAGTGTCAGAGAGTGATAGAGAGTGTTAGAGTGTGTCAGAGATTGACAGAGAGTGTTAGAGAGTGATAGAGAGTGTCAGAGAGTGTTAGAGAGTGTCAGAGAGTGATATAGAGTGTCAGAGAGTGTCAGAGTGCGATAGAGAGTGTCAGAGAGTGATAGAGAGTGTCAGAGAGTGTCAGAGCGTGATAGTGAGTGTCTGAGAGTGTCTGAGAGTGTCAGAGAGTGATAGAGAGTGTTAGAGAGTGATAGAGAGTGTCAGAGAGTGTTAGAGAGTGTCAGAGAGTGTCAGAGAGTGATATAGAGTGTCAGAGAATGTCAGAGAGTGATAGAGTCTGTCAGAGAGTGTCAGAGAGTGTCAGAGAGAGATAGAGATTGTCAGAGAGTGATAGTGAGTGTCAGAGAGATTCAGAGAGTGAAAGTGAGTGTCTGAGAGTGTCAGACAGTGTCAGAGATTCATAGAGAGTGTTAGAGAGTGTCAGAGAGTGTCAGAGAGTGTCAGAGAGTAATAGTGAGTGTCTGAGAGTGTCAGAGAGTGTCAGAGAGTGATAGAGAGTGTCAGAGAGTGATATAGAGTGTCAGAGAGTGTCAGAGTGCGATAGAGAGTGTCAGAGAGTGATAGAGAGTGTCAGAGAGTGTCAGAGCGTGATAGTGAGTGTCTGAGAGTGTCTGAGAGTGTCAGAGAGTGATAGAGAGTGATAGAGAGTGTCAGAGAGTGCCAGAGAGTGATAGTGAGTGTCAGAGAGTGATAGAGAGTGTCAGAGAGTGTCAGAGCGTGATAGAGAGTGATAGAGAGTGACAGACAGTGTCAGAGAGTGTCAGAGAGTCATAGAGAGGCATAGAGAGTGTCAGAGAGTGTCAGAGATTGTCAGAGAGTGTCAGAGAGGGATAGAGAGTGTCAGAGAGTGAATAAGAGTGTTAGAGTGTGTCAGAGATTGACAGAGAGTGATAGAGAGTGTTAGAGAGTGATAGAGAGTGTCAGAGAGTGTTAGAGAGTGTCAGAGAGTGATATAGAGTGTCAGAGAGTGTCAGAGTGCGATAGAGAGTGTCAGAGAGTGATAGAGAGTGTCAGAGAGTGTCAGAGAGTGACAGTGAGTGTCTGAGAGTGTCTGAGAGTGTCAGAGAGCGATAGAGAGTGATAGAGAGTGTCAGAGAGTGTCAGAGAGAGATAGTGAGTGTCAGAGAGTGTCAGAGAGTGTCAGAGAGTGTCAGAGAGTGATAGAGAGTGATAGAGAGTGACAGAGAGTGTCAGAGAGTGTCAGAGAGTCATAGAGAGGCATAGAGAGTGTCAGAGAGTGTCAGAGAGTGTCAGAGAGGGATAGAGAGTGTCAGATAGTGATAGAGAGTGTCAGAGAGTGTCAGAGAGTCATAGAGAGTCATCGAGAGTGTTAGAGAGTGTCAGAGAGTGTCAGAGAGTAATAGTGAGTGTCTGAGAGAGTCAGAGAGTGTCAGAGAGTGATAGTGAGTGTGTGAGAATGTTAGAGAGTGTCAGACAGTGTCAGAGAGTGATAGAGATTGTCAGAGAGTGATACTGATTTTCAGAGAGTATCAGAGAACGATAGTGAGTGTCTGAGAGTGTCAAAGAGTGATAGAGAGTGTCAGAGAGTGATGGAGAGTGTCAGAGAGTGATAGAGAGTGTTAGAGAGTGATAGAGAGTGTCAGAGAGTGTTAGAGATTGTCAGAGATTGATATAGATTGTCAGAGAATTTCAGAGAGTGATAGAGTCTGTCAGAGAGTGTCAGAGAGTGTCAGAGAGAGATAGAGAGTGTCAGAGAGTGATAGTGAGTGTCAGAGAGATTCAGAGAGTGAAAGTGAGTGTCTGAGAGTGTCAGATAGTGTCAGAGAGTCATAGAGAGTGTTAGAGAGTGTCAGAGAGTGTCAGAGAGTGTCAGAGAGTGTCAGAGAGTAATAGTGAGTGTCTGAGAGTGTCAGAGAGTGATAGTGAGTGTGTGAGAGTGTTAGAGAGTGTCAGACAGTGTCAGAGAGTGATAGAGATTGTCAGAGAGTGATACTGATTTTCAGAGAGTATCAGAGAACGATAGTGAGTGTCTGAGAGTGTCAAAGAGTGATAGAGAGTGTCAGAGAGTGATGGAGAGTGTCAGAGAGTGATAGAGAGTGTTAGAGAGTGATAGAGAGTGTCAGAGAGTGTTAGAGATTGTCAGAGATTGATATAGAGTGTCAGAGAGTGATAGTGAGTGTCAGAGAGATTCAGAGAGTGAAAGTGAGTGTCTGAGAGTGTCAGATAGTGTCAGAGAGTCCTAGAGAGTGTTAGAGAGTGTCCGAGAGTGTCAGAGAGTGTCAGAGAGTGTCAGAGAGTAATAGTGAGTGTCTGAGAGTGTCAGAGAGTGTCAGAGAGTGATAGAGAGTGATAGAGAGTGTTAGAGAGTGATAGAGAGTGTCAGAGAGTGTTAGAGAGTGTCAGAGAGTGATATAGAGTGTCAGAGAGTGTCAGAGAGCGATAGAGAGTGTCAGAGAGTGATAGAGAGTGTCAGAGAGTGTCAGAGAGTGATAGTGAGTGTCTGAGAGTGTCTGAGAGTGTCAGAGAGTGATAGAGAGTGAAAGAGAGTGTCAGAGAGTGTCAGAGAGTGATAGTAAGTGTCAGAGAGTGATAGTGAGTGTCGGAGAGTGTCAGAGAGTGATAGAGAGTGATAGAGAGTGATAGAGAGTGACAGAGAGTGTCAGTGAGTGTCAGAGAGTCAGAGAGAGGCATAGAGAGTTAGAGAGTATCAGAGAGTGTCAGAGAGTGTCAGAGAGCGATAGAGAGTGTCAGAGAGTGATAGAGAGTGCCAGAGAGTGTCAGAGAGTGATAGAGAGTGATAGAGAGTGACAGAGAGTGTCAGAGAGTGTCAGAGAGTAATTGTGAGTGTCTGAGAGGGTCAGATAGTGTCAGAGAGTCATAGAGAGTCATAGAGAGTGATAGAGAGTGTCAGAGAGTGTCAGAGAGTGATAGTGAGTGTCTGAGAGTGTCTGAGAGTGTCAGAGAGTGATAGAGAGTGATAGAGAGTGATAGAGAGTGTCAGAGAGTGTCAGAGAGTGATAGAGAGTGTCAGAGAGTGATAGAGAGTGTCAGAGAGTGTCAGAGAGTGATAGAGAGTGATGGAGAGTGACAAAGAGTGTCAGAGAGTGATCGTGAGTGTCTGAGAGTGTCAGATAGTGTCAGAGAGTCATAGAGTGTCATAGAGTGTGTTAGAGAGTGTCAGAGAGTGTCAGAGAGTAATAGTGAGTGTCTGAGAGTGTCAGAGAGTGTCAGAGAGTGATAGTGAGTGTCTGAGAATGTCTGAGAGTGTCAGAGTGTGATAGAGAGTGATAGAGATTGTCAGAGAGTGATAGTGATTTTCAGAGAGTATCAGAGAACGATAGTGAGTGTCTGAGAGTGTCAAAGAGTGATAGAGAGTGTCAGAGAGTGATGGAGAGTGTCAGAGAGTGTCAGAGAATGATAGTGAGTGTCAGAGAGTGATAGAGAGTGTCAGAGAGTGTCAGAGAGATATAGAGAGTGATAGAGATTGTCAGAGAGTGATACTGAGTGATAGTGAGTGTCTGAGAGAGTCAGAGAGTGTCAGAGAGTGATAGAGAGTGTCAGAGAGTGTCAGAGAGTGATGGAGAGTGATAGAGAGTGACAGAGAGTGTCAGAGAGTGATCGTGAGTGTCTGAGAGTGTCAGTTTGTGTCAGAGAGTCATAGAGTGTCATAGAGTGTGTTAGAGAGTGTCAGAGAGTGTCAGAGAGTGATAGAGAGTGATAGGGAGTGACAGAGAGTGTCAGAGAGTGTCAGAGAGTCATAGAGAGGCATAGAGAGTGTCAGAGAGTGTCAGAGAGTGTCAGAGAGCGATAGAGAGTGTCAGAGAGTGATAGAGAGTGTCAGAGAGTGTCAGAGAGTGATAGAGAGTGATAGAGAGTGACAGAGAGTGTCAGAGAGTGTCAGAGAGTGATCGTGAGTGTCTGAGAGTGTCAGAGAGTGTCAGAGAGTGATTTTGAGTGTCTGAGAGTGTCTGAGAGTGTCAGAGAGTGATAGAGAGTGATAGAGAGTGTCAGAGAGTGTCAGAGAGTGATAGTGAGTATCAGAGAGTGATAGAGAGTGTCGGAGAGTGATAGAGAGTGGTAGAGAGTGACAGAGAGTGTCAGAGAGTGTCAGAGAGTGTCGGAGAGCGATAGAGAGTGATAGAGAGTGATAGAGAGTGTCAGAGAGTGTCAGAGAGTGATAGAGAGTGATAGAGAGTGTCAGAGAGTGTCAGAGAGTGATCGTGAGTGTCTGAGAGTGTCAGATAGTGTCAGAGAGTCATAGAGAGTCATCGAGAGTGTCAGAGAGTGTCAGCGAGTAATAGTGAGTGTCTGAGAGTGTCAGAGAGAGATAGTGAGTGAGTGAGAGTGTCAGAGAGTGTCAGAGAGTGATAGAGATTGTCAGAGAGTGATAGTGATTTTCAGAGAGTATCAGAGAACGATAGTGAGTGTCTGAGAGTGTCAAAGAGTGATAGACAGTGTCAGAGCGTGATGGAGAGTGTCAGAGAGTGCCAGAGAGTGTCAGAGAGTGTCAGAGAGAGATAGAGAGTGTCAGAGAGTGTCAGAGAGTGATAGTGAGTGTCAGAGAGTGTCAGAGAGTGATTGTGAGTGTCTGTGAGTTTCAGAGAGTGATAGAGGGTGTCAGAGAGTGTCAGAGAGTGATAGAGACTGTCAGAGTGTGATAGAGAGTGTCAGAGAGAGATAGAGAGTGTCAGAGAGTGTCAGAGAGTGATAGTGAGTGTCAGAGAGTGTCAGAGAGTGATTGTGAGTGTCTGTGAGTTTCAGAGAGTGATAGAGAGTGTCAGAGAGTGTCAGAGAGTGTCAGAGAGTGTCAGAGAGTGATAGAGACTGTCAGAGAGTGATAGAGAGTGTTAGAGAGTGATAGAGAGTGTCGGAGAGTGATAGAGAGTGTTAGAGTGTGTCAGAGAGTGTCAGAGTGCGATAGAGAGTGTCAGAGAGTGATAGAGAGTGTCAGAGAGTGTCAGAGCGTGATAGTGAGTGTCTGAGAGTGTCTGAGAGTGTCAGAGAGTGATAGAGAGTGTTAGAGAGTGATAGAGAGTGTCAGAGAGTGTTAGAGAGTGTCAGAGAGTGTCAGAGAGTGATATAGAGTGTCAGAGAATGTCAGAGAGTGATAGAGTCTGTCAGAGAGTGTCAGAGAGTGTCAGAGAGTGTCAGAGAGAGATAGAGATTGTCAGAGAGTGATAGTGAGTGTCAGAGAGATTCAGAGAGTGAAAGTGAGTGTCTGAGAGTGTCAGATAGTGTCAGATAGTGTCAGAGATTCATAGAGAGTGTTAGAGAGTGTCAGAGAGTGTCAGAGAGTGTCAGAGAGTAATAGTGAGTGTCTGAGAGTGTCAGAGAGTGTCAGAGAGTGATATAGAGTGTTAGAGTGTGTCAGAGATTGACAGATAGTGATAGAGAGTGTTAGAGAGTGATAGAGAGTGTCAGAGAGTGTTAGAGAGTGTCAGAGAGTGATATAGAGTGTCAGAGAGTGTCAGAGTGCGATAGAGAGTGTCAGAGAGTGATAGAGAGTGTCAGAGAGTGTCAGAGCGTGATAGTGAGTGTCTGAGAGTGTCTGAGAGTGTCAGAGAGTGATAGAGAGTGATAGAGAGTGTCAGAGAGTGCCAGAGAGTGATAGTGAGTGTCAGAGAGTGATAGAGAGTGTCAGAGAGTGTCAGAGCGTGATAGAGAGTGATAGAGAGTGGCAGAGAGTGTCAGAGAGTGTCAGAGAGTGTCAGAGAGTCATAGAGAGGCATAGAGAGTGTCAGAGAGTGTCAGAGAGTGTCAGAGAGGGATAGAGAGTGTCAGAGAGTGATAGAGAGTGTCAGAGAGTGTCAGAGAGTCATAGAGAGTCATCGAGAGTGTTAGAGAGTGTCAGAGAGTGTCAGAGAGTAATACTGAGTGTCTGAGAGTGTCAGAGAGAGTCAGAGAGTGATAGTGATTGTGTGAGAGTGTCAAAGAGTGATAGAGAGTGTCAGAAAGTGATGGAGAGTGTCAGAGAGTGTCAGAGAGAGATAGAGAGTGTCAGAGAGTGATAGTGATTTTCAGAGAGTATCAGAGAACGATAGTGAGTGTCTGAGAGTGTCAAAGAGTGATAGTGAGTGTCTGAGAGTGATAGAGAGTGTCAGAGAGTGTCAGAGAGTGTCAGAGAGAGATAGAGATTGTCAGAGAGTGATAGTGAGTGTCAGAGAGATTCAGAGAGTGAAAGTGAGTGTCTGAGAGTGTCAGATAGTGTCAGAGATTCATAGAGAGTGTTAGAGAGTGTCAGAGAGTGTCAGCGAGTGTCAGAGAGTAATAGTGAGTGTCTGAGAGTGTCAGAGAGTGTCAGAGAGTGATAGAGAGTGTTAGAGTGTGTCAGAGATTGACAGAGAGTGATAGAGAGTGTTAGAGAGTGATAGAGAGTGTCAGAGAGTGTTAGAGAGTGTCAGAGAGTGATATAGAGTGTCAGAGAGTGTCAGAGTGCGATAGAGAGTGTCAGAGAGTGATAGAGAGTGTCAGAGAGTGTCAGAGCGTGATAGTGAGTGTCTGAGAGTGTCTGAGAGTGTCAGAGAGTGATAGAGAGTGTTAGAGAGTGATAGAGAGTGTCAGAGAGTGTTAGAGAGTGTCAGAGAGTGTCAGAGAGTGATATAGAGTGTCAGAGAATGTCAGAGAGTGATAGAGTCTGTCAGAGAGTGTCAGAGAGTGTCAGAGAGAGATAGAGATTGTCAGAGAGTGATAGTGAGTGTCAGAGAGATTCAGAGAGTGAAAGTGAATGTCTGAGTGTGTCAGATAGTGTCAGAGATTCATAGAGAGTGTTAGAGAGTGTCAGAGAGTGTCAGAGAGTGTCAGAGAGTAATAGTGAGTGTCTGAGAGTGTCAGAGAGTGTCAGAGAGTGATCGAGAGTGTTAGAGTGTGTCAGAGATTGACAGAGAGTGATAGAGAGTGTTAGAGAGTGATAGAGAGTGTCAGAGAGTGTTAGAGAGTGTCAGAGAGTGATATAGAGTGTCAGAGAGTGTCAGAGTGCGATAGAGAGTGTCAGAGAGTGATAGAGAGTGTCAGAGAGTGTCAGAGCGTGATAGTGAGTGTCTGAGAGTGTCTGAGAGTGTCAGAGAGTGATAGAGAGTGATAGAGAGTGTCAGAGAGTGCCAGAGAGTGATAGTGAGTGTCAGAGAGTGATAGAGAGTGTCAGAGAGTGTCAGAGCGTGATAGAGAGTGATAGAGAGTGACAGAGAGTGTCAGAGAGTGTCAGAGGGTGTCAGAGATTCATAGAGAGGCATAGAGAGTGTCAGAGAGTGTCAGAGAGTGTCAGAGAGGGATAGAGAGTGTCAGAGAGTGATAGAGAGTGTCAGAGAGTGTCAGAGAGTCATAGAGAGTCATCGAGAGTGTTAGAGAGTGTCAGAGAGTGTCAGAGAGTAATAGTGAGTGTCTGAGAGTGTCAGAGAGTATCAGAGAGTGATAGTGAGTGTGTGAGAGTGTCAAAGAGTGATAGAGAGTGTCAGAGAGTGATGGAGAGTGTCAGAGAGTGTCAGAGAGTGTCAGAGAGAGATTGAGAGTGTCAGAGAGTGATAGTGATTTTCAGAGAGTATCAGAGAACGATAGTGAGTGTCTGAGAGTGTCAAAGAGTGATAGAGTGCGTCAGAGAGTGATGGAGAGTGTCAGAGAGTGTCAGAGAGTGATAGTGAGTTTCAGAGAACGATAGTGAGTGTCTGAGAGTGTCAAAGAGTGATAGAGTGTGTCAGAGAGTGATGGAGAGTGTCAGAGAGTGTCAGAGAGTGATAGTGAGTGTCAGAGAGTGATAGTGAGTGTCTGAGAGTGTCAGAGAGTGTCAGAGAGTGATAGAGAGTGTCAGTGAGTGATAGAGAGTGTCAGAGAGAGATAGAGAGAGATAGAGAGTGATAGAGAGTGTCAGAGAGTGATAGTGAGTGTCAGAGTGTGATAGTGAGTGTCAGAGAGTGACAGAGAGTGATAGAGAGTTTCAGAGAGTGTCTGAGATATTCTGAGAGTGAAAGAGAGTGATAGAGAGTGTTAGAGATTGACAGAGAGTGTCAGAGAGTGATAGAGAGAGTCAGAGAGTGTCAGAGAGTGATAGAGAGTGTCAGAGAGTGATAATGAGTGTCTGAGAGTGTCTGAGAGTGTCAGAGAGTGATAGAGAGTGAAAGAGACTGTCAGAGAGTGTCAGAGATTGTCAGAGAGAGATAGAGAGTGTCAGAGAGTGTCAGAGAGTGTCAGAGAGTGATAGTGAGTGTCTGAGAGTGTCTGAGATTGTCAGAGATTGATAGAGAGTGTTAGAGACAGTCAGAGAGTGTCAGAGAGAGACAGAGTGTGTCAGAGAGTGTCAAAGAGTGATAGTGAGTTTCAGAGATTGTCAGAGAGTGATAGTGAGTGATAGAGAGTGATAGTGAGTGATAGAGAGTGATAGAGAGTGATAGAGAGTGATAGAGAGTGATAGAGAGTGTCAGAAAGTGTCAGAGAGTGTCAGAGAGTGATAGATAGTGTCAGAGAGTGTCAGAGAGTGATGGAGGGTGATAGAGAGTGACAGAGAGTGTCAGAGAGTGTCAGAGAGTGATCGTGAGTCTCTGAGAGTGTCAGAAAGTGTCAGAGAGTCATAGAGAGTCATAGAGGGTGTTAGAGAGTGTCAGAGAGTGTCAGAGAGTAATAGTGAGTGTCTGAGAGTGTCAGAGAGTGTCAGAGAGTGATAGTGAGTGTCTGAGAGTGTCTGAGAGTGTCAGAGTGTGATAGAGAGTGATAGAGATTGTCAGAGAGTGATAGTGACTTTCAGAGAGTATCAGAGAGTGATAGTGAGTGTCTGAGAGTGTCAGAGAGTGATAGAGCGTGTCAGAGAGTGTCAGAGAGTGATAGTGAGTGTCAGAGAGTGATAGAGAGTGTCAGAGAGTGTCAGAGAGATATAGAGAGTGATAGAGATTGTCAGAGAGTGATACTGAGTGATAGTGAGTGTCTGAGAGAGTCAGAGAGTGTCAGAGAGTGATAGAGAGTGTCAGAGAGTGTCAGAGAGTGATGGAGAGTGATAGAGAGTGACAGAGAGTGTCAGAGAGTGATCGTGAGTGTCTGAGAGTGTCAGATAGTGTCAGAGAGTCATAGAGTGTCATAGAGTGTGTTAGAGAGTGTCAGAGAGTGTCAGAGAGTGATAGAGAGTGATCGGGAGTGACAGAGAGTGTCAGAGAGTGTCAGAGAGTCATAGAGAGGCATAGAGAGTGTCAGAGAGTGTCAGAGAGCGATAGAGAGTGTCAGAGAGTGTCAGAGAGAGATAGAGAGTGATAGAGAGTGACAGAGAGTGTCAGAGAGTGTCAGAGAGTGATCGTGAGTGTCTGAGAGTGTCAGAGAGTGTCAGAGAGTGATATTGAGTGTCTGAGAGTGTCTGAGAGTGTCAGAGAGTGATAGAGAGTGATAGAGAGTGTCAGAGAGTGATAGTGAGTGTCAGAGAGTGATGGAGAGTGTCGGAGAGTGATAGAGAGTGGTAGAGAGTGACAGAGAGTGTCAGAGAGTGTCAGAGAGTGTCAGAGAGCGATAGAGAGTGATAGAGAGTGATAGAGAGTGTCAGAGAGTGTCAGAGAGTGATAGAGAGTGATAGAGAGTGTCAGAGAGTGTCAGAGAGTGATCGTGAGTGTCTGAGAGTGTCAGATAGTGTCAGAGAGTCATAGAGTGTCATCGAGAGTGTCAGAGAGTGTCAGAGAGTGTCAGAGAGTGATGGAGAGCGATAGAGAGTGACAGAGAGTGTCAGAGAGTGATCGTGAGTGTCTGAGAGTGTCAGATAGTGTCAGAGAGTCATAGAGTGTCATAGAGTGTGTTAGAGAGTGTCAGAGAGTGTCAGAGAGTGATAGAGAGTGATAGGGAGTGACAGAGAGTGTCAAAGAGTGTCAGAGAGTCATAGAGAGGCATAGAGAGTGTCAGAGAGTGTCAGAGAGTGTCAGAGAGCGATAGAGAGTGTCAGAGAGTGTCAGAGAGTGATAGAGAGTGATAGAGAGTGACAGAGAGTGTCAGAGAGTGTCAGAGAGTGATCGTGAGTGTCTGAGAGTATCAGATAGTGTCAGAGAGTCATAGAGAGTCATCGAGAGTGTCAGAGAGTGTCAGAGAGTGATGGAGAGTGATAGAGAGTGACAGAGAGTGTCAGAGAGTGATCGTGAGTGTCTGAGAGTGTCAGATAGTGTCAGAGAGTCATAGAGTGTCATAGAGTGTGTTAGAGAGTGTCAGAGAGTGTCAGAGAGTGATATAGAGTGATAGGGAGTGACAGAGAGTGTCAGAGAGTGTCAGAGAGTCATAGAGAGGCATAGAGAGTGTCAGAGAGTGTCAGAGAGTGTCAGAGAGCGATAGAGAGTGTCAGAGAGTGTCAGAGAGAGATAGAGAGTGATAGAGAGTGACAGAGAGTGTCAGAGAGTGTCAGAGAGTGATCGTGAGTGTCTGAGAGTGTCAGAGAGTGTCAGAGAGTGATATTGAGTGTCTGAGAGTGTCTGAGAGTGTCAGAGAGTGATAGAGAGTGATAGAGAGTGTCAGAGAGTGTCAGAGAGTGATAGTGAGTGTCAGAGAGTGATGGAGAGTGTCGGAGAGTGATAGAGAGCGGTAGAGAGTGACAGAGAGTGTCAGAGAGTGTCAGAGAGCGATAGAGAGTGATAGAGAGTGATAGAGAGTGTCAGAGAGTGTCAGAGAGTGATAGAGAGTGATAGAGAGTGTCAGAGAGTGTCAGAGAGTGATCGTGAGTGTCAGAGAGTGTCAGATAGTGTCAGAGAGTCATAGAGAGTCATCGAGAGTGTCAGAGAGTGTCAGAGAGTAATAGTGAGTGTCTGAGAGTGTCAGAGAGTGTCAGAGAGTGATAGTGAGTGAATGAGAGTGTTAGACAGTGTCAGAGAGTGTCAGAGAGTGATAGAGAGTGATAGAGAGTGTCAGAGAGTGTCAGAGAGTGATCGTGAGTGTCAGAGAGTGTCAGACAGTGTCAGAGAGTCATAGAGAGTCATCGAGAGTGTCAGAGAGTGTCAGAGAGTAATAGTGAGTGTCAGAGAGTGATAGAGATTGTCAGAGAGTGATAGTGATTTTCAGAGAGTATCAGAGAACGATAGTGAGTGTCTGAGAGTGTCAAAGAGTGATAGAGAGTGTCAGAGCGTGATGGAGAGTGTCAGAGAGTGCCAGAGAGTGTTAGAGAGTGTCAGAGAGAGATAGAGAGTGTCAGAGAGTGTCAGAGAGTGATAGTGAGTGTCAGAGAGTGTCAGAGAGTGATTGTGAGTGTCTGTGAGTTTCAGAGAGTGATAGAGAGTGTCAGAGAGTGTCAGAGAGTGTCAGAGAGTGATAGAGACTGTCAGAGAGTGATAGAGAGTGTCAGAGAGTGTCAGAGAGAGATAGAGAGTGTCAGAGAGTGTCAGAGAGTGATAGTGAGTGTCAGAGAGTGTCAGAGAGTGATTGTGAGTGTCTGTGAGTTTCAGAGAGTGATAGAGAGTGTCAGAGAGTGTCAGAGAGTGCCAGAGAGTGATAGAGACTGTCAGAGAGTGATAGAGAGTGTTAGAGAGTGATAGAGAGTGTCAGAGAGTGTTAGAGAGTGTCAGAGAGTGTCAGAGAGTGATAAAGAGTGTCAGAGAATGTCAGAGAGTGATAGAGTCTGTCAGAGAGTGTCAGAGAGTGTCAGAGAGAGATAGAGATTGTCAGAGAGTGATAGTGAGTGTCAGAGAGATTCAGAGAGTGAAAGTGAGTGTCTGAGAGTGTCAGATAGTGTCAGAGATTCATAGAGAGTGTTAGAGAGTGTCAGAGAGTGTCAGAGAGTGTCAGAGAGTAATAGTGAGTGTCTGAGAGTGTCAGATAGTGTCAGAGAGTGATACTGAGTGTGTGAGAATGTCAAAGAGTGATAGAGAGTGTCAGAGAGTGATGGAGAGTGTCAGAGAGTGTCAGAGAGTGTCAGAGAGAGATAGAGAGTGTCAGAGAGTGATAGTGATTTTCAGAGAGTATCAGAGAACGATAGTGAGTGTCTGAGAGTGTCAAAGAGTGATAGTGAGTGTCTGAGAGTGATAGAGTGTGTCAGAGAGTGTCAGAGAGTGTCAGAGAGAGATAGAGATTGTCAGAGAGTGATAGTGAGTGTCAGAGAGATTCAGAGAGTGAAAGTGAGTGTCTGAGAGTGTCAGATAGTGTCAGAGATTCATAGAGAGTGTTAGAGAGTGTCAGAGAGTGTCAGAGAGTGTCAGAGAGTAATAGTGAGTGTCTGAGAGTGTCAGAGAGTGTCAGAGAGTGATAGAGAGTGTTAGAGTGTGTCAGAGATTGACAGAGAGTGATAGAGAGTGTTAGAGAGTGATAGAGAGTGTCAGAGAGTGTTAGAGAGTGTCAGAGAGTGATATAGAGTGTCAGAGAGTGTCAGAGAGCGATAGAGAGTGTCAGAGAGTGATATAGAGTGTCAGAGAATGTCAGAGAGTGATAGAGTCTGTCAGAGAGTGTCAGAGAGTGTCAGAGAGAGATAGAGATTGTCAGAGAGTGATAGTGAGTGTCAGAGAGATTCAGAGAGTGAAAGTGAGTGTCTGAGTGTGTCAGATAGTGTCAGAGATTCATAGAGAGTGTTAGAGAGTGTCAGAGAGTGTCAGAGAGTGTCAGAGAGTAATAGTGAGTGTCTGAGAGTGTCAGAGAGTGTCAGAGAGTGATAGAGAGTGTTAGAGTGTGTCAGAGATTGACAGAGAGTGATAGAGAGTGTTAGAGAGTGATAGAGAGTGTCAGAGAGTGTTAGAGAGTGTCAGAGAGTGATATAGAGTGTCAGAGAGTGTCAGAGTGCGATAGAGAGTGTCAGAGAGTGATAGAGATTGTCAGAGAGTGTCAGAGCGTGATAGAGAGTGATAGAGAGTGTCAGATTGTGCCAGAGAGTGATAGTGAGTGTCAGAGAGTGATAGAGAGTGTCAGAGAGTGTCAGAGCGTGATAGAGAGTGATAGAGAGTGACAGAGAGTGTCAGAGAGTGTCTGAGAGTGTCTGAGAGTGTCAGAGAGTGATAGAGAGTGATAGAGAGTGTCAGAGAGTGCCAGAGAGTGATAGTGAGTGTCAGAGAGTGATAGAGAGTGTCAGAGAGTGTCAGAGCGTGATAGAGAGTGATAGAGAGTGACAGAGAGTGTCAGAGAGTGTCAGAGAGTATCAGAGAGTCATAGAGAGGCATAGAGAGTGTCAGAGAGTGTCAGAGAGTGATAGTGAGTGTCAGAGAGTGATAGAGAGTGTCAGAGAGTGTCAGAGCGTGATAGAGAGTGATAGAGAGTGACAGAGAGTGTCAGAGAGTGTCAGAGAGTATCAGAGAGTCATAGAGAGGCATAGAGAGTGTCAGAGAGTGTCAGAGAGGGATAGAGAGTGTCAGAGAGTGATAGAGAGTGTCAGAGAGTGTCAGAGAGTCATAGAGAGTCATCGAGAGTGTTAGAGAGTGTCAGAGAGTGTCAGAGAGTGTCAGAGAGTAATAGTGAGTGTCTGAGAGTGTCAGAGAGTGTCAGAGAGTGATAGAGAGTGTTAGAGTGTGTCAGAGATTGACAGAGAGTGTTAGAGAGTGATAGAGAGTGTCAGAGAGTGTTAGAGAGTGTCAGAGAGTGATATAGAGTGTCAGAGAGTGTCAGAGTGCGATAGAGAGTGTCAGAGAGTGATAGAGAGTGTCAGAGAGCGTCAGAGCGTGATAGTGAGTGTCTGAGAGTGTCTGAGAGTGTCAGAGAGTGATAGAGAGTGTTAGAGAGTGATAGAGAGTGTCAGAGAGTGTTAGAGAGTGTCAGAGAGTGTCAGAGAGTGATATAGAGTGTCAGAGAATGTCAGAGAGTGATAGAGTCTGTCAGAGATTGTCAGAGAGTGTCAGAGAGAGATAGAGATTGTCAGAGAGTGATAGTGAGTGTCAGAGAGATTCAGAGAGTGAAAGTGAGTGTCTGAGAGTGTCAGATAGTGTCAGAGATTCATAGAGAGTGTTAGAGAGTGTCAGAGAGTGTCAGAGAGTGTCAGAGAGTAATAGTGAGTGTCTGAGAGTGTCAGAGAGTGTCAGAGAGTAATAGAGAGTGTTAGAGTGTGTCAGAGATTGACAGAGAGTGATAGAGAGTGTTAGAGAGTGATAGAGAGTGTCAGAGAGTGTTAGAGAGTGTCAGAGAGTGATATAGAGTGTCAGAGAGTGTCAGAGTGCGATAGAGAGTGTCAGAGAGTGATAGAGTGTGTCAGAGAGTGTCAGAGCGTGATAGTGAGTGTCTGAGAGTGTCTGAGAGTGTCAGAGAGTGATAGAGAGTGATAGAGAGTGTCAGAGAGTGCCAGAGAGTGATAGTGAGTGTCAGAGAGTGATAGAGAGTGTCAGAGAGTGTCAGAGCGTGATAGAGAGTGATAGAGAGTGAAAGAGAGTGTCAGAGAGTGTCAGAGAGTGTCAGAGAGTCATAGAGAGGCATAGAGAGTGTCAGAGAGTGTCAGAGAGTGTCAGAGAGTGTCAGAGAGGGATAGAGAGTGTCAGAGAGTGATAGAGAGTGTCAGAGAGTGTCAGAGAGTCATAGAGAGTCATCGAGAGTGTTAGAGAGTGTCAGAGAGTGTCAGAGAGTAATAGTGAGTGTCTGAGAGTGTCAGAGAGTGTCAGAGAGTGATAGTGAGTGTGTGAGAGTGTCAAAGAGTGATAGAGAGTGTCAGAGAGTGATGGAGAGTGTCAGAGAGTGTCAGAGAGTGTCAGAGAGAGATAGAGAGTGTCAGAGAGTGATAGTGATTTTCAGAGAGTATCAGAGAACGATAGTGAGTGTCTGAGAGTGTCAAAGAGTGATAGTGAGTGTCTGAGAGTGATAGAGAGTGTCAGAGAGTGTCAGAGAATGTCAGAGAGAGATAGAGATTGTCAGAGAGTGATAGTGAGTGTCAGAGAGATTCAGAGAGTGAAAGTGAGTGTCTGAGAGTGTCAGATAGTGTCAGAGATTCATAGAGAGTGTTAGAGAGTGTCAGAGAGTGTCAGAGAGTGTCAGAGAGTAATAGTGAGTGTCTGAGAGTGTCAGAGAGTGATAGAGAGTGTTAGAGTGTGTCAGAGATTGACAGAGAGTGATAGAGAGTGTTAGAGAGTGATAGAGAGTGTCAGACAGTGTTAGAGAGTGTCAGAGAGTGATATAGAGTGTCAGAGAGTGTCAGAGAGTGATATAGAGTGTCAGATAATGTCAGAGAGTGATAGAGTCTGTCAGAGAGTGTCAGAGAGTGTCAGAGAGAGATAGAGATTGTCAGAGAGTGATAGTGAGTGTCAGAGAGATTCAGAGAGTGAAAGTGAGTGTCTGAGTGTGTCAGATAGTGTCAGAGATTCATAGAGAGTGTTAGAGAGTGTCAGAGAGTGTCAGAGAGTGTCAGAGAGTGTCAGAGAGTAATAGTGAGTGTCTGAGAGTGTCAGAGAGTGTCAGAGAGTGATAGAGAGTGTTAGAGTGTGTCAGAGATTGACAGAGAGTGATAGAGAGTGTCAGAGAGTGATAAAGAGTGTCAGAGAGTGTTAGAGAGTGTCAGAGAGTGATATAGAGTGTCAGAGAGTGTCAGAGTGCGATAGAGAGTGTCAGAGAGTGATAGAGATTGTCAGAGAGTGTCAGAGCGTGTTAGAGAGTGATAGAGAGTGTCAGAGAGTGCCAGAGAGTGATAGTGAGTGTCAGAGAGTGATAGAGAGTGTCAGAGAGTGTCAGAGCGTGATAGAGAGTGATAGAGAGTGACAGAGAGTGTCAGAGAGTATCTGAGAGTGTCTGAGAGTGTCACAGAGTGATAGAGAGTGATAGAGAGTGTCAGAGAGTGCCAGAGAGTGATAGTGAGTGTCAGAGAGTGATAGAGAGTGTCAGAGAGTGTCAGAGCGTGATAGAGAGTGATAGAGAGTGACAGAGAGTGTCAGAGAGTGTCAGAGAGTGTCAGAGAGTCATAGAGAGGCATAGAGAGTGTCAGAGAGTGTTAGAGAGGGATAGAGAGTGTCAGAGAGTGATAGAGAGTGTCAGAGAGTGTCAGAGAGTCATAGAGAGTCATCGAGAGTGTTAGAGAGTGTCAGAGAGTGTCAGAGAGTAATAGTGAGTGTCTGAGAGTGTCAGAGAGTGTCAGAGAGTGATAGTGAGTGTGTGAGAGTGTCAAAGAGTGATAGAGAGTGTCAGAGAGTGATGGAGAGTGTCAGAGAGTGTCAGAGAGTGTCAGAGAGAGATAGAGAGTGTCAGAGAGTGATAGTGATTTTCAGAGAGTATCAGAGAACGATAGTGAGTGTCTGAGAGTGTCAAAGAGTGATAGTGAGTGTCTGAGAGTGATAGAGAGTGTCAGAGAGCGTCAGAGAGTGATAGAGAGTGATAGAGAGTGACAGAGAGTGTCAGAGAGTTTCAGAGAGTCATAGAGAGACATAGAGAGTGTTAGAGAGTGTCACAGAGTGTCAGAGAGTGTCAGAGAGCGATAGAGAGTGTCAGAGAGTGATAGAGAGTAATAGTGAGTGTCTGAGAGTGTCTGAGAGTGTCTGAGAGTGTCAGAGAGTGATAGAGAGTGATAGAGAGTGTCAGAGAGTGTCAGAGAGTGATAGAGAGTAATAGTGAGTGTCTGAGAGTGTCTGAGAGTGTCTGAGAGTGTCAGAGAGTGATAGAGAGTGATAGAGAGTGTCAGAGAGTGTCAGAGAGTGATAGAGAGTGTCAGAGAGTGTCAGAGAGTGATAGAGAGTGTCAGAGAGTGTCAGAGAGTGATAGAGAGTGATAGAGAGTGTCAGAGAGTGTCAGAGAGTGATAGAGAGTGTCAGAGAGTGTCAGAGAGTGATAGAGAGTGATAGAGAGTGACAGAGAGTGTCAGAGAGTTTCAGAGAGTCATAGAGAGACATAGAGAGTGTTAGAGAGTGTCACAGAGTGTCACAGAGTGTCAGAGAGTGTCAGAGAGCGATAGAGAGTGTTAGAGAGTGTCAGAGAGTGTCAGAGAGTGATGGAGAGTGATAGAGAGTGACAGAGAGTGACAGAGAGTGTCAGAGAGTGATCGTGAGTGTCTGAGAGTGTCAGATAGTGTCAGAGAGTCATAGAGTGTCATAGAGTGTGTTAGAGAGTGTCAGAGAGTGTCAGAGAGTAATAGTGAGTGTCTGAGAGTGTCAGAGAGTGTCAGAGAGTGATAGAGAGTGATAGAGATTGTCAGAGAGTGATAGTGATTTTCAGAGAGTATCAGAGAACGATAGTGAGTGTCTGAGAGTGTCAAAGAGTGTCAGAGAGTGTCAGAGAGTGTCAGAGAGTGTCAGAGAGTGATAGTGAGTGTCAGAGAGTGATAGTGAGTGTCTGAGAGTGTCAGAGAGTGTCAGAGAGTGTCAGAGAGTGATAGAGAGTGTCAGTGAGTGATAGTGAGTGTCAGAGTGTGATAGTGAGTGTCAGAGAGTGATAGAGAGTGATAGAGAGTTTCAGAGAGTGTCTGAGATATTCTGAGAGTGAAAGAGAGTGATAGAGAGTAATAGAGATTGACAGAGAGTGTCAGAGAGTGATAGAGAGAGTCAGAGAGTGTCAGAGAGTGATAGAGAGTGTCAGAGAGAGATAATGAGTGTCTGAGAGTGTCTGAGAGTGTCAGAGAGTGATAGAGAGTGAAAGAGACTGTCAGAGAGTGTCAGAGATTGTCAGAGAGAGATAGAGAGTGTCAGAGAGTGTCAGAGAGTGTCAGAGAGTGTCAGAGAGTGATAGTGAGTGTCTGAGAGTGTCTGAGAGTGTCAGAGAGTGATAGAGAGTGATAGAGACAGTCAGAGAGTGTCAGAGAGTGTCAGAGAGAGACAGAGTGCGTCAGAGAGTGTCAAAGAGTGATAGTGAGTTTCAGAGATTGTCAGAGAGTGATAGTGAGTGATGGAGAGTGATAGAGAGTGATAGAGAGTGATAGAGAGTGATAGAGAGTGTCAGAAAGTGTCAGAGAGTGTCAGAGAGTGATAGAGAGTGTCAGAGAGTGTCAGAGAGTGATGGAGAGTGATAGAGAGTGACAGAGAGTGTCAGAGAGTGTCAGAGAGTGATCGTGAGTGTCTGAGAGTGTCAGATACTGTCAGAGAGTCATAGAGAGTCATAGAGAGTGTTAGAGAGTGTCAGAGAGTGTCAGAGAGTGATATTGAGTGTCTGAGAGTGTCTGAGAGTGTCAGAGAGTGATAGAGAGTGATAGAGAGTGTCAGAGAGTGTCAGAGAGTGATAGTGAGTGTCAGAGAGTGATAGAGAGTGTTGGAGAGTGATAGAGAGTGGTAGAGAGTGACAGAGAGTGTCAGAGAGTGTCAGAGAGTGTCAGAGAGTGTCAGAGAGCGATAGAGAGTGCTAGAGAGTGATAGAGAGTGTCAGAGAGTGTCAGAGAGTGATAGAGAGTGATAGAGAGTGTCAGAGATTGTCAGAGAGTGATCGTGAGTGTCTGAGAGTGTCAGATAGTGTCAGAGAGTCATAGAGAGTCATCGAGAGTGTCAGAGAGTGTCAGAGAGTAATAGTGAGTGTCTGAGAGTGTCAGAGAGTGTCAGAGAGTGATAGTGAGTGAGTGAGAGTGTTAGAGAGTGTCAGAGAGTGTCAGAGAGTGTCAGAGAGTGATAGAGATTGTCAGAGAGTGATAGTGATTTTCAGAGAGTATCAGAGAACGATAGTGAGTGTCTGAGAGTGTCAAAGAGTGATAGAGAGTGTCAGAGCGTGATGGAGAGTGTCAGAGAGTGTCAGAGAGTGTCAGAGAGAGATAGAGAGTGTCAGAGAGTGTCAGAGAGTGATAGTGAGTGTCAGAGAGTGTCAGAGAGTGATTGTGAGTGTCTGTGAGTTTCAGAGAGTGATAGAGAGTGTCAGAGAGTGTCAGAGAGTGTCAGAGAGTGATAGAGACTGTCAGAGAGTGATAGAGAGTGTTAGAGAGTGTTAGAGAGTGTCAGAGAGTGTCAGAGAGTGATATAGAGTGTCAGAGAATGTCAGAGAGTGATAGAGTCTGTCAGAGAGTGTCAGAGAGTGTCAGAGAGAGATAGAGATTGTCAGAGAGTGATAGTGAGTGTCAGAGAGATTCAGAGAGTGAAAGTGAGTGTCTGAGAGTGTCAGATAGTGTCAGAGGTTCATAGAGAGTGTTAGAGAGTGTCAGAGAGTGTCAGAGAGTGTCAGAGAGTGTCAGAGAGTAATAGTGAGTGTCTGAGAGTGTCAGAGAGTGTCAGAGAGTGATAGAGAGTGTTAGAGTGTGTCAGAGATTGACAGAGAGTGATAGAGAGTGTTAGAGAGTGATATAGAGTGTCAGAGAGTGTTAGAGAGTGTCAGAGAGTGATATAGAGTGTCAGAGAGTGTCAGAGTGCGATAGAGAGTGTCAGAGAGTGATAGAGAGTGTCAGAGAGTGTCAGAGCGTGATAGTGAGTGTCTGAGAGTGTCTGAGAGTGTCAGAGAGTGATAGAGAGTGTTAGAGAGTGATAGAGAGTGTCAGAGAGTGTTAGAGAGTGTCAGAGAGTGTCAGAGAGTGATATAGAGTGTCAGAGAATGTCAGAGAGTGATAGAGTCTGTCAGAGAGTGTCAGAGAGTGTCAGAGAGAGATAGAGATTGTCAGAGAGTGATAGTGAGTGTCAGAGAGATTCAGAGAGTGAAAGTCAGTGTCTGAGAGTGTCAGATAGTGTCAGAGATTCATAGAGAGTGTTAGAGAGTGTCAGAGAGTGTCAGAGAGTGTCAGAGAGTAATAGTGAGTGTCTGAGAGTGTCAGAGAGTGTCAGAGAGTGATAGAGAGTGTTAGAGTGTGTCAGAGATTGACAGAGAGTGATAGAGAGTGTTAGAGAGTGATAGAGAGTGTCAGAGAGTGTTAGAGAGTGTCAGAGAGTGATATAGAGTGTCAGAGAGTGTCAGAGTGCGATAGAGAGTGTCAGAGAGTGATAGAGCGTGTCAGAGAGTGTCAGAGCGTGATAGTGAGTGTCTGAGAGTGTCTGAGAGTGTCAGAGAGTGATAGAGAGTGATAGAGAGTGTCAGAGAGTGCCAGAGAGTGATAGTGAGTGTCAGAGAGTGATAGAGAGTGTCAGAGAGTGTCAGAGCGTGATAGAGAGTGATGGAGAGTGACAGAGAGTGTCAGAGAGTGTCAGAGAGTGTCAGAGAGTCATAGAGAGGCATAGAGAGTGTCAGAGAGTGTCAGAGAGTGTTAGAGAGGGATAGAGAGTGTCAGAGAGTGATAGAGAGTGTCAGAGAGTGTCAGAGAGTCATAGAGAGTCATCGAGAGTGTTAGAGAGTGTCAGAGAGTGTCAGAGAGTAATAGTGAGTGTCTGAGAGTGTCAGAGAGTGATAGTGAGTGTGTGAGACTGTTAGAGAGTGTCAGAGAGTGTCAGAGAGTGATAGAGATTGTCAGAGAGTGATAGTGATTTTCAGAGAGTATCAGAGAACGATAGTGAGTGTCTGAGAGTGTCAAAGAGTGATAGAGAGTGTCAGAGAGTGATGGAGAGTGTCAGAGAGTGTCAGAGAGTGTCAGAGAGAGATAGAGAGTGTCAGAGAGTGTCAGAGAGTGATAGAGAGTGTCAGAGAGTGTCAGAGAGTGTCAGAGAGTGTCAGAGAGTGATAGAGACTGTCAGAGAGTGATAGAGAGTGTTAGAGAGTGATAGAGAGTGTCAGAGAGTGTTAGAGAGTGTCAGAGAGTGATATAGAGTGTCAGAGAATGTCAGAGAGTGATAGAGTCTGTCAGAGAGTGTCAGAGAGTGTCAGAGAGAGATAGAGAGTGTCAGAGAGTGATAGTGAGTGTCAGAGAGATTCAGAGAGTGAAAGTGAGTGTCTGAGAGTGTCAGATAGTGTCAGAGAGTCATAGAGAGTGTTAGAGAGTGTCAGAGAGTGTCAGACAGTGTCAGACAGTGTCAGAGAGTAATAGTGAGTGTCTGAGAGTGTCAGAGAGTGTCAGAGAGTGATAGAGAGTGTTAGAGTGTGTCAGAGATTGACAGAGAGTGATCGAGAGTGTTAGAGAGTGATAGAGAGTGTCAGAGAGTGTTAGAGAGTGTCAGAGAGTGATATAGAGTGTCAGAGAGTGTCAGAGAGCGATAGTGAGTGTCAGAGAGTGATAGAGAGTGTCAGACAGTGTCAGAGAGTAATAGTGAGTGTCTGAGAGTGTCAGAGAGTGTCAGAGAGTGATAGAGAGTGTTAGAGTGTGTCAGAGATTGACAGAGAGTGATAGAGAGAGTTAGAGAGTGATAGAGAGTGTCAGAGAGTGTTAGAGAGTGTCAGAGAGTGATATAGAGTGTCAGAGAGTGTCAGAGAGCGATAGAGAGTGTCAGAGAGTGATAGAGAGTGTCAGAGAGTGTCAGAGAGTGATAGTGAGTGTCTGAGAGTGTCAGAGAGTTATAGTGAGTGTCTGAGAGTGTCTGAGAGTGTCAGAGAGTGATAGAGAGTGATAGAGAGTGTCAGAGAGTGTCAGAGAGTGATAGTGAGTGTCAGAGAGTGATAGAGACTGTCGGAGAGTGTCAGAGAGTGATAGAGAGTGATAGAGAGTGACAGAGAGTGTCAGAGAGTGTCAGAGAGTCATAGAGAGGCATAGAGAGTGTTAGAGAGTGTCAGAGAGTGTCAGAGAGTGTCAGAGAGCGATAGAGAGTGTCAGAGAGTGATAGAGAGTGTCAGAGAGTGTCAGAGAGTGATAGAGAGTGATAGAGAGTGACAGAGAGTGTCAGAGAGTGTCAGAGAGTGATTGTGAGTGTCTGAGATGGTCAGATAGTGTCAGAGAGTCATAGAGAGTCATAGAGAGTGATAGAGAGTTTCAGAGAGTCATAGAGAGACATAGAGAGTGTTAGAGAGTGTCACAGAGTGTCTGAGAGTGTCAGAGAGCGATAGAGAGTGTCAGAGAGTGATAGAGAGTGTCAGAGAGTGTCAGAGAGTGATGGAGAGTGATAGAGAGTGATTGAGAGTGTCAGAGAGTGATCGTGAGTGTCTGAGAGTTTCAGATAGTGTCAGAGAGTCATAGAGTGTCATAGAGTGTGTTAGAGAGTGTCAGAGAGTGTCAGAGAGTAATAGTGAGTGTCAGAGAGTGTCAGAGAGTGATAGTGAGTGTCTGAGAGTGTCTGAGAGTGTCAGAGTGTGATAGAGAGTGATAGAGATTGTCAGAGAGTGATAGTGATTTTCAGAGAGTATCAGAGAACGATAGTGAGTGTCTGAGAGTGTTAAAGAGTGTCAGAGAGTGTCAGAGAGTGTCAGAGAGTGATAGTGAGTGTCAGAGAGTGACAGTGAGTGTCTGAGAGTGTCAGAGAGTGTCAGAGAGTGTCAGAGAGTGATATAGAGTGTCAGAGAATGTCAGAGAGTGATAGAGTCTGTCAGAGAGTGTCAGAGAGTGTCAGAGAGAGATAGAGATTGTCAGAGAGTGATAGTGAGTGTCAGAGAGATTCAGAGAGTGAAAGTGAGTGTCTGAGAGTGTCAGATAGTGTCAGAGATTCATAGAGAGTGTTAGAGAGTGTCAGAGAGTGTCAGAGAGTAATAGTGAGTGTCTGAGAGTGTCAGAGAGTGTCAGAGAGTGATAGAGAGTGTTAGAGTGTGTCAGAGATTGACAGAGAGTGATAGAGAGTGTTAGAGAGTGATAGAGAGTGTCAGAGAGTGTTAGAGAGTGTCAGAGAGTGATATAGAGTGTCAGAGAGTGTCAGAGTGCGATAGAGAGTGTCAGAGAGTGATAGAGAGTGTCAGAGAGTGTCAGAGCGTGATAGTGAGTGTCTGAGAGTGTCTGAGAGTGTCAGAGAGTGATAGAGAGTGTTAGAGAGTGTTAGAGAGTGTCAGAGAGTGTTAGAGAGTTTCAGAGAGTGTCAGAGAGTGATATAGAGTGTCAGAGAATGTCAGAGAGTGATAGAGTCTGTCAGAGAGTGTCAGAGAGTGTCAGAGAGAGATAGAGATTGTCAGAGAGTGATAGTGAGTGTCAGAGAGATTCAGAGAGTGAAAGTGAGTGTCTGAGAGTGTCAGATAGTGTCAGAGATTCATAGAGAGTGTAAGAGAGTGTCAGAGAGTGCCAGAGAGTGTCAGAGAGTGTCAGAGAGTAATAGTGAGTGTCTGAGAGTGTCAGAGAGTGTCAGAGAGTGATAGAGAGTGTTAGAGTGTGTCAGAGATTGACAGAGAGTGATAGAGAGTGTTAGAGAGTGATAGAGAGTGTCAGAGAGTGTTAGAGAGTGTCAGAGAGTGATATAGAGTGTCAGAGAGTGTCAGAGTGCGATAGAGAGTGTCAGAGAGTGATAGAGAGTGTCAGAGAGTGTCAGAGCGTGATAGTGAGTGTCTGAGAGTGTCAGAGAGTGTCAGAGCGTGATAGAGAGTGATAGAGAGTGACAGAGAGTGTCAGAGAGTGTCAGAGAGTGTCAGAGAGTCATAGAGAGGCATAGAGAGTGTCAGAGAGTGTCAGAGAGTGTTAGAGAGGGATAGAGAGTGTCAGAGAGTGATAGAGAGTGTCAGAGAGTGTCAGAGAGTCAAAGAGAGTCATCGAGTGTGTTAGAGAGTGTCAGAGAGTGTCAGAGAGTAATAGTGAGTGTCTGAGAGTGTCAGAGAGTGTCAGAGAGTGATAGTGAGTGTGTGAGACTGTTAGAGAGTGTCAGAGAGTGTCAGAGAGTGATAGAGATTGTCAGAGAGTGATAGTGATTTTCAGAGAGTATCAGAGAACGATAGTGAGTGTCTGAGAGTGTCAAAGAGTGATAGAGAGTGTCAGAGAGTGATGGAGAGTGTCAGAGAGTGTCAGAGAGTGTCAGAGAGAGATAGAGAGTGTCAGAGAGTGATAGAGAGTGTCAGAGAGTGTCAGAGAGTGTCAGAGAGTGTCAGAGAGTGATAGAGACTGTCAGAGAGTGATAGAGAGTGTTAGAGAGTGATAGAGAGTGTCAGAGAGTGTTAGAGAGTGTCAGAGAGTGATATAGAGTGTCAGAGAATGTCAGAGAGTGATAGAGTCTGTCAGAGAGTGTCAGAGAGTGTCAGAGAGAGATAGAGAGTGTCAGAGAGTGATAGTGAGTGTCAGAGAGATTCAGAGAGTGAAAGTGAGTGTCTGAGAGTGTCAGAATATGTCAGAGAGTCATAGAGAGTGTTAGAGAGGGTCAGAGAGTGTCAGACAGTGTCAGACAGTGTCAGAGAGTAATAGTGAGTGTCTGAGAGTGTCAGAGAGTGTCAGAGAGTGATAGAGAGTGTTAGAGTGTGTCAGAGATTGACAGAGAGTGATAGAGAGTGTTAGAGAGTGATAGAGAGTGTCAGAGAGTGTTAGAGAGTGTCAGAGAGTGATATAGAGTGTCAGAGAGTGTCAGAGAGCGATAGTGAGTGTCAGAGAGTGATAGAGAGTGTCAGACAGTGTCAGAGAGTAACAGTGAGTGTCTGAGAGTGTCAGAGAGTGTCAGAGAGTGATAGAGAGTGTTAGAGTGTGTCAGAGATTGACAGAGAGTGATAGAGAGTGTTAGAGAGTGATAGAGAGTGTCAGAGAGTGTTAGAGAGTGTCAGAGAGTGATATAGAGTGTCAGAGAGTGTCAGAGAGCGATAGAGAGTGTCAGAGAGTGATAGAGAGTGTCAGAGAGTGTCAGAGAGTGATAGTGAGTGTCTGAGAGTGTCAGAGAGTTATAGTGAGTGTCTGAGAGTGTCTGAGAGTGTCAGAGAGTGATAGAGAGTGATAGAGAGTGTCAGAGAGTGTCAGAGAGTGATAGTGAGTGTCAGAGAGTGATAGAGAGTGTCGGAGAGTGTCAGAGAGTGATAGAGAGTGATAGAGAGTGACAGAGAGTGTCAGAGAGTGTCAGAGAGTCATAGAGAGGCATAGAGAGTGTTAGAGAGTGTCAGAGAGTGATTGTGAGTGTCTGAGGTGGTCAGATAGTGTCAGAGAGTCATAGAGAGTCATAGAGAGTGATAGAGAGTGTCAGAGAGTGTCAGAGAGTGATAGTGAGTGTCTGAGAGTATCTGAGAGTGTCTGAGAGTGTCAGAGAGTGATAGAGAGTGATATAGAATGTCAGAGAGTGTCAGAGAGTGATAGAGAGTGTCAGAGAGTGATAGAGAGTGTCAGAGAGTGTCAGAGAGTGATAGTGAGTGATAGAGATTGTCAGAGTGTGTCAGAGAGTTTCAGAGAGTCATAGAGAGACATAGAGAGTGTTAGAGAGTGTCACAGAGTGTCTGAGAGTGTCAGAGAGCGATGGAGAGTGTCAGAGAGTGATAGAGAGTGTCAGAGAGTGTCAGAGAGTGATGGAGAGTGATAGAGAGTGATTGAGAGTGTCAGACAGTGATCGTGAGTGTCTGAGAGTGTCAGATAGTGTCAGAGAGTCATAGAGTGTCATAGAGTGTGTTAGAGAGTGTCAGAGAGTGTCAGAGAGTGATAGTGAGTGTCTGAGAGTGTCTGAGAGTGTCAGAGTGTGATAGAGAGTGATAGAGATTGTCAGAGAGTGATAGTGATTTTCATTGAGTATCAGAGAACGATAGTGAGTGTCTGAGAGTGTTAAAGAGTGTCAGAGAGTGTCAGAGAGTGTCAGAGAGTGATAGTGAGTGTCAGAGAGTGACAGTGAGTGTCTGAGAGTGTCAGAGAGTGTCAGAGAGTGTCAGAGAGTGATAGAGAGTGTCAGTGAGTGATAGAGAGTGTCAGAGAGAGATAGAGAGAGATAGAGAGTGATAGAGAGTGTCAGAGAGTGATAGTGAGTGTCAGAGTGTGATAGTGAGTGTCAGAGAGTGATAGAGAGTGATAGAGAGTTTCAGAGAGTGTCTGAGATATTCTGAGAGTGAAAGAGAGTGATAGAGAGTAATAGAGATTGACAGAGAGTGTCAGAGAGTGATAGAGAGAGTCAGAGAGTGTCAGAGAGTGATAGAGAGTGTCAGAGAGAGATAATGAGTGTCTGAGAGTGTCTGAGAGTGTCAGAGAGTGATAGAGAGTGAAAGAGACTGTCAGAGAGTGTCAGAGATTGTCAGAGAGAGATAGAGAGTGTCAGAGAGTGTCAGAGAGTGTCAGAGAGTGATAGTGAGCGTCTGAGAGTGTCTGAGATTGTCAGAGATTGATAGAGAGTGATAGAGACAGTCAGAGAGTGTCAGAGAGTGTCAGAGAGAGACAGAGTGTGTCAGAGAGTGTCAAAGAGTGATAGTGAGTTTCAGAGATTGTCAGAGAGTGATAGTGAGTGATAGAGAGTGATAGAGAGTGATAGAGAGTGACAGAGAGTGATAGAGAGTGTCAGAAAGTGTCAGAGAGTGTCAGAGAGTGATAGAGAGTGTCAGAGAGTGTCAGAGAGTGATAGAGAGTGTCAGAGAGTGTCAGAGAGTGTCAGAGAGTGTCAGATAGTGATCGTGAGTGTCTGAGAGTGTCAGATAATGTCAGAGAGTCATAGAGAGTCATAGAGAGTGTTAGAGAGTGTTAGAGAGTGTCAGAGAGTGTCAGAGAGTAACAGTGAGTGTCTGAGAGTGTCAGAGAGTGTCAGAGAGTGATAGTGAGTGTCTGAGAGTGTCTGAGAGTGTCAGAGTGTGATAGAGAGTGATAGAGATTGTCAGAGAGTGATAGTGATTTTCAGAGAGTATCAGAGAACGATAGTGAGTGTCTGAGAGTGTCAAAGAGTGATAGAGAGTGTCAGAGAGTGTCATGGAGTGTCAGAGAGTGATAGTGAGTGTCAGAGAGTGTGAGAGAGTGATAGTGAGTGTCTGAAAGTGTCAGAGAGTGTCAGAGAGTGATAGAGAGTGTCAGTGAGTGTCAGAGAGTGTCAGAGAGTCATAGAGAGAGATAGAGAGTGATAGAGAGTGTCAGAGAGTGATAGTGAGTGTCAAGAGTGTGATAGTGAGTGTCAGAGAGTGATAGAGAGTGATAGAGAGTTTCAGAGAGTGTCTGAGATATTCTGAGAGTGAAAGAGAGTGATAGAGAGTGATAGAGAGTGACATAGAGTGTCAGAGAGTGATAGAGAGAGTCTGAGATTGTCAGAGAGTGATAGAGAGTGAAAGAGACTGTCAGAGAGTGTCAGAGAGAGATAGAGAGTGTCAGAGAGTGTCAGAGAGTGATAGTGAGTGTCAGAGAGTGATTGTGAGTGTCTGAGAGGGTCAGATAGTGTCAGAGAGTCATAGAGAGTCATAGAGAGTGATAGAGAGTGTCAGAGAGTGTCAGAGAGTGATAGTGAGTGTCTGAGAGTGTCTGAGAGTGTCTGAGAGTGTCAGAGAGTGATAGAGAGTGATAGAGAGTGTCAGAGAGTGTCAGAGAGTGTCAGAGAGTGATAGAGAGTGTCAGAGAGTGATAGAGAGTGATAGAGAGTGACAGAGAGTGTCAGAGAGTGTCAGAGAGTCACAGAGAGACATAGAGAGTGTTAGAGAGTGTCACAGAGTGTCAGAGAGTGTCAGAGAGCGATAGAGAGTGTCAGAGAGTGATAGAGAGTGACAGAGAGTGTCAGAGAGTGATCGTGCGTGTCTGAGAGTGTCAGATAGTGTCAGAGAGTCATAGAGTGTCATAGAGTGTGTTAGAGAGTGTCAGAGAGTGTCAGAGAGTGATAGAGAGAGTCTGAGATTGTCAGAGAGTGATAGAGAGTGAAAGAGACTGTCAGAGAGTGTCAGAGAGTGTCAGAGAGAGATAGAGAGTGTCAGAGAGTGTCAGAGAGTGTCAGAGAGTGATAGTGAGTGTCAGAGAGTGATTGTGAGTGTCTGAGAGGGTCAGATAGTGTCAGAGAGTCATAGAGAGTCATAGAGAGTGATAGAGAGTGTCAGAGAGTGTCAGAGAGTGATAATGAGTGTCTGAGAGTGTCTGAGAGTGTCAGAGAGTGTCTGAGAGTGTCAGAGAGTGATAGAGAGTGATAGAGAGTGTCAGAGAGTGTCAGAGAGTGATAGAGAGTGTCAGAGAGTGATAGAGAGTGTCAGAGAGTGTCAGAGAGTGATAGAGAGTGATAGAGAGTGACAGAGAGTGTCAGAGAGTGTCAGAGAGTCATAGAGAGACATAGAGAGTGTTAGAGCGTGTCACAGAGTGTCAGAGAGTGTCAGAGAGTGATAGAGAGTGTCAGAGAGTGATAGAGAGTGTCAGAGAGTGTCAGAGAGTGATGGAGAGTGATAGAGAGTGACAGAGAGTGTCAGAGAGTGATCGTGAGTGTCTGAGAGTGTCAGATAGTGTCAGAGAGTTATAGAGTGTCATAGAGTGTGTTAGAGAGTGTCAGAGAGCGATAGAGAGTGATAGAGAGTGTCAGAGAGTGTCAGAGAGTGATAGAGAGTGTCAGAGAGTGATAGAGAGTGTCAGAGAGTGTCAGAGAGTGATAGAGAGTGATAGAGAGTGACAGAGAGTGTCAGAGAGTGTCAGAGAGTCATAGAGAGACATAGAGAGTGTTAGAGAGTGTCACAGAGTGTCAGAGAGTGTCAGAGAGCGATAGAGAGTGTCATAGAGTGTGTTAGAGAGTGTCAGAGAGTGTCAGAGAGTGATCGTGAGTGTCTGAGAGTGTCAGATAGTGTCAGAGAGTCATAGAGTGTCATAGAGTGTGTTAGAGAGTGTCAGAGAGTGTCAGAGAGTAATAGTGAGTGTCTGAGAGTGTCAGAGAGTGTCAGAGAGTGATAGTGAGTGTCTGAGAGTGTCTGAGAGTGTCAGAGTGTGATAGAGAGTGATAGAGATTGTCAGAGAGTGATAGTGATTTTCAGAGAGTATCAGAGAACGATAGTGAGTGTCTGAGAGTGTCAAAGAGTGTCAGAGAGTCTCAGAGAGTGTCAGAGAGTGTCAGAGAGTGATAGTGAGTGTCAGAGAGTGATAGTGAGTGTCAGAGAGTGATAGTGAGTGTCTGAGAGTGTCAGAGAGTGTCAGAGAGTGTCAGAGAGTGATAGAGAGTGTCAGTGAGTGATAGAGAGTGTCAGAGAGAGATAGAGAGAGATAGAGAGTGATTGAGAGTGTCAGAGAGTGATAGTGAGTGTCAGAGTGTGATAGTGAGTGTCAGAGAGTGATAGAGAGTGATAGAGAGTTTCAGAGAGTGTCTGAGATATTCTGAGAGTGAAAGAGAGTGATAGAGAGTGATAGAGATTGACAGAGAGTGTCAGAGAGTGATAGAGAGAGTCAGAGAGTGTCAGAGAGTGATAGAGAGTGTCAGAGAGTGATAATGAGTGTCTGAGAGTGTCTGAGAGTGTCAGAGTGTGATAGAGAGTGAAAGAGACTGTCAGAGAGTGTCAGAGATTGTCAGAGAGAGATAGAGATTGTCAGAGAGTGTCAGAAAGTGTCAGAGAGTGTCAGAGAGTGATAGTGAGGGTCTGAGAGTGTCTGAGATTGTCAGAGATTGATAGAGAGTGATAGAGACAGTCAGAGGGTGTCAGAGAGTGTCAGAGAGAGACAGAGTGTGTCAGAGAGTGTCAAAGAGTGATAGTGAGTTTCAGAGATTGTCAGAGAGTGATAGTGAGTGATAGAGAGTGATAGAGAGTGTCAGAAAGTGTCAGAGAGTGTCAGAGAGTGATAGAGAGTGTCAGAGAGTGTCAGAGAGTGATGGAGAGTGATAGAGAGTGACAGAGAGTGTCAGAGAGTGTCAGAGAGTGATCGTGAGTGTCTGAGACTGTCAGATAGTGTCAGAGAGTCATAGAGTGTCATAGAGAGTGTTAGAGAGTGTCACAGAGTGTCAGAGAGTAATAGTGCGTGTCTGAGAGTGTCAGAGAGTGTCAGAGAGTGATAGTGAGTGTCTGAGAGTGTCTGAGAGTGTCAGAGTGTGTTAGAGAGTGATAGAGATTGTCAGAGAGTGATAGTGATTTTCAGAGTGTATCAGAGAACGATAGTGAGTGTCAGAGAGTGTCAAAGAGTGATAGAGAGTGTCAGAGAGTGTCAGGGAGTGATAGTGAGTGTCAGAGAGTGTCAGAGAGTGATAGTGAGTGTCTGAGAGTGTCAGAGAGTGTCAGAGAGTGATAGAGAGTGTCACTGAGTGTCAGAGAGTGTCAGAGAGTCATAGAGAGAGATAGAGAGTGATAGAGAGTGTCAGAGAGTGATAGTGAGTGTCAAGAGTGTGATAGTGAGTGTCAGAGAGTGATAGAGAGTGATAGAGAGTTTCAGAGAGTGTCTGAGATATTCTGAGAGTGAAAGAGAGTGATAGAGAGTGACAGAGAGTGTCAGAGAGTGATAGAGAGAGTCTGAGAGTGTCAGAGAGTGATAGAGAGTGAAAGAGACAGTCAGAGAGTGTCAGAGAGTGTCAGAGAGAGATAGAGAGTGTCAGAGAGTGATAGTGAGTGTCTGAGAGTGTCTGAGATTGTCAGAGATTGATAGAGAGTGATAGAGACAGTCAGAGAGTGTCAGAGAGTGTCAGAGAGAGATAGAGTGTGTCAGAGAGTGTCAGAGAGTGATACTGAGTTTCAGAGAGTGTCAGAGAGTGATAGTGAGTGTCTGAGAGTGTCAGAGAGTGATAGAGAGTGTTGGAGAGTGTCAGAGAGTGATAGTGAGTGTCAGAGAGTGTCAGAGAGTGATAGTGAGTGTCAGAGAGTGATAGAAAGTGTCAGAGAGTGTCAGAGAGATATAGAGAGTGATAGAGAGTGTCAGAGAGTGATACTGAGTGATAGTGAGTGTCTGAGAGAGTCAGAGACTGTCAGAGAGTCATAGAGAGTATCAGAGAGTGATAGAGAGTGTCAGAGAGTGTCAGAGAGTGATAGAGAGTATCAGAGAGTGATAGAGAGTGATAGAGACTGTCAGAGAGTGTCAGAGACAGTCAGAGAGAGATAGTGAGTGTCTGAGAGTGTCAGAGAGTGACAGAGAGTGATAGAGACTGTCAGAGAGTGTCAGAGAGTGTCAGAGAGAGATAGAGAGTGTCAGAGAGTGATAGTGAGTGTCAGAGAGTGTCAGAGAGTGAAAGTGAGTGTCTGAGAGTGTCAGAGAGTGATAGAGAGTGTCAGAGAGTGTCAGAGAGTGTGAGAGTGTGATAGAGAGTGTCAGAGAGTGATAGAGAGTGTCAGAGAGTGTCAGAGAGTGATAGAGAGTGCCAGAGAGTGATAGAGAGTGATAGAGAGTGTCAGAGAGTGTCAGAGAGTGATAGTGAGTGTCAGAGAGTGATAGAGAGTGTCAGAGAGTGTCAGAGAGTGATAGAGAGTGATAGAGAGTGACAGAGAGTGTCAGAGAGTGTCAGAGAGTCATAGAGAGGCATAGAGAGTGTTAGAGAGTGTCAGAGAGTGTCAGAGAGTGTCAGAGAGCGATAGAGAGTGTCAGAGAGTGATAGTGAGTGTCAGAGAGTGTCAGAGAGTGATAGAGAGTGATACAGAGTGACAGAGAGTGTCTGAGAGTTTCAGATAGTGTCAGAGAGTCATAGAGAGTCATCGAGAGTGTTAGAGAGTGTCAGAGAGTGTCAGAGAGTGATAGTGAGTGTCAGAGAGTGTCAGAGAGTGATAGAGAGTGATACAGAGTGACAGAGAGTGTCTGAGAGTTTCAGATAGTGTCAGAGAGTCATAGAGAGTCATCGAGAGTGTTAGAGAGTGTCAGAGAGTGTCAGAGAGTAATAGTGAGTGTCTGAGAGTGTCAGAGATTGTCAGAGAGTGATAGTGAGTTTCTGAGAGTGTCTGAGAGTGTCAGAGTGTGATAGAGAGTGATAGAGAGTGTCAGAGAGTGTCAGAGAGTAATAGTGAGTGTCTGAGAGTGTCAGAGATTGTCAGAGAGTGGTAGTGATTTTCACAGAGTATCAGAGAACGATAGTGAGTGTCTGCGAGTGTCAAAGAGTGATAGAGAGTGTCAGAGAGTGATGGAGAGTGTCAGAGAGTGTCAGAGAGTGTCAGACAGTGATAGTGAGTGTCAGAGAGTGTCAGAGAGTGAGAGTGAGTGTCTGAGAGTGTCAGAGAGTGTCAGAGAGTGCTAGAGAGTGTCAGAGAGAGATAGAGAGAGATAGAGAGTGATAGAGAATGTCAGAGAGTGATAGTGAGTGTCAGAGTGTGATAGTGAGTGTCAGAGAGTGATAGAGAGTGATAGAGAGTGACAGAGAGTGTCAGAGAGTGATAGAGAGAGTCAGAGAGTTTCAGAGAGTGATAGTGCGTGTCTGAGAGTGTCAGAGAGTGATAGAGAGTGTTAGAGAGTGTCAGAGAGTGTCAGAGAGTGTCAGAGAGTGACAGAGAGTGTTAGAGAGTGATGGAGAGTGTCCGAGAGTGTTAGAGAGTGTCAGAGAGTGATATAGAGTGTCAGAGAGTGTCAGAGAGTGATAGAGAGTTTCAGAGAGTGTCAGAGAGTGATAGAGAGTGTCAGAGAGTGTCAGAGAGTGATAGAGAGTGTCAGAGAGTGGCAGAGAGTGTCAGAGAGTCATAGAGAGTGTTAGAGAATGTCAGAGAGTGTCAGAGAGTCATAGAGAGAGTTAGAGAGTGTCAGAGAGTGTCAGAGAGTGATAGAGAGTGTCAGAGAGTGATAGAGAGTGATAGAGAATGTCAGAGAGGGTCAGAGACAGAGATAGAGTATCAGAGAATGTCAGAGAGTGATAGAGACTGTCAGAGAGTGTCAGAGAGTGTCAGAGAGAGATAGAGAGTGTCAGAGAGTGATAGTGAGTGTCAGAGAGTGTCTGAGAGTGAAAGTGAGTGTCTGAGAGTGTCAGAGAGTGATAGAGAGTGTCAGAGAGTGTCAGAGACTGTCAGAGAGTGATAGAGAGTGTCAGAGAGTGTCAGAGAGTGTCAGAGAGTGATAGAGATTGTCAGAGAGTGATAGAGAGTGTAAGAGAGTGTCAGAGAGTGATAGAGAGTGTCAGAGAGTGTCAGAGAGTGATAGAGAGTGTCAGAGAGTGTCAGAGAGTGATAGAGAGTGTCAGAGAGTGATAGAGAGTGTCTGAGAGTGTCAGAGAGTGTCATAGAGTCATAGGGAGTGTTAGAGAGTGTCAGAGAGTATCAGAGAGTCATAGAGCGAGTTAGAGAGTGTCAGAGAGTGATAGAGAGTGTCAGAGAGTGTCAGAGAGTGATAGAGAGTGATAGAGAATGTCAGAGAGTGTCAGAGAGTGTCAGAGAGTGATATAGAGTATCAGAGAATGTCAGAGAGTGATAGAGACTGTCAGAGAGTATCAGAGTGTCAGAGACAGATAGAGAGTGTCAGAGAGTGATAGCGAGTGTCAGAGAGTGTCAGAGAGTGAAAGTGAGTGTCTGAGAGTGTCAGAGAGTGATAGAGAGTGTCAGAGAAGGTCAGAGAGTGATAGAGAGTGTCAGAGAGTGTCAGAGAGTGTCAGAGAGTGTCAGAGAGTGATAGTGAGTGTCAGAGAGTGATAGAGAGTGTCAGAGAGTGATAGAGAGTGTCAGAGAGTGATACTGAGTGTCAGAGAGTGATAGAGAGTGTCAGAGAGTGATAGAGAGTGTCAGAGAGTGTCAGAGAAGTTCAGAGTGTGATAGAGAGTGTCAGAGAGTGATACAGAGTGTCAGAGAAGGTCAGAGAGTGATAGTGAGTGTCTGAGAGTGATAGAGAGTGTCAGAGAGTGTCAGAGAGTGATAGAGAGTGTCAGAGAGTGATAGAGAGTGTCAGAGAGTGTCAGAGAGTGATAGTGAGTGTCAGAGAGTGATAGAAAGTGTCAGAGAGTGATGGAGAGTGTCAGAGAGTGTCAGAGAAGGTCAGAGATTGATAGAGAGTGTCAGAGAGTGATAGAGAGTGTCAGAGAGTGTCAGAGAGTGATAGAGAGTGCCAGAGAGTGATAGAGAGTGCCAGAGAGTGTCAGAGAGTGATAGTGAGTGTCTGAGAGTGATAGAGAGTGTCAGAGAGTGTCAGAGAGTGATAGAGAGTGATAGAGAGTGACAGAGAGTGTCAGAGAGTGTCAGAGAGTCATAGAGAGGCATAAAGAGTGTT